>NW_026057586.1:40336320-40654934 GCF_023721935.1 Panthera uncia | reverse complement strand
CTGGAAGCCAAAAGAAAGCTGGAGTAGCCATACTTATATCAGACAAACTAGACTTTAAATTAAAGGCTGTAACAAGAGATGAAGAAGGGCATTATATAATAATCACAGGGTCTATCCATCAGGAAGAGCTAACTATTATAAATGTCTATGCGCCGAATACCGGAGCCCCCCAGATATATAAAACAATTACTCATAAACATAAGCAACCTTATTGATAAGAATGTGGTCATTGCAGGGGACTTTAACACCCCACTTACAGAAATGGATAGATCATCTAGACACACAGTCAATAAAGAAACAAGGGCCCTGAATGATACATTGGATCAGATGGACTTGACAGATATATTTAGAACTCTGCATCCCAAAGCAACAGAATATACTTTCTTCTCGAGTGCACATGGAACATTCTCCAAGATAGATCATATACTGGGTCACAAAACAGCCCTTCATAAGTTTACAAGAATTGAAATTATACCATGCATACTTTCAGACCACAATGCTATGAAGCTTGAAATCAACCACAGGAAAAAGTCTGGAAAACCTCCAAAAGCATGGAGGTTAAAGAACACCCTACTAACGAATGAGTGGGTCAACCAGGCAATTAGAGAAGAAATTAAAATATATATGGAAACAAACGAAAATGAAAATACAACAATCCAAACGCTTTGGGATGCAGCGAAGGCAGTCCTGAGAGGAAAATACATTGCAATCCAGGCCTATCTCAAGAAACAAGAAAAATCCCAAATACAAAATCTAACAGCACACCTAAAGGAAATAGAAGCAGAACAGCAAAGGCAGCCTAAACCCAGCAGAAGAAGAGAAATAATAAAGATCAGAGCAGAAATAAACAATATAGAATCTAAAAAAACTGTAGAGCAGATCAACGAAACCAAGAGTTGGTTTTTTGAAAAAATAAACAAAATTGACAAACCTCTAGCCAGGCTTCTCAAAAAGAAAAGGGAGATGACCCAAATAGATAAAATCATGAATGAAAATGGAATTATTACAACCAATCCCTCAGAGATACAAACAATTATCAGGGAATACTATGAAAAATTATATGCCAACAAATTGGACAACCTGGAAGAAATGGACAAATTCCTAAACACCCACACTCTTCCAAAACTCAATCAGGAGGAAATAGAAAGCTTGAACAGACCCATAACCAGCGAAGAAATTGAATCGGTTATCAAAAATCTCCCAACAAATAAGAGTCCAGGACCAGATGGCTTCCCAGGGGAGTTCTACCAGACATTTAAAGCAGAGATAATACCTATCCTTCTCAAGCTATTCCAAGAAATAGAAAGGGAAGGAAAACTTCCAGACTCATTCTATGAACCAAGTATTACTTTGATTCCTAAACCAGACAGAGACCCAGTAAAAAAAGAGAACTACAGGCCAATATCTCTGATGAATATGGATGCAAAAATTCTCAATAAGATACTAGCAAATCGAATTCAACAGCATATAAAAAGAATTATTCACCATGATCAAGTGGGATTCATTCCTGGGATGCAGGGCTGGTTCAACATTCGCAAATCAATCAACGTGATACATCACATTAACAAAAAAAAAAAAGAGAAGAACCATATGATCCTGTCAATCGATGCAGAAAAGGCCTTTGACAAAATCCAGCACCCTTTTTTAATAAAAACCCTTGAGAAAGTCGGGATAGAAGGTACATACACACTTAAAGATCATAAAGGCCATTTATGAAAAGCCCACAGCTAACATCATCCTCAACGGGGAAAAACTGAGAGCTTTTTCCCTGAGATCAGGAACACGACAGGGATGCCCACTGTCACCGCTGTTGTTTAATATAGTGCTGGAAGTTCTAGCATCAGCAATCAGACAACAAAAGGAAATCAAAGGCACCAAAATTGGCAAAGATGAAGTCAAGCTTTCGCTTTTTGCAGATGACATGATATTATACATGGAAAATCCGATAGACTCCACCAAAAGTCTGCTAGAACTGATACATGAATTCAGCAAAGTTGCAGGATACAAAATCAATGTGCAGAAATCAGTTGCATTCTTATACACTAACAATGAAGCAACAGAAAGACAAATGAAGAAACTGATCCCATTCACAATTGCACCAAGAAGCATAAAATACCTAGGAATAAATCTAACCAAAGATGTAAAAGATCTGTATGCTGAAAACTATAGAAAGCTTATGCAGATAATTGAAGAAGATATAAAGAAATGGAAAGACATTCCGTGCTCATGGATTGGAAGAATAAATATTGTCAAAATGTCAATACTACCCAAAGCTATCTACACATTCAATGCAATCCCAATCAAAATTGCACCAGCATTCTTCTCGAAACTAGAACAAGCAATCCTAAAATTCATATGGAACCACAAAAGGCCCCGAATAGCCAAAGTAATTTTGAAGAAGAAGACCAAAGCAGGAGGCATCACAATCCCAGACTTTAGCCTCTACTACAAAGCTGTCATCATCAAGACAGCATGGTATTGGCACAAAAACAGACACATAGACCAATGGAATAGAATAGAAACCCCAGAACTAGACCCACAAACGTATGGCCAACTCATCTTTGACAAAGCAGGAAAGAACATCCAATGGAAAAAAGACAGTCTCTTTAACAAATGGTGCTGGGAGAACTGGACAGCAACATGCAGAAGGTTGAAACTAGACCACTTTCTCACACCATTCACAAAAATAAACTCAAAATGGATAAAGGACCTGAATGTGAGACAGGAAACCATCAAAACCTTAGAGGAGAAAGCAGGAAAAGACCTCTCTGACCTCAGCCGTAGCAATCTCTTACTCGGCACATCCCCAAAGGCAAGGGAATTAAAAGCAAAAGTGAATTACTGGGACCTTATGAAGATAAAAAGCTTCTGCACAGCAAAGGAAACAACCAACAAAACTAAAAGGCAACCAACGGAATGGGAAAAGATATTTGCAAATGACACATCGGACAAAGGGCTAGTATCCAAAATCTATAAAGAGCTCATCAAACTCCACACCCGAAAAACAAATAACCCAGTGAAGAAAACATGAATAGACACTTCTCTAAAGAAGACATCCGGATGGCCAACAGGCACATGAAAAGATGTTCAACGTCGCTCCTTATCAGGGAAATACAAATCAAAAACACACTCAGATACCACCTCACGCCAGTCAGAGTGGCCAAAATGAAGAAATCAGTGGACTATAGATGCTGGAGAGGATGTGGAGAAACAGGAACCCTCTTGCACTGTTGGTGGGAATGCAAATTGGTGCAGCCGCTCTGGAAAGCGGTGTGGAGGTTCCTCAGAAAATTAAAAATAGACCTACCCTATGACCCAGCAATAGCACTGCTAGGAATTTATCCAAGGGATACAGGAGTACTGATGCATAGGGGCACTTGTACTCCAATGTTTATAGCAGCACTCTCAACAATAGCCAAATTATGGAAAGAGCCTAAATGTCCATCAACTGATGAATGGATAAAGAAATTGTGGTTTATATACACAATGGAATACTACGTGGCAATGAGAAAAAATGAAATATGGCCTTTTGTAGCAACATGGTTGCTACATGGAACTGGAGAGTGTTATGCTAAGTGAAATAAGCCATACAGAGAAAGACAGATACCATATGGTTTCACTCTTATGTGGATCCTGAGAAACGTAACAGAAATCCATGGGGGAGGGGAAGGAAAAAAAAAAAAAAAGAGGTTAGAGTGGGAGAGAGCCAAAGCATAAGAGACTGTTAAAAACTGAGAACAAACTGAGGGTTGATGGGGGGTGGGAGGGAGGGCAGGGTGGGTGATGGGTATTGAGGAGGGCACCTTTTGGGATGAGCACTGGGTGTTGTATGGAAACCAATTTGACAGTAAATTTCATATATTAAAAAATAAATAAATAAATAAATAAATAAATATGAAAATATATATTATATATTATATGTTATATATATTATATAAAAATATATAATATATATTATATATAATATATATTATATATACAATATATTCTATATATCTCTTTTCAAATTCAAAATTTCAAATATATATAATATATATTTAATTGCTATATTATATAATATATATAATGGAATATTACTAAGCCATAATTGCAACAATACAGAAGGATCTAGAGGGTATAATGCTAAGTGAAATGTCAGTCAGAGAAAGACAAATACCATAATTTCACTCATATGTGGAGTTTAAGAAACAAAACAAACAAAGAAAAAGGAGACAAACAAAAACGGACTCTTAAATATAGAAAACAAACTGGTGGTTGCCAGAAGGGAGGCAAGTGGGGGATGGGTGAAATAGGAGTGATGAGAGTACACTTACAATGATGAGCACGGAGTAATGTACAGAATCGTTGAATCACTATATTGAATGCCTGAAACTAATATAACACCTATGTTAATTATACTGGAATTAAAACAAAATAAAAATAAATACACTGAATAAAATCTAGGGGGAAGAGCCCTTACCTCAAAACCTTTCTCACAACTGCTCAAAATGTCAGGCTCTAATCCTTGTCAAAGGTCATATCTGGTTGGAGCCAGAATGTAATTTGTCATATCTTTCAGTGGAAAATACTTGCTGTATTCAAATTAATAGCTATCTTTTTCAAACTGTATGCGTTTCTACTCGATAAATTACTGACCTGGGCTTCTCAATTTGTTTTGATCACATCTGAGATTGGGTTTACCTAGAATTAGATGCTGAGAGACAGGACTTGTGGGCAATCTAGGGAGGAAGGGGATGGATATAAAGGAACTACTGGTTAATAACTGGGAAATGAAATAGAGAAGGGAAAATAGCTAACAAAGGCCAGTTACCCCCATGGGCAAATGAAGGTCAGCTCTCCTGGGGAAAATGTTGGAAGTCGGTGTAGGGCATGCACTGCAGAGTTAAACCATCTCAGACATGAGGGAGATTGTATATTTAGACAACAGCTACCATCAGTTCATAGTTAGAGACTACCTGTGCCTGCTGCATGAGTGGGCAAAGTGGCTGTAACATCGGTGAGAATACACAATAGCTGGCAGTTAGAAATTGGGTGTGTGGGTACTGAGATATAAGGGCAAAATATATAGAGAGAGCACCGATGGCATCTGTTGCAACCGCTGGTATATTCAGCAGCACTCTGGTGAGATATGCTCTAAGAAACCTCAAATTTTTCTGATTTCACAGGCCTTCCCTACACATTCCACTGTAAATAAGAATGGATCATAAATTAATATATTGATAAAACAGATGACAAAACCATGTGGTGTAAAATAGGAAAGTCTTCAAGTCCCCCTTGGCCTTAATTTATACCTTTATGATATTATATGATTCATGTTAATTAGATGCCTGTCCCTGTAAAGTGTTTAGACATATAATCATTCTCCTATAAGAGATGACTTAGCTTTACTGTTACAAATTTAGGAGTGACCTTGATAGATAATTGGTTTTGATGTCTATTTACTACTAGAAAGAAGGGTCATGAGTCAATTAAAGTCATCATTTTTTGTATACACAGCCCAACATTTTAATAGCTTATTTCCAGCAACATGATCTTAACTCACTCAGTTTCTAAGACAGGTTCTTGCACCTAGCTTATTTAAAAAGGTACATCAAAAACTGTATGGTCACTATTTGGCTATGGAAGAAATTAAATAACACATTTAGAATTAATGTGTGATGGGGATTGAGGAGGGCACCTTTTGGGACGAGCACTGGGTGTTGTATGGAAACCAATTTGACAATAAACTTCATATATTGAAAAAAATATATGTTCCAAATGAAAAAAAAAAAAAGAATTAATGTGTGATAAACAGAGGTCAGCACAGCAACAAGCAGAAACTCAATCATTATTTGTTGAATACATACATAAATGCAATGCATTCACTACTCAACTTTTCTAAAATCCATCCTTGCACTGATGGTCTATATAAGAACTGACCAAGCCCCCAATTCTATTATATTGCTTGTCAAATACCACCATTCCCAATAGAACTTCTCCTTTGAAATTATTCTTTGCCATGATGATTCCTCTTTAAAATGAGGGACAATACAGTTTAAATTTGTTAGATTGCAAAATATATTTTGACCAATTATCTTAAATATGCTTTGGGAAAAGATAAGGTATATAAAAAATTAGATCCTACTAGGATGTAGTGAGAATCAAAGTGTAAACTAAAGAAAAGTAGTTTATTTTCAAACATAACCAAACATTTTTTAAATGAAAAATATTTGGAAAACAGAGTCCTAAAACAATGAAATGGAACTTTTTTTCATATGACAAAGGTCATGGTGGCAGTAGAAAACTACTCCCAGAACTCTATGAGGCTGGCCAACCAACTAGTAGGAACTTCATAATTATTTGTGGGAGACATAAATAAATGCAATCCATTCACTACTCATGTTTTCTAAAATATATCACCTGGTAGATTAAATCAAATATACGTAAAAGTTCAGGCCTTTCCACATGCTATTCTCTGAGAGAATAAATAAAGGCATTTTCTCTCCTGGAGAAAGAATATTTTACTAGATACCCCTGCAGCTTAGAGGAAAGGCATGTCAAAATATCTATCCACCTTTGCTTTCCATTCACACCCAATAAACATTTTTGAGCTAGTACCTGGATTGCTAGAGTAAGTGGAGGGCATTTAGAGACAAAATATGAACTTTATAGTTATCCTGCCATGGGAAACTCTCCCCAGTGAAAATTAATAAATATTTTACTTCATAAATCACCTTCTACAAAGATGATGACTGAGGAAAACTGATCTACTTTCTTTCTTTCTTTCTTTCTTTCTTTCTTTCTTTCTTTCTTTTTTTAACATTTATTCATTTTTGAGAGACAGAGAGAGACAGAGCGTAAGTGGGGGAGGGACAGAGAGAGAGAGAGAGAGAAGTAAGCTGAAGTAAGCTCCAGGCTCTGAGCTGTCAACACGAGCCCGATGCAGGGCTCAAACATATGAACTGTGAGATCATGACTTGAGCCAAAGTTGGACACTTAACTGGTGGAACCACCCAGGTGCCCGCTGATCTACTTTCAATATAAAGGCGAAAATAATGTGAGGTTAGAAAGCTTGGATGTAAAGCGTGAAATGGGGAACTCAATTCAAGTTAGGCAATTAATGGGTCCAATTTGGGTGCCTATCTGGCTGGATTTCTCTTTGCTCTTATTACTGACGACCTAAAAGCACTCCTTCTAAAACACTGTTATTTATGAAGTAAGGATAATGAGCCAGATTTTTCAAAAGATGTACAATGTATTCTAAAAATCATTAAAACCAAAACAAGGGGGCACCTTGGTGGCTCAGTCAGCTGAGCATCCAACTTCGGCTCAGGTCATGATCTCGTGGTTCACAGGTTTGAGCCCCGCGTTGGGCTCTGTGCTGACCGCTCAGAGCCTAGAGACTGCTTCATGGATTGTCTCCCTCTCTCTCTGCACCTCTCCCACTCGTGTTCTCTCTCTCTCTCTCTCTCTCTCTCTCTCTCAAAAATAAATAAAACATTAAAAAATTTAAAAAAATTAAAAACAAGAATTAGAAACCAATTAAATAGGGTGCTTGGGTAGCTCAGTGGGTTGAGCATCCTACTTTAGCTCATGTCATGATCACACAGTTTGTGGGTTTCAGTCCCATGTTGGACTCTGTGCAGACAGCTCAGAGCCTGGAGCCAGCTTCAGATTCTGTGTCTCCTCTCTCTCTCTGTCCCACCCCTTCTTGTGCTCTCTCTCTCTCAAAAATAAATAAATAAACTTAAAAAAAAAATTTTGTAAGAAATAATTAGATTGAAAAGCATTTCAAACACAGGTAAAAAACTGTCAAATCAAAATGCTATAAACTAGAGGAACAGGCAATAAAGAAAACCATATTTATTGACTGACTAAAAATTAAATATTAGTATATAGAAAAAAATAGCATATCTATACTTAATGCCATAGACTATAATCAATGGCAAGTCTGTTACAGACATATACACTCTAGAAATTATGAAGAAAGAATACTACTCAAAGAGAGTGTACTATGTGTTAGTTTCTCTCTATAAATGTATCTAATTTGACTCCCAGAATCTGCCAGGGAAGGAAATAGATGAGGTAATTGCAATTTACAAAGATAAATTAACTCACTCATAGAAACAAACTAAATGAGTGGAATTTCTGGAATTTGAGCCAGATCTGCATCTTTATCCATTTCAATATGCTACGCTGGCATTACACATTTACCTTAAATATAAATAGCTAAGTCTATAAGCATGACAAACTAGAAGCTATAATTAGGGATAAGCTACATAAATAAAATAAACTATGTAATAAAATTAACTTCTACATAATAAAAGCTAACAAATGTGATATAATGACACATTCTTTCAAGATCTAGTGCTGGAACCAGTTCCGCATCATTGGTCAAGAGGGGAGTTGAAGCTGAAAAGCAGATTCCTTAAAGATGTCACCTTTATTTTCTGTAACTAAGCTTCCTCTCCCATAGAGATCTTTGGATATGAGCAGGATGCAGAAGCACAAAGAGAGAGAACACAGTAGTACGTCCAAGGTAACTCAGGGACCAATCCCAACTAGATCTCATGAGTTAAACCCAACAGAAACAAGGGAAAGCTGAAAAAGACTTAAAAAAGACTTCATATATTAAAATCATCAGGGATTTACTATCAAACAATCTAATACATCTAATAAAATTTATATACCTAGTAATACCTAGTATATAACTAGTAATACCTAGTATATACCTAGTAAGACTGATCAACACAAAAAGAGAATGCACAAATAATATCAAGAGTTCTTTAAAATAGGGTATGACTGGATTTCACAGACATTAATGAAATAAGAGGAAATTACAAATAATTTGTGGCCAATCAATTAAAAGATTTAGAGGAAGTAGACAAATTCATAGTAAAAAGTACCATTGACCCAAACTTTCAAGAGCCAAAGACTCAAGAAAGAAATAATTTCCATCTTATACAACTGTTCTACATAAGAGAACAAGGCTTACAATCCTTATTAGCTCATTTTATAAGGCTAGCATAACTTTTTGACAAGTTCGACTAGATCAGCATAAGAAGGGAAAATTACATATTAATTCCATACATGAACATGGATGGAAAATTCTGTTTGGGGCAGTGGGAGGTACAGGCTTCCAGATGCAATGAATCTAATGGGGATGCAAGATTCAGTATAGGGCATGTAATCGATGGTACTGGATTAGTGTTGGATGGTGACAGATGGTAGCTACGCTTGTGGTCGGCACATAACAACATACAGAGTTGTTGAATCGCTCTACTGTATTTGAAACTAATGTAACATTGTAGGTCAACTATACTTCAATCAGTCAATCAATAATGCAGGCTTAGCAAAATTGCTGGATACAAAAATCAAAAGGCCAAAATCAATTATACTCCTATATGTAAGAAAATAAATGTTAGAAACTTCAATTAAAGAAAATATATCATTTATACTAGTAAGACAATGAATTTGTGTTGTTTTCAGATCACTAAGTTTGTGATAGTTTATTACCACAGCAACAGGAAACTAATAGATAGCAGGACTGTTTAGAACAGCTTATTCCAAATAAAAACATAATCATTCTCAAATGCAAAAGAGAAAGAAAAATCCAAAACAAACTCAAAAGAGAAAAAAAAAAACAAAGTAAAAAATAGTTTCAACACATTTAACAGAAGTTCATTTCCCTTAAATATGAAGAATATTTACAAATCCATACTAAAGGCATCAGTAACACAGTGGAGGGAAAAAAAGGAAGTAAACTTTTCACCTAAAGGAAACACAAATAGTCAATACCAACCCCCATGAAGAGATGCTATTTTTATCATATTAGAAAAATATGTTTACCTGCTGCCATTTCTCCCCGCGCCAACCACAGGTCTAGGTTAATTACCCTGACTCAATAAACTCTTAACCTCTTAAAACCAGCATGCAACTCCAGAATTATGGGAAGAGCATGTTAAGAATAAATAATTCCAGGTGCCATGTCCAGACATTCAGATTCAGTAAGTCTGGAGCCAAGAAATCTGTATTTCCTATGTACTGGACCATATAATTTGGGTACATGCACTGCTTATCTCGAACTTCTTATCCCTGAATTTCTTCCTAAACAACCTAAGCCCACAGCCCATTTCAGAGTCTGCTAGATGCATGACTAATAGCACAAAAGGTAAACTATATACATGAAACAACTTTGCCAAAGAGGGGGTACTGCCAGTGCCATTGCAGTAGTCAGCATGACACTGAAGTAATTGCCACTGTCATCATGATCAGGAGTCAGGGGACAGACTAAGATGACATTTTGAGGGGATAAGTATGCAGCAAATATGCAATAAACATGTAAGTACACGCTTTAATTAACACAGGGCGAGAAGCCACACTATTCTTTCTGCACTTACTTAGAAGACATCCCACACCAAGAACATGACATCACAGAGAGAATCAACAAGGCACCTCTGTCAGGATGTAAGTATGATTTTAGGGTGTAAACTAACATCATCCTATGGTAATAACATAACCCTTTAGGAAACTGACATTTAATCTCTGTGATTTCCAACACCCATTAAATGACCTGGTTTGCAGGCACCATGGTTTCCATACATAAATTGGCTTTAACAAGGAAACAGGTCGTTTATCTTCAGTGCCATTAACTCAAGGTGGACAGTCAGAGGTGTGTTCACAGCACTGCTCTAGGTCAAAACCAAGACAAGTTTGTTTACATTTTGTTCATCCCCCCAGGCCCAGGCTAATGAAAACCCTTTTGCTTGAGTCAACTCTGAAACCTACTTGCCTACTGCATTTGACAAACATGGCTTAGGACCATAAATATTTTTAAAATTTCCTTTCCTCTAACACCTGCTATCGAGAAATAAAGCTGCCCTTGGATACTTAAGCAATATCCACCAGTAACCCTAAACTGATAACTTGATAGAAAAATGCTGCCTTACCATCATGTTCACAATATTTGCCCTGAACAGATTACATTTCTTTTTTCAAAAAGAATTTGTACTGGCATGCATTAAGTTATGCATTACTTTTAAAAAATGTAAGTGTTAAAATACTTGCTCTTTAAATGGACATGATGTATGGAATGAAAATGTCCCACTACTTTAAAAGCAGTATGAGACAATATTACAGAAGCACAGAACAATAATTAAATATCGAGAACATCCCTGAAATTCTATGTGCACTTTCATAATAGCAAATGAAATAGGATATCACACATAAACAAAAGGACAAACTTACTTTTCGAATCCTGCATGCAGAGCCAGCTGCTAAACCTAATAGTTCGGTAAACTCTAAACTATTTAAAGAGTTTTTGTAAAAGATAATAGGATTCAGCCATCACCTCTTTTTTACATTTTGCTTTCATGTATCCAGCCAACACTGGATAGTGGCTTGGTAGTTATATAAATTGACTATAATCAGGAGGTAGAACTCTTGCCCAACTTTGGCACTTAAACTCTATAGTCTCTCAGGGTATACCTGTAACATGGATTGGAGAGAAGGGAGAAAGGAGAGATTGCATTAGATCATCTCTAGGGTATTTTTTTTTCCATTATTTTAGAGAGAGAGAGAGTGCAAGAGGGGCAGACACAGAGAGAGAATCTTAAGCTGAGCACGGGGCCCGACACGGGGCAGGATCCCACAACCCTGGGATCATGACCTGAGCCAAAATCAAGAGTTGGATGCCCAAACAACTGAGCTATCCAGGCGCCCCATCTCTAGGGTATTTTTAAGCATTAATGATTTCATGCTCCGTTTTAATGATGGCTGGTACCCCACAAGAGAAACAAAAGTAGCTGTTCTTTATCTACCTAAGTCAAAATCATGACCTAAGTTTTGCCAAGAAAAGGATTTCACTAACTGAAATCCTTTCAGGATTCTATTTTGAGATCACTTCCATAATTCTCCCCAGAAGTAAGTACAAATGAGGTGATGGGACATCAACTGTCCACCTCTCAGTTATTGCAAAGTCTTTTAAATCAGCGTATAATCATAATCACCAGATTCAAATTCTGAATCACTGAGTTCAGGAGTTATAAATGGGGAAATCTGGAGGAATCACGTAAAAGACCTAGTACCTACTTCTACTGTTTGCTGTTTCTTTTCTTTTCCTTTCTTTTCTTTTCATTTTTTCTTTCTTTCTTTCTTTCTTTCTTTCTTTCTTTCTTTCTTTCTTTCTTTCTTTTGTTTCTTTGTTTGTTTCTTTCCTTTCTTTCTTACTTTCTTTTCTTGAAACTCACCTTATGAATAGCAAGTCAGGTAAGTAGGAAATTTTACATTTCAGAAGAAATCAACCCGACATGATGTAAACAAAAGGTAAAAAGTCTTGCAAATATCTCTATCAGATATAGCCAGGGAAGAGTGTAATTTTCCCCTTGTGAAAAGCAAGAACACTCTAGATCTGTTTCATTAATTCTCTAATGCATATTAAATTATTCTAATTCAATATTAACTGAAATAAAACAAAAATGAATTTCTTTAGCTGGCTAAACAATAATCAACTTGCCCTACCTTGCATATTAATATAATGCGCTGTTACATGTTGACTCAGAGCCTGCTTGGAAATAGTGATGGAAATAAAACCATCATGACAACCACTGACTTCTCCCTCATCCCTTAGTACTTTCTTAAGCTCTGACTGACCCATTGTTTATAGCCATAAATCTGCTAAAGAATCCTTACTGGCTTCTCCCATTCTCTACTGTTCTGCAGTGACTCCCATGGCAATAAAAGGTCCCTCAGATTTATTTCTGTTTGATGGCCCAGAGCATCATACTGAAAGCACTGAAATTATACATTCTTTTCTCTTCCCTCATACTCTCCATTGGATATGGACACCAAAAACAATTTTATGTACGGGGGCCATGGTAAACTGGGAGGCACCTAGAAAAAGGGTGTCAGTCATGTATTTTTTAAAGTCTAAAATTCCATTTATTTGAGATATTTTACATTCTCCTCTTACGTGTCTATAATTCAAATCTGAAGCAGCAGGGCACATTAAATTTCCACAAGACACAAACCATCTTCATAGCTGCTTATAGCGTATTTCTAGGGATAGAAATGCACACAGCCCAGGACTATCTCTACTCACTGATAAAGCACAAATTCTCATTGTTCTTCCTCCTTTATTCCGGAATAATTCAAATGCTTTATACAAAAATAAAACCAAAGTCACAGCACAGTTATAATCAATGAAAAGGTCTTTGGTAGGCTGGCTGGTAAGGAAACACTTTCAACCACCCTGTCTCTTGGAACTCATTTCAAGCAACAACATCCGTTATACTTCACACATGTAGAAAAACACAGGGAAAATTCCACTGCATCCCCAAAGCCCAAAGCTCGCTGGCGCTATTGATGGAGGATATATTTCAAGAGTAAAAGTATTTAATTCAATGCTGTTTTAACCTAGCTATAAAACAAAATTTTTCCATGGTGGATGCAATTGTCACATTTCAAACCTCTGAACAACAATTCATGAAAACAAAGAAGTATCGAAGCTCAGTTGCATGTAAAACAGTTGCAAAAGAATTTTTTTAACTAGGCTCCACACACTGCATAGAGCCCAGTGTGGGGCTTGAACTCACAACCCTGAGATCAAGACCTAAGCTGATAGCAAGAGTCAAATGCCTGGGGTGCCTGGGTGGCTCAGTGGGTTAAGCGTCGGACTTCGGCTCAGGCCATGATCTCATAGTCTGTGAGTTCGAGCCCCGCGTTGGGCTCTGTACTGACAGCTCAGAGCCTGGAGCCTGTTTTGGATTCTGTGTCTCCCTCTCTCTCTGACCTTCCCCCATTCATGCTCTGTCTCTCTCTGTCTCAAAAATAAACGTTAAAAAAAAAAAAGAGTCGAATGCTTAACCAACTGAGCCACCCAGATGCCTCGCAAAAGACCTTTTTTTAAAAAAAAATTTTTTTTAATGTTTGTTTTTAAGAGAGGGAGACATAGCACGAGCAAGGGAGGGACAGAGAGAGAGGGAGACACAGACTCCAAAGCTGTCAGCACAGAGCCTGACATGAGGCTTGAACCCACAGACCATGAGATCATGACCTAGGCCAAAGTCAGACACTCAACCGACTGAGCCACCCAGGCACCCCTAGATTTATAAAACTTATTTACTCAAGCATAGCTTTTCATAACTCTTGTTTTAAAGACATCTAACATACAATGAAATAGTAAATTAATATCTAGAAGACCACTTGATGTACTTTAAAACTTGATCTCACACATATGCTTTATTAGCTCAGCTTATACATTTTTGAATTATAAATATAGATATCCCCAAATATAATATTTGGCTTAGGCAGATATATCCAAATACTGCCTTTTTGTAACAATTCACTTCCGTATAATTTCCTGCTCTCTTTCTTAGAGATATTTTCAACATATAATTCATTTATCTTCATTTTAGGATACTATGCCAGTGCTCTAATTGCTTAGACTCTCTCCTATGCTCCAAAAAATGTCAAACTAAGATTCCCAAAGACTGAATGCTGTTTAGAATACATTCTATTCCTAGCAATAGAGCCCATCTTGTTTCTGAGATGCAGCAATGATGCAATCCCCCTTCCAAATTCTCCAACCAACGTATATTAGCAGTTAGAGAACATTCAACTACATTCTCTTTTTATATTTGTTGATGATGCTTGCCAACCTGCAATTTTTTTCACAGGGGAGCTATACCAATTCTAAACCCACACTAACAAAGGATAAGAGAGAAATGAAAAAAGGGAAATGATATTCTGAAACATCCAGATACTGCTCTGGTCTTTTGCCCTTAAATTCTCAGGTTCCCCGTCTCAGCTTTTCTCAATAAATATTTATGAGGGTTTCAAATGTGTTACTCACTCATATTATGTACTTTTTTATCAGTGGATATGCCACAAAGAGTGAGCAAACTCTGTATTGCAGTTACCTTAAGACAGTTTAGTTAATGTCATATCATATATAACAGGCTCAACTGTATATGGAGGAAAGAATATGCTGAAATGTGCAAAAAAAAAAACAAAACATACTAGTGAAATCAGAGTCTCTCTGTCCTAACCTTATTTTTCAGAACATCTTTAAACTTGAGGAATGCAGTTTGACCACAGGACTTCTTAAGGAGGGAAGCAGGAATCACCTTAATTAAGAGATGAGAGTTTCATTATTCTATCTCTCTCCCTACACCATCCTTTGGGCCTGATGCCTCTTCACAATGCCCTCTGCTCCAAGTGTCAGTCCTTGAAGTTGGTTCTGTAGTGTACATATGTGTGTGTGTTGTTAGTATATATAATTTTGCTTTTATGATGTTGGCAGAAGAAGAAGCCTACTAATTTTATTCAGCATGATGATAGGCCCTAACATCTTAATTATTTTTCATGTTGTGAGTAATTTATTATTCATTGGGTATCTTCCCTGTAAATCTTGTCCTCCCTCTGTAAGATTTTTCTTTGGTGTCCAACAAAGGGTTTCATTGCAATAAGAATCAAGGTGTGTCTATGTTCTTACCCAGAGCTCAAACAATGCCAGCCTTCCAGACCAGCCCAAGAGTTTGGGGTGGGGAAACAGAGTCATTATAGAACATCTTCATTCCTCTGCCCAGAAAGCACCAGAGTTATCACCCATGCCCTCCTAAAAGGGCATCTTGAAGCACATCTTGCTGCAGAGCCGAATTCAGAACCCAGAAGACTAGGACTAAAATCAAATTTCATCCGGGTTCGTGTGCGAGAAAGACCTGAAGGAATGGATTGGCTCCTTTTCAGGAACATCTGCCTTTTGATCATTTTAATGGTAAGTAGAATTTAAAGGCCTAGGGAAGGAAATGCAGCCTTAAGGCCTTATCTCTTCTGTCAGTTGTCAGAGTTTCTATAGGGATTTATTCCATTTTTAAACCTGTTCCTATAAAAAAGAGTTCTATGAGTTCAGCCCATGGTGACTTCAAAGGACTCTCCATGCTTGAGGGACCAAATGCCATAGAAAAGCAGGGTGAGAATTTGGCTGAACTAGACTTCCATGGAGTCACAGACATAATCTAATTCAGATTAAATGCCGTAACAATTCTAAAACTTATAATCAGAAACAAAATTATTTTCCATTTTCTTTTATTTATACTTAAACCAAAACCCTACATGTGTAGGGAAGTAAGTTGGTCAAGCCCATTTCTTTTATACAGTTATTTCCCTGTGAGTTTATTTCAAGGCGAAGTAAGTTAGCTATCTCAAAATTACATTGTAACTAACCATGAAATATTTAAGTCATATGAGAATTTTTTCCTATCAGAAATGGCTAAAGAAAGTGAAGAAAACCAAGCCATCAAGATGAACCCTATCTGGGATTATTAAAGCATTCCCACAGTCCAGGAAGGAACTATTTAGATGATACGTTTATTTAAAATAAACATGGAATTTTGGTTATTATACTACTTTCCTCCTTTGGGTGCTCAAAGCATAAAGTGCTTTCCAGAGAGGTATCACGTATAGCAAGTGTCCTACCCTTGAAAAAGGTAAGGGAGCATCTAATTCCGGATTCCTAGAGGAACAGAGATCAGGTCGGTCAATTCACCAAACTATGCCAATTCAATTAGAAAAAAATCTATTTTTAAAAATCAATTAAGGGGTGCCTGGATAGCTCAGTCAGTTAAGAATCCAACTTTTGATCTCGGCTCATGTCATGATCTCATGGTTCATGGGATGGAGCCCCGTTTGGGATTCTCTCTCTCCCTCTCTCTCTCTGCCCCTCTTCCTGCACGCTCGCTCGCTCTCTCTCTTTATTTCTTTCTTTCCCTCTCTTTCTGAAAATAAACATTTAAAGAAAACTATATTACATTAGACATAAGTCTATTGAATGTCAAATGACAGAACAATTCAGTCAAAAGAGTTAAAAAAATAAAGGGAATGGTAAGAGGAGGGAATTATTAGGAAAATTGGACATTTTTTTCAAAGCAAACAAAGGCAAATACCCTATTAATGGCTGCCTCTCAGTCTCCTAGGAATGTCCACAGTGATGCTATGACATGACCTCGGAAAATGATTTCCACCATATTCTCCAGCAAGTGGCTCTATATAGGATTTATCTTGAACATCAGTTCTAAAAGGCAGAGGGCAGCCAATGCTAGGGAGATAAGGGAACACATTGCTGTCCACTTGCCCTGGCAGGTGCCATTCTTCTGGAATTTACAATTCCATGAGCTTCCAAAGTGGCGCAGCAGCCTAACACTGCCAAAGGTCACACAGCCCAAACTTGGAAGGAAACAGCGGTAGAACATTCCGTTCTCTGAGCTTGGGAGACAGATTATTAAATAAGACCGTTTTTGAAAAATATTTGTCAACTGAAAAACTCCAAATAGAAGTGTGACGCCCTGTAATAATGATCATTATTTATTTGCATTACAAAAGGAAAGAATCTGATTCAATTTTTAATGGAAATTAAGAATCATCAGTCTAGACCTATTGCTGTATTTCTATGGGTTATCTCCATGCCTTTCAACTCAGGCAAATCTTTTGGTTTTGTAAGGAAAACGCACTGCATGTATCAAGATTTTAAAGGGTATTTCTGAGCATTAAATTTTGCCTCCTATTCTCCGCACAGGCATGTTTTATGACCATTTAATTTTATTGAGTTCATTTTTCTTCTCCTTGATCTTAAAAGAGTATTATATTTCAGATTCTCAGCATCTCTCTTAGGTAGTATTGATTTATTATCCTTACTAATTTTCAGGTTTTTGATACTTAATTTCCCCCTATTCCCCACTGATACTAAAGTATTTGTGTTTTGCATTTCTTAGTAATTGTGATAGACTTAAGGTATTTTCTATTTCTAATAGATCTTTTAACGTATCACTTAATAACTTTTGCAATTAGGAAGTAGAAACTTCTAGAATGTTTCAAGATTAGAACAAGTTAAGGAAAGTCAATATATTATGGATGTTGTGGAAAATAGGCACACCTAGTTGTCTTTTGTTTCTTGAACTCTGTCCTTTTTTCATTAACTAAATCAAAGGCTATCTGGGCATCATTGCAGGTCACACTAATGAGGGTGTGGCAGCTTCTCAGAGATGGGTACTTTATGTCATCTATATCTCATCCACAAGGTACTTTAAACAAGATTTTGACTGGCATGATCTATAAGTGGTACCCAAAACTCAAGGCTACAATAGGGCGTCCCATTTTATCATGTAAGCCCTTTGGCATCGTCTTCCTAAGGATGTTCATCATGTTCTCCTGTAAAATGGATTGAGGTAGTCAGGTACAGTCAACACTGAACTGAGACTCAGAAACCTCAGGGTTGAGTCACAGCTTCCCCTCAAAGGGGCTGTGTACCTTTGGCCAAAGCACCCAACGTTTCAGGGCCTCATCGTGCCCCATGTCAGGAAACACTGTTAGACATGATGTCACTAAGCTCCTGCCAATGCAGAAACTCTGAGATTCTTTAGTTACCTCTACTGAAGAGTTATGTAGCAGAAGTTTGCATCTGGCTCACAAATACTATTTTCATAACTTTAGTCGAAGAATCTACAGATTTGGGTCATGCTATGGATTGTATAAGTTTTACTAAGAAAGAATCACTTAAGGCAGAACAGTTAATTAGCTGTAAGAGACCTGTATTCTATCCAGTAGATGGTATCATAAAAAAAACAGCTAGGTAGTTTCTATCAGATAAGAATTTTTGGGTACATATGGTGATCATATGCTACCTATGAGATGTAAACATTTCAACTAAGTATTCTTGCTCTTGGAAAATAAAGCAGGTAGGTAGCTAAGCATATAAATATTATCTCACTGTAAGTTGAAAACAGACACCAAAATTTAAAAACATATTTAGAACTAACCCAGCCACTTATCAATTTAGTTCTCACATAAAACAATGTGATTCTACCGTATAGAACAGTCATTTGTTTTTTATTTTATTGTCAGACAAATCTCTAGGTGTATAGACTTATGGGAACACCACCACTAACAACAACCACAACAAAAACACATTATCTGATTTTGGTTTTTATTTGTGCTAAATAAAATACCCTAAGTAGCATTAAGTGACTGGTTTTAATACTGCTTGTTACAAAAACCTTGACGTCCCAATTTGGCCAATGCTGTATCCTATCCATGCTTCTTTTACATTGTCTATTACATTCTAGTATCTGTTTTCACTTACCTGCTTTCCTCCCTCTTTCAACATGTAACACTAAAGGTTCCATGGAAGCAAATCTCACCTCTATTATTTTTGTTGTTGTCAATATAACTGACTAGAGAATTATAATATATACTTTAATCCCAGCAGGCAAATCTTTATTTTTGCCTTCAGATTCCTACAAACTTCACATTGGGCTACAAAAAAAATGTTATATCCCAGGAGATATCTATTATTATTACCATAACATGACCTGTGATTTTAATAGAGTCTTCTCAATAATATCTACCTTGTAGATATTATGTAGATGTAGTTGTAGGATAAAAATCCTGCCCTGAAAATATTTCATGGTTCTTGAGACTCAATGATGTTTTCCCTTTTTCAAAGATATTTTTCTTTTTTAGAGAACTTCTCAATCCTGAGTAGTAGCTGCCTCCTTTTTAGTCCCTAAGTATCCAGGCAGGAGTTCCTTACAAAGTAATGAAACTGCTGTTTGAGTTGCAGGGATACTTCCTTCCCTTTCCCAAGTGGGAGCTCAGCTGGAATGTTGGAATATTTCACACACAGAGAACACCTCTGATGACAGGGTTTCTGGAAGGAGTGACCTGAGTGAAACCTTCAGATATGACCTGCATGAGAAATATTTGCCTTTCCTTTCTACCTGGAAAATTACACAGCTTACAAACTAAAATGCCACTACTTGATATACCTTCAATTATAAACAAAAGTGGTATAATTAGGCTTGAACTTGGCATCTCTGACATATCCCTATGAGGATACCAATTGCTTTACTCAATTATTTTTATAAGTATTATTCAGGAGAGAACTGCTTATTAATAAGTTAGTCTGAGCTGTGCAAATGACTTCAAAAACTTACTTCAAAAAGGTAAGTCACAAAAATGAAAAACATCCTGGTTCAGTAGCTACTACTTTAAATACACTCAGCATGGAAAAGAATGGTATGTAGTCTAATATTGCAGTTAGTACACATAATGACTTAGATTCCAATATCTTGTATAAAATCACCGTATTTTCTGTAGGAGAAAGTACTGACAAGGAAAAACAGACCCAGAAAAACTTCAGTAATTTGCCAAAAGTTAGATGGCTACTGGATATTGTATATATAACCTATTATTCTCCCTAGAATGGGTACATCATAACAGGTTGGAACGTGTCTCCCACAGAAAAAAACAGTACCTGTCACATAATATGTATCAATGAAAAATTTTAAATGAATGAATGGATTTTGTTTCTAATGCATCTTTCTAACCAAGTCACTTCTCCATATTTCCCACTTATCAGCTAATAGGCAACTTTAATGTGGTTTAGTGAGCTATGAAGCCAGCTTGATGGTTTAAAACGGAGACAACCAAGGAGTTGGATCTCAGGGATTTGGTCTGGAACTGCATGCTCGTTTCACCCCCTTACACTACAAAACATTTTACAGTTAACAAAGTCATTTCACACGCATAACAAAAGTCCTAAAGGATAAGCAGAAGTAACCTCATTTCACAAATAAACTTTAGGACATAAATGATTCATAAATGTACCATAAGTGGTACAGTTGTAATTTGAACCGAATATTACACGTCCAAAACTTTATCCACTCTTCCTGATTTGACTCCTTCTCTCAACTGGGCCAATGCTGTATCCCATCCATGCTTCTTTTACAGGGTCTGTAACATTCCAGTATCTTTTTATATCTGCTTTCCTCTTTCTTTGAACGTGGGAGCCCTTTCTGGGCAGATACTCTATCTTAGTTTTCATTCTGGGAGACTAAGTAGCACGGGTGCGTATGTTTTAGCTTCTGAGGCACATTTATATTGCCAGAAAAAGGCCTATTCAGGTTACTTCAGTTAATTCAATTTATTGTAAGGACGTCCAAAGAAAAAAGGAATATGGGAAACCTTCTCATCAACTAGGCCAGAGAGAGCATAGCACACCCAGGATACCAAACATCTCTCTGGGTTATTTCTGCTCCCTCAACTGCAGGTGCCTCTAACTCCCTTTTTCATGTACTCCACCATCATGGTAACTGGTTCAACAGTCTCCATTTTGTGTGATGCCTTTTAGCCAGGCCCTCAGACCAAACCACAACTTTGAATGGTGCATGACCTACATAGGTTCCAAAATGGCGACTTTTATAGGCAAGGAATTTCTGCAATTATCCAGGAGCCCATAACTATTCTGCACAGTTTAATTGACGTTCACACAGTTAGGCTACTGTGTGCAACTTAGGAAGACAATGTCATTTCATGTTTCTTCCAAAACACCCATTCCCAGGTATGGAAAGTGAGGAGCCTCCTGACAGGGCTCATGATTTCATAGGGCCTGAGAATAAAACCTGCAGAGTTCCTTCAAGAACACCTGTCCTTAAAGGGACAGGATTTGGAGAGCGTGGCGATTGGGACCCTCATCAGTAGAGCCAGCTGAGTAGGAAGCAGAAATACCAGAGGTGTACCACCTCCAACAGGCACGATATAAGTTCTCCTAGATAAGAACCCGGGATCTAACGTTGCAACCTCCCGAAATTAAAAAACAAAAAATGTCGGGGACAGCAAGAGGATGAAAAGGAGCTTCTACTCACAGATTCGCAGGGCAACCATGGATCATTGCTATCCTTCAGTTGAGCTGGGTTCTGTAAAGAGGACAAGAGCAAATAAAATGAACTCCAAACACTCCTTTTATCCCTTTAAACTGAGGACTAATCAGGTTGATGTGGCTAATTTCAAGTCTTTAAAAATGAGTGACTAGTACTTTTATATGACAGGGTGTGCTGTGAACATACCCTCTAAAGCACAGAAGAAAACTCTTTCACTTTTCTTCCTCTTTATGAACACACTGTGCACTTCCTGTGCCTATCACTTTCACACTTTTTATTCGTTTTAGATCAGAACCTGAAACAGAGAGAGGCTAGGAGATTTATCCAAGGTCACATAGCTGGCAAACAAAGTCAAGACACGTCCTCAGTTCTTCTGCCTCCAATGTGTCTAAACCACATTGCTTTTTATGAAGCTGAACTATAATTTAGTGCTACATATCCATTTGGAGACAGAAATTATTTGACTTAGAAATATACACAGATTTGGGGTGCCGGGGTGGCTCAGTCAGTTGAGTGTCTGACTCTTGATTTTGGCTCAGGTCATGATCTCACGGCTCATGAGTTCAAGCCCTGTGTCGGGCTCTGCACTGAGAGCATGGAGCCTGCTTGGGATTTTCTCTCTCCTCTTTCTGCCTCTTTCTCTCTCTCTCTTTCTCTCTCTTTCAAAAACAAATAAATAAATAATTGAAAAAAGAAATATACACAGATTTCAGAAACTTGATATCAGCCTAATTGCTGCTATAACAATAATCTTCATTTGGGGTACACATATCCCTGAGATACATGATCATGCTTCTCATGTATCCCTGAGATACATGATCATACTTATACAGAGGGTATAAGTACACAGATAGTTTTAAATGAATCATTCACTACATACTCAGCTTCCACATATATATTCTTTCCTTAAGTCAACATGATGAACATGTACCTGAACCTGAAGTATCAAGCTGACCTCTCCCAAATCTCCCTTTAAAAAAAGCCACACCTCTCACACATGGCAAACATTGCTAGGTTGCACTGCAATGGACTGTAAAAGTATCTGGGGCACTGAGCCAAGCGATAATTCAAAATATCCATATCAGAACTGAGAAAGAATTGACTCTAAAACTCATAGTGTCCTCTTACAAGTCATATGATTTTCAATTATTTATTTTCAATAATATTAAAAGAGGACCCAATAGGGTTGCCAGTGTATAGGTCATTATAAATCATTTTTAACGATAGATGAAACATTATTAAACATTCTCAAAAATTCAAAATACTGTAAAAACGTTACTCTCCGTGGCAATGTCAATGTTCAAAATTGGCTGCTATTGCAAGATCACTTATAAGAACGCAATAAATCCAAAGATTTATTTTGGAAATATACAGAAAGAAGATGAAAGTAAAATTTTGTTCTCTTAAATTTTACACATATATTCTATTTCTTCAAAGATTTTAAAATATTTTTAAACACTAAAGCCTCTGGCAGATTCATGATTAGCAATAAATTCCAGATCATCACTCAGCAAAAGTAAAATATCTATTGTGTCCTCCTTTTAGATCAGAACAAGACTTTCACATACAACATATATCTCCGTGTAACTTCCCATACCTGCACAATTTGAAGCACAAAAGGCTCCATAATGATCGATCTTACATTTTTCATCTAGTCTGTATATGTGGTAGAACTAATTTTATGAACACAAAACATTAAATAAGAGACAGTGATAAATTACAAATATTATTTTGTCCTCCTTTTTTTTTTTTTTGAAAACGTTCATTTTTTTTTTAATGTTTATTTGTTTTTGAAGGAAAGAGACAGAGTGTGAGTGGGGGAGGGGCAGAGAGAGAGGGAGACACAGAATCCGAAGGAGGCTCCAGGCTCTGAGCTGTCAGCACAGAGCCGACGCAGGGCTCGAACCCACAAACTGCAAGATCATGACCTGAGCCGAAGTCGGACGCTTAACCGACTGAGCCACCCAGGTGCCCCTGTCTTCCTTTTTTAAATCACCCAAGGATTTGCAAAATAAACACAGATTACAAACAAAACCAATTTCTAGGTTTCGAACAAAGCTTATTATTTCATTTTTCTTAAATAGATAGACCTGTGGCAAAAATCAAGTGTAATAAGACCTTAATCATACCACAGATCCAGCATATGGCCCTGTCTGTAGGAGGCAGTCCCCTCTAGCTCTTTTATCCTCATGCCAATGTATTTGCAAGGAGTAGAGTTGAAGTCACTGCTCCCCAACTGGTTTTCTAATCTATCATCTGTCCATTTGTCCAAAACCACAATTTAGTCACACTGACGCTAAAAGTCCTATGGTGTCTTGGTGGCTCAGTCGGTTAAGCGTTCAACTTCGGCTGAGGGTATGATCTCATGGTTTGTGAGTTCCAGTCCCGTGTGGGGCTCTGTGCTGCACTAACAGCACAGAGCCTGCTTCAGATTCTCTGTCTCACTCTCCCTTTGCCCCTCCCCCACTCACACACACACACACACACACACACACACACTCTCTCTCTCTCTCTCTCTCTCTCTCTTTCTCTCAAAAGTAAATAAATAAACATTTTTTAAAAAGGTCCTATGGTGCAAATGCCTGATAAATGATTTTAGTCATTCTCTCGGGTGCTGCTAATCAAATAGTTATTTTCTCATGGAAATTTATCATACTTATAAGTAGATCAGTGTTTTACAGATCAGGTAAAAAGTTGAAAAGAAATCTCACAAAATTACTATTTAAGGCATGGGAAAGTCTAAGAAATCACTTAAAATTAGGGAGAGAAAATTCTCCATAAGATAAGGAACAAGCCCTGTAAGTCCCAGAAGTGTGTCTGAGTGCACGTGGAAGGCAGCCCACCCATTCAAAGGCTGCTCCAAGTTCAGTGCTTAACCAAGAGCAGGGATAGTGAGTGACCACATGCATATCATGAACCAAAAGAAATCAAAAGCCACCATGAAATAATTTCTCTCAAAGAACTGGGTGGATTATTTCATACACCTGTGTCTCTGCATATATTTTTCCCTTTACATCCTCTACATTTTTTAGTAATGCCACCCTCGATTTTTACAAGGCTTAATATCTTTATCAATTTTATAGTGTTGGTCTATTCATTTCTACAACAAATACTTACTGCATGCCTAGTCACTGGGCATTCTGATAGGAGAGGGTAGGAACATGATCCCCAAACTCTCAACTTTCTTGGAATATGTAGAGTAGTGGACAGGTACAGATAACAGAGAAGTAAATGGTTAACTTTTCAAAATAACATCAGACACTGAAAAAGTGCTGGGAAGACTCTTACAGAGGAAGATGTAACAATGATGGATTTGACAACCATTGACAAAGGGTGGCCATGGATGCTGACTGAGCTTGGGGATGGGGGACTCGGGTATATCTCACTAAGAAAGAGACAGGGCCAGTGTTTTGAAAATCAGAAGGTTGATGGGATGTCTGCGTGGCTCAGTCGGTTGAGCGTTGGACTTTGGCTCAGGTCATGATTTCACAGCTCATGGGTTCAAGCCCCGTGTTGGCTTCTGTGCTGACAGCTCAGAGCCTGAAGCCTACTTCAGATTCTGTGTCTCCCCCTCTCTCTGCCCTTCTCCCACTCATGCTCTATCTCTCTCTCTCAAAAATGAACATTAAAAATTTTTATTAAAAAGAAAGAAAGAAAGAAAATCAGAAGTTTGAGCTTTCCCAGCAGTGATTCAGTAACCTGAGACAAGGGAGCACTTGAATCCTAGAACAGAGAGCATCAGGGACAGAGATAAAGGACAGAGCTGGGAGAAGGGCAGGGCCAAATCAGATAGAGCCTCTTTGCTATGAAGGCAGTCTAAATTCCATTCTAATGGCCATGGGAAGTTGCCTTGCAAGTTTGAAGCAAGGGAGTGACTCAATCCAATCTGTGGTATTTTTTAATTTTTTTTTTAATTTTTAATTTTGAGAGAGGGGGGCGGACACAGAGAGAAGGAGAGACAGACCATCAATGCAGAGCCCGATGGGGGGCTCGAACCTGAGCTGAAATCAAGAGTCAGACACTTAACCAACTGTACCACTCAGGCACCCCAATCCAAATTGTGTTTTATAAAGATTGCTTTGGCTATCATGTCATATTTTATTTGGCTCTTGCAAAAAAGTCTGTGATATGGCCCCTAAGCTATTTTACCTTATATACATAATATCAGATTTAAATAAGGTTTATATTTGGTAACTTTTTCAAACTGTAGTACCAATCTTAAGAGAATTGGGGATAACTAGTTAGGAAAGAGCCTTAACGAGAATAAATTTGGTACTCCTAAGGAACATATCTAAAAGCTATACGTTATACTCCACAATAAACATGTTTGTATAATAGTTTTCAGTAGAGATGCACTTAATCAGTTAACAATAAATAAGCTTCTATGCAAGCAAGAAAGCTTTTCCAACTTTTCTTTAAACGCAAGTGCAATGACATGATTGTCTATGTAGAAAATCGAAAAGAACTGACAAGACAATTCCTGGAACTAATAAGCAATTACAACAAGGTTGCAGGATACGAGGTTAACATACAAAAGCCAAATGCTGTTTAATATACTGGCAATGAACAAGTGGAATTTGAAATTTAAAACACAGTACCATTTAAGTTAATACCCCCCCCCCAAATTAAACTGTTAGGTATCAATCTAACAAAATATATACAAGGTATACATGAGAAACTCTAGAAAAATTAAATAGAGAACTATTCCATGTTTAAGAGAGAGAGAAGAGAAGTGGAGGGAAGGGAGAAAATAGAGACAGGTGGGAAGCTGAAGATGAGGAACAAGAATCTCTTAACATGAGACGAGGGCTCACGTGCCTGGCTCACCAACCTTCCGGCATCCACCGAGGCAGTGTTTCCAGTTAACCTCCCGCTGGAGGGCAGTGCTTGACAATCACGTATCTGAGTTTAACGTACAGCACTATCCGTTCTCTGTTTTCCGAACACCTCAATGACCTGAATGGAAGCTACCTACTAAAGTGATATATAAGGCAACCTTCGAAATACATGATGTCTTTATGTATTCATTGATGTGGAACTCTACCACAATAATCACTGGATGAAAAAAACAAATTACCAAATAGTGTATTATAATTCTCCTTTGGTCAAAAAAAAAAATATTACAACTTATGTGAGTATGTGTTTTTGGAAGAAAAAAAAAAGCCTGAAAGGAATTCTCCAAATATTAGCAGTGGCAATCTCCAAGTAGTGGGATTTAGTGGGATTTTTACTTGTCCTTACCCTCTTTCCAGAATCATCTAATTTTCTAACACCAAAAAACCTGACTCTCAAGAGACATTATTTAGTATGAAATAAAACATCCTTCACACCCAAATAAAACCATCTTCTATTAAATACTGAACTTCTTTTCTATGTCTAGATATTTTGCTGATATCTAGTAAAAGTACACGTGAGGAAGAAAGTGAATTAAGAAGAAACACGATGCCCTACTGCCAAATTTCTAATATGCATTTTTTCCCTTCCTGGGCTCAGGTGCCATTCCAAATCCCCACCACACACCCATTCCCTCTTATACCCCCGCACACACACACATACCTGCAGATCTGCTCTGCACCCTGTCTACCTGTCCTAGTCTCTCTCCAGTCTCTCCCTGTTTCACTCTGTTCCCTGACTCACCGGAGTTCACAATAGTACCTTATCATCTCCCTGAATCTCCAGTCAGCCTTGGTAACAATCCCCAACCAGAGGACAGCCCTAACATTCCTTCTCTTCCCGCTCCTAGGCTGTCAAGTTCTACTTTATTTTTTTTTAACGTTTATTTATTTTTGAGACAGAGAGAGACAGAGCATGAATGGGGGAGGGTCAGAGAGAGAGGGAGACACAGAATCTGAAACAGGCTCCAGGCTCTGAGCGGTCAGCACAGGGCCCGACGCGGGGCTCGAACCCACGGACCGCAAGATCATGACCTGAGCTGAAGTCGGACGCTTAACCGACTGAGCCACCCAGGCGCCCCATGTCAAGTTCTACTTTAAAAAAGGCTCAAAACTGGGGCGCCTGGGTGGCTCAGTCGGTTGAGCATCCGACTTCGGCTCAGGTCATGATCTTGCAGTCCGTGAGTTCAAGCCCCTGCATCGGGCTCTGTGCTGACAGCTCAGAGCCTGGAGCCTGCTTCGGATTCTGTGTCTCCCTCTCTCTCTGCCCCTCCCCCGCTCATGCTCTGTCTCCCTCACTCTCAAAAATGAATAAATGCTAAAAAAAAAAAAAATAGAAAAAAGTTAAAAAAAAAAGGCTCAAAACAGATGGCCTGCACATCATATTCTTGCTTCCTCATCTCAGTTGGTCTTCAAACTCTTCATCAACTACAGACTAATAGTTGCTTGCCTCTGTTTCTAGCCTTCTGTGCTCAAGTGTTCTCTAACATTTATGGCATGAGTTGGCTTCCTGTCACTTTCCTTCACCCTTCCCAATTCTTCTCACTCCAACCCCACAAAATTGTGGAACAGGTATGTGCATAATTTTCCTCTAATTATGCCTCAAAATGATTTCCCTCTTCATTGAATTCTTCTGATCTTTTGTATCAAAGGAAAAACAATCTACCTCATTACCAAGTCTCTTTTATTCACATTTTGATCCAGCCATTCCTATTCTCTTTTAATCACAATTGTAACTGTTCCTTGATTTCTTTCCTCTCCCTTTCTCCTTTTTCCTCCTATCACTTTTTCTCCACAGCCCCCTTCTCCTCTGCCTTTAGATCATATATTTGGTCATGATTTCCCAACATTAAAAAAATATGCCTTGAGGTGGCTCAGTCAGTTAAGCATCCAACTCTTGATTTCAGCTCAGGTCATGATCTCTTGGTTCATGGGATCGAGCCTGCATTGGGCTCTGCGCTAACAGCTGACAGCGCAGATCCTGTTTGGGATTCTCTCTTTCCTCCTCTCTCTGCCCCTCCTCCTCCTCCTCCTCCTCCTTCTTCTTCTTCTTCTTCTTCTTCTCTCTCTCTCTCTCTCTCTCTCTCAAAATAAATAAACTTAAAAAATATATCTTGATCTAATTAACCCCTCAAACTATATCTTACCTCCCACATTTCTTTTATTTCCTAACTGGAAGTGTAATCTACAATTACTATTTCCACTTTCTCAATAACTCATTCCTTGACTCCCATGATTTGGCATATGTCACCAGCAAAAGTTAGCAATGACCCATGACCTTCTCGGTTCCCATTCTCCTTCACCTTGCTATGCACATTAACCATCAAATATTCCCTCTTTGTCTAACCTCTTATCATTCCGCTCCAGAGATTCTGTTTCCTCTCTTGTTACTTGTCCACCTGCTTATCCAATGTCTCCTTTCTGAACTCAGCTTCCTCATCAACCCACCACAACCACCACAATCACCACCACTTTGTAGCATTCTGACACCGAGAGAATCCGCTCTGCACCCACAGCCTGGTCCCCTGATTCTCTATTCCCTTGGGCTCTTGGAGCCCTCTGCTTTTAGACTTCTTCTTTCTGTACCCTGCACAGATATGCGCATTTCCCATAAGATTCTGTTCCTTGCCTACTTCACTTACCTTACACCATTGCATGTAATAGCCTCGTTTCCTTTAACTTCAAATAACACTCGTGTTTCACCTCACGCCAGTCAGAGTGGCCAAAATGAAGAAATCAGGAGACTATAGATGCTGGAGAGGATGTGGAGAAACAGGAACCCTCTTGCACTGTTGGTGGGAATGCAAATTGGTGCAGCCGCTCTGGAAAGCAGTGTGGAGGTTCCTCAGAAAATTAAAAATAGACCTACCCTATGACCCAGCAATAGCACTGCTAGGAATTTATCCAAGGGATACAGGAGTACTGATGCATAGGGGCACTTGTACCCCAATGTTTATAGCAGCACTGTCAACAATAGCCAAATTATGGGAAGAGCCTAAATGTCCATCAACTGATGAATGGATAAAGAAATTGTGGTTTATATACACAATGGAATACTACGTGGCAATGGGAAAAAATGAAATATGGCCTTTTGTAGCAACGTGGATGGAACTGGAGAGTGTGATGCTAAGTGAAATAAGCCATACAGAGAAAGACAGATACCATATGGTTTCACTCTTATGTGGATCCTGAGAAACATAACAGAAACCCATGGGGGAGGGGAAGGAAAAAAAAAAAAAAAGAGGTTAGAGTGGGAGAGAGCCAAAGCATAAGAGACTGTTAAAAACTGAGAACAAACTGAGGGTTGATGGGGGGTGGGAGGGAGGGCAGGGTGGGTGATGGGTATGGAGGAAGGCACCTTTTGGGATGAGCACTGGGTGTTGTATGGAAACCAATTTGACAGTAAATTTCATATATTAAAAAATAAAATTAAAAAAATAAAATAAAATAAATAAAGAAAGAAAGAAAGAAAGAAAAAGAAAAGAAATTGTAGCTACTAAAGTGTTTTCAAAAGTTACAAATAAAAAAAAATAATGCAACACACACACACACAAAAAAACAAATAACACTCGTGTTTGGATAAATTCTACTTCTTTAGCTTTTCTATCTATCTCAAATTTTAGAATCACATTAAAAATTTACAAAAATAAAACGAACATCAAACACCCTCTCACTGCAGTGACATTCTCCTGCTGAATTTTCTGTTTCTATGACTAGCACTCCAATTGTCTGTGAAAGCCAAGCTTACACCATCTGACCTTTCCCCTCCTGGCATCCCATGGTCCATAAGCCCTACCAGTTCTTTGGGAATGTTTCTATCTTCTCTCCTTTCCAGTGCCACTTCAACACTGATGTTGGTGTTCTAAGTATGCCTTACCTCAGCAATTGCTAACTCCTACATGTCTTGACTTCAAGTGCTTTTCCTTTACATTCCACCCTTTGTATTGATGCTGTGTATTACATACACTACTTTTGTCACTCTTACTCTCTTATCCAATGAAGTTCAAACTCCTTAATCTGCTACATAAAGCACTTCATGATATGTCTCCAAACTGAGATTCCAAATCTTGTTTCCCATGTGTCCTTACTACTACTTTCCAGCTAATAATATTATTTATCATTTCTGGAACATCCAAAAGTGCCCTGTGTTCATGTTTTACTCTGGCTGAAATTTTCCTTTTTATCAATTCTTCTTATCAAAGCAGCTTCATCCTTGAGAGCCCTTTCAGTCCCTAGTCTCCTACAAGTCCTTACCAAAATTCACTTTGATCACTTGAGTTGTCTGCTATACCCATCCATCAAGCCCATCAGTGCCTCCATTAAAGCATATATCCTAACCTGTCTTGCTGTAATTATGTGTTTTGTCTTCCCTAAAAGTGTAAAAGCCTTTGGAGGGCAAAGAGCCTGTATTATTCATTTTGTATTACCCATGCTTATTCTATATTATTAACAAAATGTGGATTTAAGAAATGAATTAACAAAAGAAGATTGTCAATGGTTTTATGACAGTTTCCTTTAAATTATGCACTTTTTGCTAATGTTGTACCTTCTATAACAGGTGGTGCTAGAAGTAAACAGCGAATTTATTGTTGAGGTAATGTATATTAAAACTGTTTTCTCAATTTAAATTGAAAGAAAAATGGAATTTTGTAATGCATCATATATCGAAAATCAGAATACTGAAATCATAATCACTTAGTAAAAGGTAAGAGAAAGAACCTCTGCCAAACCAAAATAGCAATGGCAAACCCATACTTCTAAATATCCATGTTTTCAGGCATAGTTTGTAACAACTCAATGTCATAGTAACTCCTACTTTTCAAACTGTATTAGTAGTTTATTCATACATTTCTCAACTTAAAGAAGCACAGTAATACATTAGAATGAGAAGAAGATTTTTAGACAGTTACACCATTAAGAAAGATAACCAATGGTCAATTTCCTCCTTTCAGCGAGGGAAAGATATAAATATCTATCCATATCTATCTATCTATCTATCTATCTATAGATAGATAGATAGATATGTCATCACAACTCAATAGAACAACAGAGAATCCAGTACCATTAAGAGTGGGACTCAGGAAATAAAGTCCTCGATCTCTGGGAGGGCTTTATTTTCTTACAGTAATTAAACTTTCATCATGATCAATCTCAAATCATTGAAGAAAATAAAATTACTTTTCTAATCTCTGTTGATGAAGAGATCTCTGGTACATTTCAGGAAGTTGTATCAAAATGGGGGGAAAGTGTACGTGCTTTGGTTCTTGAAAGGATAAGCTCCATTCACAGGGAACGTTTCCTTCCCCAAAGTGGTAATTAAATGAAGCATTAGCTTCAACAAACATTACGATCATTTAGGCCTCAATAAGTATATTAGGAGTCACTTAAAAATTTATTTATATTTATATATAAATGCATACATTTACGCATGTATACAAATATGTTTATGCATGTAGTAACATTTCTAAACTCTTCAATACTTTAAAATTCTTAGACTTCCTCCAACAATAGTAACATAAGACGACAAAGAGAAAAACATATAGCAAGCAGGGATAAATATGGACAACATTGAGAACACACGTAGTTATCCATGGGATTATTGCAAGTACCATCAATTCAGTTAAAATATTCTTCTAATCCTACAATAATATATTTGGATGCTTAGCCAGAGTGATGTCCTTACCAAAAGAAAAGAAAAATCCCTTCCCTCTTTTAGGTGACCATACCCATCAGCACAATTTTCCTTTTGCATAGGATGAACTCAATGGAACACCAGCAATCTTTTAAACTTTGGAGATCAGAAAGCCTGGTCAGAGCCCAAAGAGGGGTGAGGAAAGATTGAAAAAAAAAAAAAGAAAGAAAAAAACACAACAAATTATCCAATATAACACATTATGAGCACGACACATAGCTAATGAAATTTGTTTCACTAGAATCATATAGTTACAAGTGAGATGATTCCAAAAGAAGTAGGTAGGCAAGTGACCAGGCTACACACACCAAGGGTTTTGAATTAGTGAACACTTTCTTTGTTCCTCAAATTCAATACCTTTGCTTCTTCTGGGTGCACCTTACAATGTTGAATAAATGTCCTTACTAAGTAAAACTGTCCTAACACTGTATAAAATGTGAACTATTTTTGTATAAGGTGAAAGAATTAGACGTTGAAAATGGCACTACAAAATGGCAGACAGTCAGAAGACAAAAGCGGGAGTGGATCAAGTTTGCTGCTGCCTGTCGAGAAGGAGAGGACAACTCCAAGAGGAATCCGATTGCCAGAGTAAGTGAGGAAATGAACAGGAGTATGCGGTGCTGATAACACATGATTTGCAGGGCAGGAAAGCCCTCAGACATTTCGGGGATTTGCAGCCTTCACTACTCCAAAGTGACTTAGGAAGAGGGGTGACAGGTAGTCATTTGCTCATGTTGCTGAGGCACTGTTTTGAATATTACCTTGTGGGAACTGATACAGAGCAGAGAGTCTTCGAGTGATCCTAGAAGAGAAACCTGGATCTCCAGTACAACTGGGCTTTATCTGTTCATTTGTGTCCTGCTTATCTGTCACAGGTACATGTTACAGAAAATTTATGCATGTAGTAATAATCTTCCGGCTATCCCTCCCCCAGATCAAAGGTTTACAGTATTGATTAATTCTCTCCAAGAAAGGAAAGAAAGGAAGTGTCAAAAGTTCCCACTAGATTCCTATATCCAGAATTAGGAGAGTCTTAAAAAGTATTCCAAATAATGGTAATTAAAAAGGAAGGAGAATGAAGGGAAGAAACTGTACTAAATTGATCCAAGAAGGATGGGATCCACGTTAGCAGTTTCACTAGGTCTTGGGAAGGGGCATCTTGGCCTTGCCCCACTAGTGAAACAGCAGAGCAGTCAACCAGAATTCTCTCCTTACAGATTTACATTTATACATTGTTTGCATGTTTATATGAAGTTTTACCTATCTATAGTAAGCATCAGCAGTGAGTGATATTACAGATACAACCTCCACTCAAGAAGACATTATTCTCTGTCAGAGGAGTATTCTGATTTTTGGAAATTTTTGGGAAGATTTAAATTGTTATTGTTTCCTTTCAACTCACAGTTATAGCTTTATGTTACTTCACTGTATGGCATATTCTTTTCTTTTTATTTGCATTCGGGGATTTCCTGGATTTTCATCCAGATAAATAAGATCTCTGGATTAGAGTGGAGCTACTCCAAGTTGTGTTTCCAGTTGTCTTTATTTAATTGTGGGTATTGGGTAACAAATCTTAGTATTTTACCGAATGTTCTCCTCTTTGGTATACAGGTGAGATTCCAAAATTTAAACTATCTTTGTTCAAATTTATGAGCAATAGATATAAAACTATTAAAACAAAACTTACGTGGCAGAATATTTGCCATAAACTCTATTTGGCAGATGAGTGATATGGTAGGTTTCAATTCATAAAACTATTCCCAGTATCTCAAAACACTGTATTTCTCTTGTGGTTTTCTTAAGTTATCTATAATTTTGATTAAATCTCTAAAGTCTAGTCAGGGTACATATCAATATAACACAATCCTTCAATGAGTACTAAAGATGGTGATTTCTTCTGTCAAACTCTTTATATGCAAAGAAAATCAGAGAATTGAACAATGTACCATTAATAATAGCAAATCTCCCATCAAGCATGTATGTGCCTTATGCCAGGCATCGGGGTGTGGTGTATATATGTTACCTCATACAATCCCCACAACAAACTTAGGATGTAAGTGGTATTATCCCATTATAAGCTGGTGCTTGGCAAAGTTAAGTGAATTTTCCAAGGTCACACAGGCCTAAATCATGGTGACTTGTTTGAATCCAAAGCCCATCTGGCTACAAAGCTATTCCCTTCTCATTCTATTACATGCCACGGTTCATTATCTGCTTTAAATAAGATCACAATCCTAACCATTTTCCTCATAGATCCGATCAGACTGTGAAGCGAACCAGAAGATTACATACCGCATCTCTGGGGTAGGAATTGATCGACCACCTTACGGAGTGTTCACCATTAATCCTCGGACTGGGGAAATTAACATCACTTCAGTGGTGGACAGAGAGATAACCCCACTTTTCTTGGTAAGTCACAGTAGTGTTTTAACTTATGCATATTATTTTTCTTCCCTATTTAAAACACAGTAAAGCTGAAGCCAAACAAAGGGACCAAAGCAATGAAAAGAGTATGAAAACATAAGTTTATAGTTCAAGAGTGTTGCATAGATATGCCATCAAATGTCTTGATAATGTTTAAATTAATAAACTTTAATCTGTCTGAATTCACTAAGCAAATTGTTTCTTTGCATATTTCCTGAAATAGTTTTGATCATGTTACTTAATTTCCTTTGATAGAAAGAGACAGTTTTTCCCTCAACTCTCCACAGATCTATTGCCGGGCTCTGAATTCACGGGGTGAAGACTTAGAAAGACCTCTTGAGCTTAGAGTCAAAGTTATGGACATAAATGATAACCCTCCAGTTTTTACCCAAAATGTGTACACAGCCAGCATTGAAGAAAACAGTGATGCAAGTAAGTGGATGACACTACTTCTCCGCATTATTATCACATCGATTTCTCTTGCTCAAAAGCTGTAGGAGACTGACACACAGGTAATTTAAAGATCAGAAAAAGTCAAACTTGTATTTTGAATAAGCCCCACAAGTTCTAACTTAAAACTGACCTAGAAAAAAAATCATATCTAAAATGCTACATATCCTCTTGTTTGTTTGTGGAGGATCCTTGTACATGTCATTTAGCAGGAGCTTAGCGCCTTCCTTAAAGATTATTACTGGTTCATGATTAACTTAAACCAAATGAGTTAACTGAAAAAGAAACCATGGATGCTTTCCATGCATGGAAAAGGTCTCTGTGCTGATCTATCCCTCAAATTGTGGGCTGAAGCGCATCAGAGAGTGACGGAGGGTGCATCTCCGACGGTAGCCATCAGGTCGCTCACAAAGGGTAATCTCTGGTTCTTCACAGTCTACACAGCAAGCCACATTACATTCTCTCTCTCTCTCTTTTTTTTTTTTTTTCACTTTTTCCATCCTGTTTAATTCCATCTCCAGCTCCAATACTCTCTTCTCCTTCTTTCTATCCCTTCTCCTGAATGTCTTTCCTTTCTATGTTTTTCCTATGTTGGTACTTTCCTTTGTTCTCCCCTCCCTTGCCTTCTGACCCTTGCTTTCCCCAATCCTCTAATATTCCTTTTTCTTTCATAGCTATGTCTGCACGTGTATCTCGAAATTAAATTTGAAAAGGGGAATATAAAAAAGGAATTTCAGAAAGAAAGACATATAGAAAGCAAACTAGAGGTACTAATGGACAGTCAAAGAAAGAAGGATGGAGAAGTTTGGAGGAAAAGAGGAAAGAGGCAAGAAGTACTGGAGGAGAGAAAGAAGAGGTAAAAAGGCAGGAGTCAAGACGGGGTGTCTGGAGAACTTCTTCAGAGTCCCCAAAAGAATGATGTTGAAAATAAGAAACACAAAATGTTTTATAGCATAGGAGAAGAGGACATACAGAAGCAAAGTGAAGGTTTTGCCCCAGAGGGTCTCCAAAGCCCATCATTGTTTCGTCACTAACATACTTCAGCATAGCTTGGTGAAGGGAAGAAAGGTGAAGCCCGCTCCAAACCGACACCCAAGTCCACGTCTACGTCCACGTCCACTTGGTGGCTGATTAGCAGTTTTATTAATGCTCTCTCAAGTGAGGAGAGTGAACCACAGGGCCAGGGCATATTTTCATAGACTATGAAGTCCATGAAACCTGGCTTTTTTATTCAAGGGGTCCCTGGTTCTCTGTACTAGTTTTTCACTTTGAAAACTGGCTGGGAAGCAGAAAAACATCAGGGACCAGCCAGCTCTGGAAAATCTGTACTAGGGGCTAATGTCCTTGGGGATTGTCTAGGATGCTGGCTCTTTGTTCCTATGAATAATCAACAACTTTTTGTATTCCTGTGGACGAATCTTCTTTTCAATAGTTATGTCTTCTTGACTATTCAGTAAAGTGCTATCATCCTCCAAGGCAACCAATAATAATTCTCCATTTTCTGGATGAATAAAAATAAAAATATAGGTGATCAATTAATAATCTTAACACTGAATTTAATTAAGCTATAATCTTTCTATTTTTTAAGTTTATTTATTTATTTTGAGAGACACAGAGTCAGTGGGGGAGGGGCAGAAAGAAAGGGAGAGAAAAAATCCCAAGGCTCCACATTGTCAGCACGGAGCCCAATCTGGGACTCAAACCCACAAACTGTGATATCATGACCTGAGCTGAAATCAAGAGTCAAATGCTTAACTGACTGAGACACCCAGGTGCCCCAAGCTATAATCTTTCTTACTTAAGCATTTTAAATTAATGTCACAAGACCACTGTAAACACAAATTGACAAAATTGGTTTTTCAGATTTATGATAAAGGCTATGGAACTTCTTTTTCATACATTAACAATTACTCTAGTTTGCTCCTGATTTACCATTTAGTCACTTAAGGAGTGTAAGTACTTTATATACTAAAGGATTTTATAGAGCAAACCGCCATTCCATTATTTTTACAATTAGTGGTGTAGTTTGAAATTATGGTAATACATTCTTGTGGAAAACTAAAACAGAAAATTCAGGGAAGGCCAACCACTCTTTCTTCCTATGCCTGATGATTTGCTGAACTGATCCCAGCAGAGTCCCAAACATTCTCCACCTCCATCTTCATTTCTAGACACACTGGTTGTAAAGTTAAGTGCCACAGATGCAGACGAAGACAATCATCTGAATTCTAAAATAGCCTATAAGATCATCTCTCAAGAGCCAGCAGGGGCACCAATGTTCATCCTGAACAGGTACACTGGAGAAGTCCGCACGATGTCCAGTTTCCTTGACAGAGAGGTAAAGCCTTCTATAAATGAATGATAAGAAATAAAGAACTCAATTTTCAAAAGGCAAAGATGAAATGATCCAAGTATGCCTTTCCTCCAGTGTAAAGGAGGGAAGGAAAGATAATCTAACCATGACTTTTGAATGAAAATTATAAGAAGAAAAAAATTATATTAAAATACTACATAAAATTATAAAAGGAAATTAGGGGAACAATTTCAGAATGTGTCGTGTTTCATTCAACACGTGGTCTAAGGCTTACAATTCTTTTTCATTTTAAGCAACACAGTATGTATAATCTTGTGGTAAGGGGCTCAGATCGAGACGGAGCTGCAGATGGACTGTCTTCTGAGTGCGACTGTAGAATCAAGGTTTTAGATGTCAATGATAACTTCCCCACTTTGGAGAAAACTTCCGTAAGTTGTTATTTTTATAATCCTTTTCCCCTAAGTGTCAGTAACTGATTTGCTTTCCTGCTAGTTTGTGAGCCTGGTTCTGTTACGTGTGTGGATGGACTCAGCTTTGCTGTGTAAACCTTGGAACTTATTAAGTATAATAATAATATACCTCATACAGTCAATAATATTGTACTCACGTTGTATGGTGACAGATGGTAACTAGACTTATTATGGTGATCATGTCACATTATATATAGACATGGATTTACTATGTTGTATGCCAAACGAAAATGATACTGTATCTCAATCGTATTTCATTACAAAATAGTAATACACCTTAATAGTGCATGCTTGCCTTTGAGTCACTATTCTGTACAACCTGCATCTATGAAAGCAGCAGACCAACTCCTCCATACTCTCTACTCAAAGAAATGTGGGATTTTATTAACCTGATGCTGGGAATCATGTAACAATATTGATGTATCTTTATAGGCCTGATGTTTGCTGAATTAATTCTACAGGAGTCCCAAACATTTCCCACTTTCATCTTCATTTTAGGCACAAAGAAGCATAACATTGAAAATAGCAAAGCCAAATCTGGCTCGCCACCTATTTTGGTTAAAAAAAAAATGTTTTATCGGACCGCAACTTGACTCATCCCTTTATATGCTGTCTGCGGCTTCTTTGATCTTACAGCAGCGGAGGTGACTAGTTGTAGCTGAACTCTCTGGCCCACAAAGCCTAAGATATTGTCATCTGACCCCTCACAGGAAAAGGAGGGACTAACTTACGGAAAATTAAAAATAAGCAAGGAAAATAAAATAAAGTGCCAGTTTGACCTTGACTTCACACACAGCACAAGAAAATCAGTTTTATTATCTTATATTCCTATTCTTATATTTCTAATTGAAATGTGTGGCTTTTAATAATGGTGCAAAAATTATTGACGTAGTTTGTTGTTAGTATCTTAAGTGATAATTATGTATTAGTAAATATCTTTCCTCCTTTGAAACTTTATTGATTATAAAATTGATCCATGTCTTTTCAGTACTCAGCAAGTATTGAAGAGAATTGTCTAAATTCAGAGCTGATACGATTACAAGCAATTGATCTTGATGAAGAAGGCACCGATAATTGGCTGGCAAAATATTTAATTCTCTCCGGAAATGATGGGAATTGGTTCGATATTCAAACAGACCCACGAACCAATGAGGGCATTTTGAAAGTCGTCAAGGTACAGTTTGGGACCTTCAGTATTTTCTTCTTTTTTTAAAGTTTATTTAGTTATTTTGAGGTGGGGTGGAGCAGAGAGACACAGGAGAGAGAGAATCCCAAGCAGGCTTCATGCTGCCAGCATGAACTCCACAAGGGGTCTGATCCCACCAATCGTGAGATCAAGAGTCAGATGTTAACTAACTGAGCCACCCAGGCGCCCCTGCAGTATTTTCTTCTAAAGAAGTTTTAATTTCCTCTTCCAGACAGAATCTTGCTACCAAAAAAACATTCTATAACCTTGAATACTACTTACGTGACTAGTGCCCTAAGTTAGCTCACTATGTCGGTCTGAGCCTTCCAGCTCAGCAACACGCTCTTTGTTACCAAGAGAAGTAAGAATTAAGGAGGCTGTTTTGTTCTCACAGTGCCCAATATCTTGTTAAGAAAACAAGGCATGTACTCCTGAATTAGATAATAAGACGAGTTAAAAACAAAGAAGTGCTTGTACAGATGTTATAATGTTAAACATAATTAATGGCCGAAAGGGTGAAACATGAAATAATTTCTAAGAGGTGAGGTCTTTCTGAGTTGGGTTTGTCTGAAAAGGTTTCATGTAGAGAAGACGGTGTAAGCAAGACCTTACAACTGAGATTGCTAATGTGAGAGCTGAAATGAGCAAACAAGTTGAGGGGAGGAAAAGGAAAGCATGCTCAGGACACCACGAGCAATTTGGGGGGCTGTATCAGATGTTCATGGAGGAAAACAATGAGATGCAAGAGCGAAGATGATGATTAGAGTTGGGTCTGCTGAGAACCTTGAATACTGGAATGTAGGGCTTGACTTTTTCCTACTGATTAATTTTTCTTAAACTACTTTATGATTTATGGAGCAATAAATCTAATCTGTCTTACGGACAGCAATAAAATCTAAAACTACAAATAAGAAACAACTAACTACAAACCAATAAGATTTAAATTAACATTGATGTGATCAGGGAACTTAATTTTTTCCTTCAGCAAAATCAGTACAAACAACATAAACAGAACTCATAGTTATGAAAGTATATACTGATAGACACATGCACACATTTAATTTGGTACATAGTGACCTGTAATTATTTCATTCCGTTATTACTTTTCCTTATTCCATTTGCCGTATATCAGGAAGCCATTTAGCCTCCCTCTAATGCAAACATATCATTTCTCTATACAGTCCTTCTGTTCTGTTTGCAATTTTCTAGAGCAACTGAAGTATTACTACTTTACCACAAAACACTAGCACTGAAATCATGCAGTGTATTAATTTATGAGGTTGTAATCAAAATTATGGAAAATGTCTATGTATACTTTCTAAGATTGTCATTCCAATGAACCCACAAAATTTCAAAATTTCTTAAGAGAACACAAGGACTCGAAGAATATACCAGAGATTTCCTGTTTGAGAAACATTGCTTGAGGCCATAGGTCAGCAGACTATAGCCCATGGGCTATAGTCGCTTTTTGCACATAAAATGTTATTAAAAAACAACCACACTCATTCATTCATTCACTATTTTCTATGGCTGTTTCCACACTCCAATGGCTGAGTTGAACGTTTAAGACAAAAACTGCATATGACCTCCAAAGCCTAAACTATTTACTCTCTGCTCTTAACCAAAAAAACTTTACTAATCCCTACTTATAGGCCAAGAAAAGTTTTGGGATTTTTTTTCAATAGCAGTCACACTATGAGCTCAACTCTGGAAAGAATAAAATTAAGAAAATAATTATTATATTAATTGAGTCCTAAGGTAATAAGAACCTGATTTAAGACAATAGCAGTAAAAATGGAAATGAGGGAACAAGAAAAACAGTCATTGCCAAATTAACATAGATAAGGAAAAGAGAGACAAAAGGTCACTTACCATCTTATCAAATTCTGAATATTTAGTCAAGTTTGTTTTCAGGGATAGAATTTGTTCAACCTTGCATCTCAGTTAAAAATCAAGATCTAGACATGTCAGATAATTCTTACCCATCTTCTTACCATCTTAATCATTGACTTAGCTTCTTATCTTATAGCATGTCCCTGTTCTTTGCTTTTGGTCTGTCTCTGAAACTACTAAAAGACATAGTAAGAGCTTTGAATATAAACAACTTGATCTAAATACCTTTCCATTCCTAGCATCCAGCCCAGTATTCAGAAGATAGTAGAAACTCACAAAAAATTGAGGATGGTGAGGCTCTCACCCAAATGCGAGTCACCAAGCTTGACTGTATAATTCATAATTTCTAAAAAATTATAAAACTGAAAAAGAAGACATGTTCAGAATGCGGGCAATGCACTATTACTTACGTAATGTGTCTTCTGTGAGAGCTAAAAGGTTTTGGGTTTCTTAAATATACTCAGTTCATCACATACACACACACACACAACTATGGGAAATTCAAGTTCATGAAAAATTGGTCAAGACAGTATTAGATGTTATGCAGTGTCTATCTTTCTTTCCTGGATGATAACTTCTCAAGTCCATTAAAGAAAGCAGAAGGGCACCTGGGTGACTCAGTCGGTTCAGCGTCTGACTTCAGCTTAGGTCATGATCTCACAGTTTGTGAGCTTGAGCCCAGCGTCGGGCTCCGTGCTAACAGCTCAGAACCTGGAGCCTGCTTCAGATTCTGTGTCTGCCTCTATCTCTGCCCCTCCCCACAGCTCCCACTCTGTCTCTCTCTCTCAAAAAATAAATTAACATTAAAAAATAATTTTAAAAAAAGAAAGCAGGAAAAGTATGTTTAAAAACATCAAAATAATATGGAAAGGCTAATTAAAATGATATTTAAAGCCTCAGTATGTATTTCAGGACTTAGCCACAACTATGTATTTAGAGAACATATGTGTCGAGTTCCAGAATTTGGCATTTGGAACAAGGTCACTAATGTCCTGTACCCTCTCCATTTTCACTCAAGCTGCTATTTAACCTCATGGAAACTGGCCTCTTAGTCATGGGCTTTTGACTGAGCTTTCTATAACCCTTTTCTTAGTCTAAGGATTGAGAACTGCTATGTGCTAGAGATATGAAGGTGACTAAGACATGGTCCTTGTTCTCAAGGAACTTGTAGTTTAACAAGAGAAAATCTTTAAGAAGGTAAAAAAAAATCTCTCTTGTCAATAATAACTTCTTTTCACTATTTATCAATACATGTATACAGAAATACTAACAAATAATATGTGTGTGTGTGTGTATACACATTCACTTCAACACTGAGAAGACAAGCAAAATATTACAATTGGAATTCTAACAAAGAAATATTGCTTCTCTATTTTTATAATAATTTTAATTAATGTTTATTAAGCAGTCACTAAACACCAGCTAGTCAGTCATACTGTGTATACAGAGGTTTTAAAACCGTCACAACTCTAGGAGAAAAATATTTTGATTCTTTTTTTATAGAAAGTGAAACAAAATCAAAAGAGGAAAACTAACTTGCCTTAAGTTCAACCAGGTGGCAAATGACAAAAACAAGATCCAACCAGAGCTTTCTGATTCCAAAGTCATACTTAACTGCCCCCTCCGTGCCTCCCCATGTAATCCGGGGCCAGTCAAACAAGTTTGAAGCAAGAACTAGTACCTTCAGACATCTCCCTCTGTTCACCTCTGTGCCCCTTCCCAACTGCATGTGCCCTGCTCATGTCGTCCAGACACATTTCCACCAGAAAATGTCAATTCCTAGAGAGGAGAACATACACACCCTGGCAGATATTTAACAATTCCCTCATGGGGAATTGCCATGGAAAAACTGCCTGTTTTGTATACACACTGCTGATCCACCTTTTTCCATACTTAATTCTAAAATGAACCAGCATCCCCTCTGAGAAATAGCAGGGTCATGTTGACCTAAACCAAAACCAAAACCAAACATACAAAATTGCATGGGAGACTCTAACAGCTTAACTTCTTTGGGGCGCCTGGGTGGCTCAGTCGGTTGAGCGTCCAACTTCGGCTCAGGTCATGACCTCATGGTCCGTGGGTTCGAGCCGCATCGGACTCTGTGCTGACAGCTCGGAGCCTGGAGCCTGCTTCGGATTCTGTGTCTCCCTCTCTCTGCCCCTCCCCAACTCATGCTCTGTCTCTCTCTCTCTGTCAAAAATAAATAAGCATTTAAAAATTTTAAATTTTAAAAATTAAAAAATTTTTTTAAATAGCAAAAAAACCTGCCAGAAGCCAAATCTATTTCTGGATGGGTCATCTTCATTCTGAGCCCTTCCTGAGCCCCCTGTAGACTCTCTAAGACTAGCTCCACCCTTTTAACACATATCAGCATATCCTTTATGAGTATTCTTCAGTCAGGTCTTCAACCACAGAAACTTGATTCGTTCCAGCCTCTCTCTTCTAACTCCAAGCAGAGACTCGTAGTTGTTTTTATTGCTTTTTGCACAACCCTGACCTCTGCACAATCGCAAAACTCTTGATAAAAGATCCCATTTGCAAAAAATACTAGAGAGGCTTTCTGTCTTTCCTCTGCTTTTTATCTTCCTTACTGGAGGGAAGATTAGCCCCCCAACCAATTTCCTCACACCATATTCTGTGAACATCTGTAATTGACACAACATTTTACACATATTAATATTCTCCCCCACCCTCTATTCAAAAGGGAGAGAACTATTCTAACAAAGAGCGCATACGTGTGTATGCACCAAAAACTCCAAGGGATTTCTCTACCTGAAAAAAAGAATCTCAGATTTTTCATTTGTTTAAAGACAGTGTGGAATTCTAGAAAATAAAAACTGAGTTGTAGAAGACAGGTCTCTTCCGGTTGAAAATCTATTTTTGAGAACACCATTAATAGTCAGCTCTGTGCTAGGCATTGTGTGGACCTGGGAGGGGACAGATGTACAGAAGACTCAAAATCCCAAAACTGAAGGATTTGAGCTGAAATGTAAGTAAATCATACTGAGCCAGTCCCAAATAAGGACCTAACTGAATTCCTGTGACTATTTCCATCTTATTAGCTCTTGTGAAGAAATTAACTAAAATTTACTGAGAAAATATTTATGATGTCATAGAATTTCCTTGAGAAGCAGAGATTTACCTCAGGGTCTTATTGATGGCATTGTTATGTCAACTACTGTTGTTGGCAAATGTGATAGAAGGGATGCTACGTTATCTTCCGGAACACTTCTAAACAGTCTTTGTCCAGGACTCCCTTTTTCACAACTGCTTTTTCACTTGTTGTATAAGAGGGAACTCTTCCAACTGAAAATCCATTTTTTAGTACACAATTCACAGTCAGCTTTATGCTGAATTGTTGGTGGTGACTTTTCATGTCACCACATCAATCATTTGGGATCAAAAGATTCCATTCACCTTTTATTCAAACAACCCATTTTAAAGGTGACTTTTCTCTGGGAAAGCTATTTGCTTATTTGAATGTGCCCTGTGAAGAAATCTTCTTGTCCACCAGACCCAGCACAATTAAATTATAGTTTAGGGCTGCATATAATAATCATGAATTCTCCTTTAGAAGTTGTTTGCCTCATTTTTTTTTAAATTACATGTTCAACTATACTAATAAAGCTCCCTTATTCTGCTGATTTCAAGAGCTTCTTAGATGTGAATTCTACAAAGAAAACCTGGGTCCTATTTATTCATTTACCAGTTGTGACCATTTTTTTATTTCATTCTAAGTTTATTTTTCATTTTTCTCATTTGGAAAGAAATCATTTTTGACTTCAGGGTTTTTATATAAGAAGTCTGAGTCCAACCTAAGTCACAGGCCCAAATGACCTGTGTAGGTATAAATGACCTATATACCTGCTTATGCCAATAGATAAAGGGAATAACATGTCTGAAGTGTCTAATGCAGTAATTAATAAAGTTTTATCAATTCAAAATCTGAATAACATAACTCCTGGAATTCACTCTAGCATGTTGCTTTCTTATCGTGGCTACTTATTCTACCAAAAGAGAGCTCTTTTGTCTTTTCAGAGTTTTTTATTTTCTATCATTTCAGATGCTGGATTATGAACAAATGCCTAATATTCATCTTAGTATTGGAGTTAAAAACCAAGCTGAATTTCACCACTCAGTTGCTTCTCAATTCCGAATGCACTCAACCCCTGTGAGAATTCAGGTTGTTAATGTGAGAGAAGGACCCACATTTCATCCAAATTCCATGACCTTCAGCATTCGAGAAGGAATAAAAGGAAATTCCTTATTGAATTATGTGCTTGGCACATATACAGCTATAGATATGGACACGGGGAATCCTGCAACAAATGTCAGGTACCACAAATACTGTGCTCATATCAAAGTGGTAAAATGTGGTTTTGTCCAGTGTTAGTTCATATAGAATGTACTAGTGTATGTGGGTTGAAATACGTCTTGAGTTTTGCAATATGGACTCCAAAAGGTTAGAATGGTAATTGTGTACAGGGAGCAACCATAAGGTCAAAGAACTACTAGGAGATTCTGACTCCCTGAGTCTCTCTGATCTTTTTGTGGCCAGTTGTTACCACCCTGGCCCCAGGCTGAGTAAGCCATTTTGTAAACTATAAGACCTCATAAAAGATGAGTCACTGCTTGTTTCCTTAAAACCTGTTATCTAATGACTCTGGGACTAATTTCAACCACCAGCTTAAGAGGAAGAAAAAAGATAATAGAAACTAAAACACAGGTGTTTCAGAAATTTGATGAGTATAAACTCAGAACTGGAGAAGTAGAAAGGTAGGCATTAGAGGCACTAGGTACACAGATTATACATGAATTAGATCTATACAAGATATTCTGGAAGATGACTATTGAAATATGTAAGTGTATTCTCCTTCCTTGTCTCTCTTCTTTCCTCCTCCTAATATTTTTGGAGTCAACAGTTTATTGATTTGTAAATTACTTTGATATTAACAATTTGATTACTTAATAGGTTAACAAATAGATAGACAACAAAAATTATGAAGTCTATCAGTATGGGATAGAGAAAAAGGATGTGAGAAATAAGTGCCTTGGACACTTGAAATTGTACCTGGTACAGAGGCCAGATCTTCTTTCAATAAGGTCGAGCATTTTGAATACATTATATTATTATATTATATTATTTATATAATACTAAAACCCATAACAGGCCAACAGCGAAGTACCCTAAAACTAATACACCTTAAAATCTAGGAAAAACGAAGGGCACCACATGTAAAAATGAATAAAGTATATTCCCTCAGTAGATATTGCTACAATAAACAAACCTGAAAGAGACTCATACATTTTACTAACAATTATATTAAGAGCTAGAAGAGTAAGAATTGAAATTTTAAAACTCTGTTGTGAACCTGTGTATTAATATGTTCAACACTAAAATTTTATTGATATATATACATTTTATAAACCAAGGCAATTATCACTGTAAAACATACGAACACTATATTTAAGTTTAATGCATTGCATGTGACTTAAAATCATTAACTTTCACATAAGCAAATGATGAACTTATTTATTTAAAAACAGGTATATCATAGGACATGATGCAGGCAGCTGGTTAAAAGTAGATTCAAGGACTGGTGAGCTACAATTGTCTAGGGAATTTGATAAGAAGTCAAAATATATTACCAATGGGATATACACAGCAGAGATCCTGGCTGTAGATGGTAAGAAAATGTATTTTCAATATTTCAATAAAATTATTATTATTCCATTAAATATAAATGTAATTCTAGTATTTATACTAGATTGACTCAAATAACATATTTAGTGTGTCTGCAAGACTTACAGAGAGTTCTAAATACCTTAGATCAAGAACTGAATTCAGTCCACCCATACCATAATTTACATTTAAGCATAATTTATTTTACCTACTTCCAAAAAAGAACAGTATGTGGCTTACAGCAGAAAGCATAAAAGTTTAAGTCTATAAATAAAATTCAATTTCTGCTTCTGGCCTCATTTCTTGAGACGCTTCATCCAACTTTCAGAGTATGTTAGGAATGTTTACATAAAGGAAGCACTACAAGGTGTATGCAAAGTTCATTTGGGAATGACCTAGGAGAAAGTCAGTGTCCCAGAGTATAGTTATTTTAGAACCACTAAAACTGAGCTACAATGAGAGGCCTGTGTAAGTGCTGCTTGAGTAGACATGTCCAAAGTAAGATGTTAAAGCACAAGATTATTCCAAATATAAGAGCCAAATTAAAAGTCATAAGAGCAGATGCACTGAACTAACTTGTAACTGAGCTGCTTCTCACGGGAAAAGCTATTAAGCATTCCTTTTTGGTGATAGCAACAGGAGTTTATTTATTTACCAACAGTTAATCATTCTCTGAACAGTGCCTAGGAAACCAGCTACTACAGAACAAAACAGAAAAAGGTCAGTAACTAGAAAAGAAGAGAGAAAATAGGTGTTCTAGATATACACCTAATAGAAGATAGATACTGTAGGTTTGCACTGTTTATGTCTGAGCTCTACAGTAGCCAAAGAAAAAGATAAATGGGCAGTAAAAGATTTTAAAAGAAACCGTGATAATCCCCAAGTCATTATAGTCCATACATTCTGGTCTTCATTCTGTGTCACTTCTAACACCTGCGTCAGTTATAGAAATATTACAGTCTTATTTGTTATCAGCATACTAGAAAGCCACTTCCTTAAAAGGACTCTAACCATGTTGATCACAGCCTATCTTTGCATGTTGGTCATATGTGAATATCTTCAAAAACTAGAATAAAAATTAGTCATCAAGTGATAAAGAGGGAGAAAAAAACTATCAAAATGTATCAACAGAAAACTAAAACAAGGGCTATTGTTTACTTGCCTAAGCAGAGTATCTGCATAGGCACAAGCCATCCAGATGGAAAAGTGAACTAAAAGTCCAGATTCAAATTTCTTGCTCTTCTGCCCTTCTAATAAACTATATTGACCCAAAATTTGTTTTGAATGGGTGAGGGAAAAAAACCTCATAGATTTATATTTGTTTTCAGAAGTGCCATTTCAGAGAGAAATAGCATCTAATGGATGGAATTAAAATAAATAGTAAAACAGAAAGAAAAAGCATACAGACAATTCTTTAATTTCAATTGTGGTTATTTTCCTACAAATACAGAAATCAATAAGCATCCTGAATGGAAGGCTCTAGACTGGACTGGGAGTCTTGTTTATGGGGACAACTTAAGACTAGAAACTGTAAGCCTGTTTTGAAGGACATTTAATTTTGCATCTTGGGATGTGTAGGAGTTGGCTGAATGAAATGGAGGTGAAAAACATTTTGGGAAGAATGAATAGAATGCACAAGAGTCCTGGGTTAGGAAGAAATATGTTTCAAGAATTAAAAAGAAACCAGTGTGGCTGGAAGGTAGTGAGCAAAGACAAGAGTGGCTTCAGGTCATTGAAGTACGCAGGAACCCATCATGCACCACTTCAGGAGTCATTCATGCTATTCCTCTATGTTGTGGCATCATCATAGAATATAAGAAAGGATTTTCTCCCTGACACCATTTACCCCAATACTCATGATGCTTTGCTATTTCAGATGGCTCTGGGAAAACAGCAACAGGAACCATATGTATCGAAGTTCCTGATGTTCATGATTACTGTCCAGTCATTTCTGCTGAAAGTAAATACATCTGCATTGCCTCTCCATCAATCCTTATCTCTGTTTATGATCATTCTTATGGGGCTCCCTTTACCTTCTGTGTGGCTGATCAGCCACCAGGGACAGCTGACTTATGGGATATCAGATCAATAAATGGTAAGTGGAATCCAAACTTGCTCAAACTTTAAGACCAAAAGCAAAAACAATTACCAAATAATTAGGCAAGTTATGTAATACTTTCTATCTCTGTTTCTAAGATTCTTGCCATATTCATATTAAATGAGAAAATCTTTCATATTCATACTTAGGATATTTGGAAAAATTTTAAACTGAAATAAAAGTAAACATGTTTTATCAATACTGCAATTACAAATATTAGTATGTAAATAATCAGTTTATTTGCCATTTTATATGGTGTGCTAAACCAATATTTGAACAGTTTGAAATAGAGTCCTTCACTAACTCACCATATGTCGTAATTCCCTAAGCTAAATTATTTCGGGCAAATCACTTAAAAGTTTCTGCAACTCAAGTATTCCATAGATACAATTACATATTTTCTAATATCATAAGATCAATGCACATAAGTTCAATGAATTTTTTTCTAGAAATAATGATGAGCTCAGACTCTTTGTAAAGGTAAAAATTTAAATCCGAATTGCTCAATATGAGAAGAATGGTTAAGCAAACAGTAGTACATATATATTATTAAGGTGTAGTACACACGGAATTAAAATTAGAATTATGGGAGAATTGGGGTGCCTGGGTGGCTCAGTTGGTTAAGTGTCTGACTTCAGCTCAGGTCATGATCTCACGGTTTTTGAGCTCAAGCTCCGCGTTCGGCTCCGTGCTGACAGCTCAGAGCCTGGAGCCTGCTTCGGATTCTGGTGTGCGTGTCTCTCTCTCTGCCCTTTCCCCACTCATCCTCTTGTCTCTCTCTGTCTCAAAAATAAGCATTAAAAACAATTTTTTTTAAAAAGACAAAACTTAAAAAAATAAAAAATTTGCAAATTAAAAAAAAAAGAATTATGTGAGAATTTAGATACAAGGAAATACATAAACCAAAGTACTTAAAGAGTAAAGATACCCAAGTAATATGTATGTTTGTGCTAACTGTTGCTATGTAAAAATAAATGCCTGAAATTGATTTTTAAAATGAAAGTAAATTTCAGAGAAGATAACGTTTTACATACCTTAGGTTCTATTTCCCTGAGATGTTAAATATACATAGAAATGAAATGCTATTAAGAGGACCTCATTTGGGCTACAATAGCTCCCTAATCTCATATTCATTTGAGGCAACAGTTAAAGATTTTTAGAGGGGTCAGTCCTCAGAGAGGAAACACTTCCCATCTCCCGAGGCCACTAAGCTTTTCCATTCGTAGAATGGAGAAACCCTAAGATGATGCCAGAAAACAGACCACCATTAAGCACTTAGTCAAAAGAGGAAATTAGGCAACTTGTTTCCATAATAAAACCTTTTGGCTCTTTTCCACAAAATCATTTCAATATTTTAAAAAGTTAAGCACATTAAAATAACCCCATTAAAAATCAAGACAACTTTTGGCGAGGATGTGGAGAAAGAGGATCTCTTTTGCATTGTTGGTGGGAATGCAAGCTGGTGCAGCCACTCTGGAAAACGGTATGGAGGGTCCTCAAAAAAATAAAAATAAAACTACCCTATGACCCAGCAACTGCACTACTAGGCATTTATCCAAGGGATACAGGTGTGTTGTTTCGAAGGGACACATGCACCCCCATGTTTATGGCAGCACTATCAACAATAGCCAAAGTAGGGAAAGAGCCCAAATGTCCATCGATGGATGAATGGATAAAGAAGATGTGGTATATATATATATATATATATATATATATATATATATATACACACACACAATGGAGTATTACTGGGCAATCAAAAAGAATGAAATCTTGCCATTTGCAACTATGTGGATGGAACTGGAGGGTATTATGCTAAGTGAAATTGTCAGAGAAAGACAGAAATCATATGACTTCATTCATATGAGGACTTTAAGAGATAAAACAGATGAGCATAAGGGAAGGGAAACAAAAATAATATAAAAACAGGGAAGGGGACAAAACAGAAGAGACTCATAAATATGGAGAACAAACTGAGGGTTGCTGGAGCATGGCGGGAGGGGGGATGGGCTAAATGGGTAAGGGGCACTAAGGAATCTACTCCTAAAATTATTGCTTCACTATATGCTAACTAATTTGGATGTAAATTTTAAAAAAATAAAAAATAAAGTTTAAAAAAAAAAAAGAAACAAAAATCAAGACAACTTTGAATTCACCCTTCCTATGAAGTCCAATATGAAGTAAATAACTATGAAGTAAATAACAAGTACTAACCACTTTTTCCTCATTAAGATCCTAGATATTATGAGTAAAAATATAAGAAAAAAAAGGTTCTATGTGGAGGTTTGTAAAGGTATTCAAATTATATAATAGATTTGCCAGTAAAAAATATAATCACATTGGAGAGAATATTCTTAGAGTCCTGTTTCAATGTTGGTGTTAAAGAAAGGAATAAACTTTCACTTAATGTGCTATGGCATCACCTCATTCAACTCTTTGTGCATAGGCTATATTTTGGTAGACATAGCTGGCTTATCATATAGCTAAATGAAATTAATAAATAATAATACCTATAATTATTGCATGTTATGGATTAATCAATTAATATTCATGATTTAGGTGTACACTTAATCATCTCTAAGCCCTCCTTGGGTTGATAAATAAATTTCAACCTCTGTTTTAAACAATAGTTTCTATACAAATTGATAGGCAATGGTAACTAAGAATTAGGAAAATAGTTATTGGAATAATTTAAATTTAAATGATAGGACAGTGATTTTGAATAAGAGATAAACAATAGTCTTCAGGAGGGTATTTGCAAACTGTAATCCTAAATAGAACACTTCCAATATTTCCTTTCAACTCAATATTCTTCATTCACTGGACAAATATTTATTGAGTACATATAATATGACAAATATTGTTGTTTTGGAAATAAGCAACAGGATCCCAGCCTGCTTCATAGAAATAACAATTCAGGGATGCCTGGGTGGCTCAGTCAGTTAAGTGTCCAACTCTTGACTTTGGCTCGGGTCATGATCTCACGGTCGTAGCGTTGAGCCCCCGTGCCTGGTTCTCTGCTGACAGTGTGGAGCCTGCTTGGAATTCTCTCTATCCCTCCCTCTCTGCTTTTCCCTCTCTCTCTCTCAAAATAAACTTAAAAAAAAAAGAAGAAATAATTAAGCAGCAAAAAGTATTGAACAATTCATTATAAATGTTTAAAAATTAAGTATAGGATGCCATATGACTAAGAGAGTATGAAAAACTCAGGCCCTGGGTTAGTCTTGGGTATTAGGAAGCATTATTCCAAGGAATTCCAATTTATTTTCTTTTTCCTCTCTTTCTTTTCAGCTACTTCTGCAATCCTGATGGCTGAGCAGCTTTTATACGCCACAGTTTACCAAATCCCAATCATCGTGAAGGACAGCTTTAACAGAGCATGTGAATTGCCACAGATTGTGGAGTTAGAGGCCTGTGATTGTGACTACAACCACATATGTTTGTACTCTAGTACCACAGGCATCAACACAGGGGATGGCAGCTTGGTTACCAGTGATATAGATGGGACCATCACTGAAGACCAAATTGAGGGTTCAAATGTTGGTCTTGGACCAACAGGGATTGGCATGATTGCCCTGGGACTCTTACTACTGCTTTGTAAGTACTGGATTGAATCTCCCTTTTCAGCACTTCTTCAAAATAAGAATGTAACCAGGCTCACTGGGATGCCTAGGTTAATTTGGCCATTTCTTTTTGGTATCTATAGCAATTCTTGTGGGAATTTGGAAGTAAACAATGGGGCTAATAAGGGCATGTGCTTGTTCAATAGTTACAGTTAGAGTCAGTGAAGGTCATAAAGATGAAAAACACAAGCAAATTCCTAAGTATAATACAGCAAAACATAGAGTAAATCCTAAAATGAAAAATTCAGCAAAGTGCATTAAGAGAGGTAGAAGCAATCAAGTCCAAGTGGGAAGGTTGGGAGTCTTTATGGAGAAGGTGGCTTCAAGCCAGGCCCTAAAAGCTAAAGGTTTTCTTAGAAGGAGGATGGTATCTGGGGAAATCTGAAAGGAATAAACCAATCATAAACAGGGACAGGGATGGTAGGGCACAGAACACTCAGGAAGTTGACAGGCTAAAAGGTAGGCTGGGAGCTGTCTGTAGGAATGTTCATGATAAGCCAAACATTCTGGGCTTCAGTCCACAGGCAATGAGAAATCAGTGAGGCTGTGTGAGATCAGGTGACCTGTTCATTCTGGTATAGCAGGAAGTAGGGAGAAGAGCCTAGAAGAGAGAATTAGCCTCTGGACTCTTGATAAGAGTATCTGCAAGTAGGACCATGGTCACAGGGATGTTGAAGTCCCTATGGAAACATTTCAAAAAGTGTCCTCCTCTCCTTACATGTTTTAAAACATGTAGGCCCTCAGAGGAGTAACACATTTTAGTTCCCCGCCCCAATACTTTAGATTTTGTGGAAATCAAAAATTGGATTCTACAATCCAATTTGACTAAATCCTTCAAACTAAAACATTAGCATGTTTCAATAGGTAAGTACAAACTAAAACATTATCATTCTGAGGAATGAAAAAATAACAAATGACTTTTGGGCAAACTTTATTTCTTAAAATAATATGAATTTGTAAGATAATACCAAGATCATGAGTGATTATCATAATGATATTGGAGATATTTTCCCAGAACATGACAAGAGCCGATGAGTCGAGGTATCAGTTTGCCTTTAAACCAGCAGGTCTCAGGGTGCCTGGGTGGCTTAGTCAATTAAGCATCTGACTTTTGCTCAGAGCATGATGTCGCAGTTTGTGAGTTCGAGCCCCACATCCGGCTCTGTGCTGACAGCTCAGAGCCTGAAGCCTGCTTCAGATTCTATGTCTCCTTCTCTCTGCCCCTCCCTGCTCATGCTCTCTCGCTCTCTCTCTCCCTTAAAAATAAATAAACATTAAAAAAAAATTAAGCTAGAGGTTCTCAATCCTAGCTGCACATTAGAATCATTGGAGGTCTTTTAATTAATCATGTTCAAGCAGGAATACTCAAAATGAGACCCAAGTTGTGGCATGTTTAAGCCCTCTAATGAAGCTAATGTGTAGTTCAGGGATAAACACCCAGAATTAGCCACATTCCCAGTGGACTAGCACTCAAAATTTCACCACTGTTCCTTAATCAGGCCAAGAAAGCACAAGAGTTGTTAAGTTGATTGTAGAATAGGAGGGGAAGACCCTTTTGGACAAAGTCATCGGTTCTCAGTGAAGAAGCCCAGGCTGTGTTTTGGAGGGGGCGTGCAGTGTGATAGTGAGAGGAGAGGTCCTTGCCCAAAACCTAATTCTCAAAGGGCCTTCATTTAAGACTTTTGATGTTTGCTCTGAGTGAGATTAACTGTTTCAGGGAAATCAGTAAAAAGCGCTGATTTAGCAGCTTTGACATTTTTCTTCCATACCTGTAATTAACTCAGTGGAATGCATGTTATACTAGGGCATTTGAAAAGTATAAAAAACCACTAGAGGGGACCCAAAGAACTAAACTGAGTATATTCTAGAATCTTAGAAAACTTAAGAAATGTGTAAATTTCTGGATTAAAGTGTAGAACTGAAGTAAAGTTTCCATTATATTTTGTATACAAGATCTTAAAATAAATGTAAATAGCTCAATTAAATTTAGTGGGTGATATGTGGTTGGTTTTAAGGGTGATATGTGGTTGGTATAAGGCTGGAGGAAGAGTCCTATTTCTAGGTCCTGTAACTGAAACCTGTATTCAATCCTTTTGATTACATATACTGATTATGTATTTAACTTATAGTGTATATATGGTGTTTGGTTACACGGATTTGTATATATCGGTTTTTATATGGATTTGCAAATATATGTATATATATGTATAAGGCACCTGCACTTATACACATGCTCTTGGAGATAAGTACATATTTATTCATATGTGTACACAGGCTTGCAAATACATATACATATACAGATGACTATATGTGCACGCATATGCACATATAAATGCACATGCATGCACATGGGGGACTAGGAATCAGAATCCTGGATTCTTGAGTCTTGGAATCGAGGGTATAAAGGGCCTAATTTTTCTAATATATCAGGAGAGAACTCCGATTACATAATCCCAAATTCCCTTCCGTCCAGCTCTAAAAGTCTATGTGATTTGGTGGTTTTGTATTCATAAACATGGATCTATATATTCAACTCTTCAGGGAGAACTGATGCTTTCTTATATTTGTATTCATCCCTTTGGTTCTAAATATAATTCCACATGTTTCAAAAAATGATACATTCAGTGACTTCCTAAATTGAGCAACAATGTGTTAAGTCTCTATCCACTTTCTTGGGCAGTGGCGCCCCTCCTGCTCCTCATGTGTTGCTGCAAACGAAGACAGCCCCAAGGCCTGGGGACGAGGTTTGCTCCCGTGCCAGAAGGGGGAGATGGAGTGATGCAGGCCTGGGGGATAGAAGGGGCCCGCCCGGAGGACAGGGTGAGTGGATGGCCATGGTCCAGCGCGGGGTGGGGTTTCAGTGCAAGCAAGCATGTCTTGATAATTGCACGACACACAGAAAGAAAACTATGTCATTTGTTATGTGTTTAACATAAAGCATTTATTTCAAAAATGTTTCTCTTTCTTTTCAGGATGTGTCAAATATATGTGTACCAATGACAGCCTCTAATACCCAGGATCGTATAGATTCTTCTGGTCAGTGGACACCAAAATCTGTTTCTTGTTAAAGTTTGCAAAATCATTTAACCTGATTAATTTCATGTATAAGTACCTTTAAAAAAACAGTATATCTGCCAATACTTTTAGATGATAGCATAATGAGAGGGCAAGTAACATGTTTGAAGTCATCGCTTTACTTTTCTTAAACTACAGGCAGTGGAGTATGGCGTAGCAATTTGAAAGGCAAACTCTAGAACCAGAGTGTTTGAGTTTGATCCCCTGCTATGTGCTTGGGCCGGCACTTAACCTCTCTGGGCCTCAATTTCCTTATCTTTGAAACTTAGTTTATGATAACACCTACTTCAAGGTGTCCCTGTAAAGAGCGATACACACACATATATACATATTATGTATGATATATAATGTTCTTACTATATATTATGTAAGTTACCTATAAATAACTTATATAATATATATCACAAAATATACACATATACATGTACATAAAATATGTATATATACATTAAAAATATACATTAGAACAGTGCCTTGCACAGACAGCTACTGGAGCCATTATTTGTAATAAAGCTGTTCAAAAATAATAATAATAATAATAAGAGAAAAGAAAAAGCAGCAAATATGCTCTTCTAATAATACACTGAAGAATTCTTCTTAAATCCATGCATTTGCATTTGATTAATTTCATGTATAAGTGCCTTTAAAAAAACAGTATATCTGCCAATGCAATCCATGCATTTGCCTCACCAGACTTATATTCTCCTAATTTACCAGTTCCATGTACACCTAGGAATACTGTAAAATATTCAACTAGTGGGCAATGAATGAACGAAGTAGAGAGGTCGTCCAATTCTAGGACAAACATGAGATTTCTCAGCAGTGCTTCCTCAGTATCCCAAACCAGACTCTGATGCAGAGTCTAAGGTGGCTGAACATTCCTGTGAAAGCCAGCTCTCCCTCCAGCACCGGTGGTGAGTGAGGACTGTTTCAGTTTCTGCTGGCCTTGCTGTGGAGCGGTCCTGAGGGGGGTGCAAGCCCTCTCACACAGGCCAGGGAGCTTGCCAGAGGCAGTGACAGAAGGACTGATGCAGACAGGCAGAGGCCCTGCTCCCCTTGGCTGGCTCCATACCTGTGAGTCTAGGGGATATTTTTGTGCAAATCAGAGGCCAATTCCAAAAGCTGGCTCCCTCTGTACCATTTACTGACTTTTATTTTATGAGGGAACTAAGACTGGGCAGATTTCAAATAGCTCCTGGCCTTGCTTTCCAGGACCTACTCACATGTGTGGTGGTGCAACATGGCAGACAGTGGCTAGCAGGGTTTGACATGGATGAACAGTGCGGACCACTCAAGCACTGTTCCACGAATGCTCTGTCCTTTCAGAAATCTACACTAACACCTACGCGGGCGGAGGAACGGTTGAAGGGGGTGTGTCAGGAGTGGAACTGAACACAGACCTTGTGACGGCCGCTGGCGTGGCAGCCGGAGGTTCAGCAGGAGCTCGACGGAGGAGGAGTTCCACAATAGGAACCCAGTGGGAATATGCAGACACGGGCCTGAACATGGCTTTCCTGGACAGTTATTTCTCTGAGGTAATCCCCCTGCACACGGTTATACAAAATAGTCTTGAGACTGAATGATAACAATGATGGCAATAGGTTCTTCTGAAATATATTCAGTTATTCTCAACTCTATTTCAATCCTGAATAAAAAGTATTTCATTTCTCCTTAGAATACAGAAAGCCAATTTGCCAAAGCATTTCATATTCAATTGACATACATCCATCTTACTATCGTGGAAAAGGCTAGCATCTCTCATTATTCCCTACTTCATTTTTTCCCATTTTTCTGTCTTCTGTCTCTTGCTTTTACCACTTTGTTTCCCATAGCAGCAGCAAAACGGGAAGATCCTGATCAAGAAAAAAAAAAATGTATGCATGTCCTCTCTTTATGGTGTCCTTCCTACCCTGCAGGTACCTCCAATGAAAGGAGAAAAAAATAAATTAAAAACCAGGACTGGGAAAGGAAGAGAATGATAACTCAGAAACAGAGTATCATCATGACTTGGTGATAGATCAGGGCCTAGAACCCCGGTCTCCTATTCTCTATCCAGTGCCCCATCCCCAAGGGATACGTGTCCCTCACTAAGAGAAGGGATCATGGGTCTGAGCATTCCAAAGAAGAAAGCTCCATAGGCATTGGGTTGGCCTGACAGGGTGGCACAAAGGGTAAATAAATCCCCTGTGAATCCCTAGTTAGTATGTTTATTTCATTTAATAGCAATCCATTTCATCTCATATTTCAACTAGCCTGTTTTATTCCATATATGGTAATACATGAGTTATTACCTGCTATTAACAACAAAAAAAAATGTTAAGGATGTTGTTGTAAATGTAAGCTATTCCCTAAAATTGGTGATTACAAATACCATCACATGAACAGTATTGATTATTTAGATGAGTGATAGATATCACTAAGTACACCCAATAAATGGGCACAAATTATGTGTCATAGAAATGACATAGAAATTATATTTAATGAATCATTCATAAAATTCACAGTAACATTAAAAGAGCCTTACCTTTAATGTCCTTTGATTTTTCAAAATTTTTCCTTTGATTACAATTGGTGCCTGATACATTAAATCTCAGGGTTTGTAAGTTCGAGCCCCACATCGCGCTCTGCACTAACAATGCAGGAGTCTACTTAGGATTCTTTCCCTCTCTCTGCCCCTCTCCCACTCTCTCTCTCAAAACAAACAAACAAACAAAAAACCCAAAAACAAACAAACAAAAAACTTTTAAAAAACGGCACTAGGTTTCAGAGGTGGTGAGATGCAGCCTCTCCCCCACAAGATAAAACCTCTGCAGAACGTACAGTGTTTCTTTTCTGCCATGTTTTACACCACCACCCTCCACCCCCACAGCCAACTTGTGCCCCCGACAAGGGGGATTATCCTCTTACTGAGGTGTCACTTGAAAATATTAAGCGGCATGTTTATGGTAATACCAAACTCATGAATAATTGCTTTCAAGACTTAAAACCATCCATTTCTAATGGTAGAATTTAGAATCTCGCATAGACCAGAGGGTAAGCAGCATGATGTAGGGTAAAAAGGATAGTTGGATTTGAGGTAGCATTCTATGATTATTTGAGTCTGGGGCACGCCATTCACTCTCTCTGGGCTTTCAGTTACCTTATTTATGAAACAGAGAGGGGATAAGATTATGTCAGGCCCCGTAGGATTTCACGGAACCCAACAAGAGCCATAGCAGCTGGAGGAGAGCAGCCACCTCATCGTCTTCCCACAGAGAAGTTCCCTTTCATTAGTTCCCTATACAGGGCTCCTACCTAGCATTACATTCAAAGGGTCCATCATTAAAAATAATTTGAAAGTCACAGTAGATAACCTTTTAGTGCCTTCTTCCTGTTAACCTAACTCCAAAGACATCTTGGCTCTCTTTGCTTCGGTCATGTAAAACCACTGAACATTTGGACATAAGTCTCTGAAGCTTAAAGATACTGACATGTTTATACATGCTTTTATTCCAAGTTGATCAAATATCTCTCCTTAAATAAATAACATGTTGAACATAACTAAATATATTTTGTTATTTCTAGACCCCTCAAAAACAAAAGACTATAAATCCAAAAAGTTAAAACATTGTCTGACAAATTCAGATTGCCAAAATCTGAATAAAATGCAGAAACTATTATTTGTTAGCTTTCAAATAAGAGCAGTTCACATTGCTTCAGATTCTATACACCATTAGTGCCCTCTGATCTCCTTTAAAAATTCCAATTATTTAGAAATACAGCGAAAAATCGTCAGTGTTTTTTTCAGTTCATTCCATTATAATCTTCTCAGATCAGACATCTCTAAAGCATTGTTGTCATTCTTTGGTTATTTTAAAGGAAAAGTAACTTTTAACTTCCTGTTTTTCCTCTAATTTTAGAAAGCGTATGCTTATGCAGATGAAGATGAATGTCGGCCTGCAAACGACTGCTTGCTCATTTATGACCACGAGGGAGTAGGGTCTCCTGTTGGCTCCATTGGTTGTTGCAGTTGGATTGTGGATGATTTAGATGAAAGCTACATGGAAACTTTAGACCCAAAATTTAGGACTCTGGCTGAAATCTGCTTAGACACAGAAATTGAACCATTTCCTTCACAGCAGGCCTGTATACCTATCAGTACTGACCTGCCTTTGCTGGGGCCTAATTATTTTGTTAATGAATCTTCAGGAATGACCCTCTCAGAAGCTGAATTCCAGGCAGAAATGGCAATACCGGAACCCATGATCCACGGGGATATCGTAGTGACAGAGACTTATACAACAGCTGACCCATGTGTGCAACCCACAACAATTGTTTTCGATCCTCAGCTTGCACCCAGTGTTGTAGTGACCGAAACAGTAATGGCACCTGTCTATGATGTTCAAGGGAATATCTGCATACCTGCTGAGTTAGCCAACACGCACAATGTAATCTATGCCGAGAGAGTGCTGTCTAGTCCTGGTATGCCTGACACGAGCAATGGTAGCATGACTGATGGCTGTATGGGGCCTGTAATGAGTGGCAGTATTTTGGTAGGGCCAGAAATTCAAGTGACACAAATGATGAGTCCCAACATTCACGTAAGTCAAACCACTGGCTCCACATCTCCAATGACATCTCGACACAGAGTAACACGATATAGTAACATACATTACTCCCAACAGTAAGTGCTTTTGGTCAGTATTCTATATGGACACCTTCCACCTAGTGATCACCAACATATCCATCAAAGATGTATAATGTAGTATATTTAACATTTTAGCAGCCGACAAATATTTGAACATTCTAAGATCAATGCCACTCTTTGAATATATCTTTGGGGCGGGGGGAGAATATGGCTAAGCACTTTAGATAAGCCTTTTGTAATTCTTTCTGGTTTTAAATAATGTGCCAAAAAACTTAAAGAAAATGTTTTCTATCCTTTGATACCATCTAATAAATAGCACATAACTCATAAGGTGAATCTTAGAGGTCTTCAGCCCCATAGGACTGGTCATGTAAGCCAGGATGCTCTTGTTCTTGGAGGTTGCAAAAGAAATCTTGCCTGCATTTGCCAGGCAAATACCTTTAGAGAAATATTTCTATTAAAAATTTTTAATTGAAAAAGTGAATGAAGTATACATTTCTGAAAGAAGATTTAAAAGGAAAATAGAGCATCTATCATTAGACATCTGAAGTCATTTGTTCGGTTTCTCAAGATATGCAATATTTAGGGCATGGTTAATATAATACAGGGAAAGTGTTTGCCAGCTGAATGCACCACTGAAAATGGTTCACCGAAAAGAATTATATATATATAGATAGATAGATAGATAGATATGCATATATACATAAATCAATATGGATGAATGTGTATCGCACTTTATTGATTTATATCAGTAACTGTAAAATAATTTATGATAGTCAAAAGAATTATGACAATGATGGAGTATAAACAGTTCTTAGGGAAAGTATTAGAGTATTTCCTTCTTAAGGGGAATGTTTTCTCTATTCTTGCTAATTATGTCAAAAAACCATATGAAATATGGTTTCCTCGGTTTCAGTGACCTGAGTCATAGAGCTTTCATTTGGCAATCAGATATTCTCCAAAGCACCTCTGTAGTCATGCACGTATTCAACAATATTTACTTAGAAGCTATTATGTGTGGAGTGTTGGTCTTGTCTCCGTCAATATATAGGGGAAGAAGACAAACATGATTTCTCACTTCATAGAACTTCTAACTCATTTCTAGACTTAAAACCCTGGGGATACAGCTTTGGGTTCCTACCAAGAATAAGTAACAAAATATTTAAGTCCACTACCAAGTTGTGTTTCTCTTTTTAACATTGCTGCTCCTGCTGAATGAATGAAATGGAAACACTTGCACAGATAGCTACTCCTTGTAGGTATAAAGTGGGCTTGTGAAAGAGAGGTTCTAGCAAGATAGTTTTATTTAATTCTGTAACATATGTAAACTGTATAGTGGTAACTATAATATGACCAGTAAGACAATGTAAATGAAATAAACTTATTGTCAGGGCTTATTCCTTTTGGAAGGAAATAACCGCATTGCTTCTTGATTTGTTCCTTTATAACTAAAACTACTGTAGAACTTGGAGCATCACACATAACCTCTTGTCCAATTCTCTTATTTTACAGAAGAGGAATCTAGAACTAGAGAGGTAAAATGACCACAACCTGCTAGTTGTGGTACAAAACCTTGAGGCCATTGCTTGGGCACTCTGGCCAGTGTTTCAATGTTATAACCTCATCAGACACGGAGAGGATCTAGTTTGGTCTGTTGCAGGGTCTTTGCTATTTCCTAGTTGGAAGAAAAACTATCTCTCAAAAAAAAAAAAAAAATGGGTTTTGTGAAGTTTAAATGCTGAATGGCTACAACGGTATAATGCCAGAAGGTTATTTACATGTTTTCTCATCTTTTCCAAATCATGTGTGTTACCAGTTGTTATAGTCATTCTTTACCGTAGTTATTCACAACCAAGTTTCTGCTACATTTCATAACTCTATAATTTGACGAATCCATAGGGTAGCCAAGGAGCATCAGTACCATGGTCATTTTAACAGTCCCAGCCATGTAACATCTCTCATGCACTCAGTCCTGTGGCATATCCTGATGTGGATATTCTGCTTTTGAACTTTGCATGTTATTGGGACAATAATTTTTTAAATTATGAAAAAAAACTAGTGAATAATTAAATGTAAGGTGCTAACAGTATTAAAACTGAAAATACTTTAAGACTGAGAAATTAAGAAAATAGTACTAAGCATAAGAATTTCACCGAAATCTCTTGTGAGAAGGGTAAGAAAATTTCTTTGTGAACTTTTCCTTCCATCAATACACAAAGATTTAAGGGTGCTTCCAAAAGAGAAAATGTACATCTGGTGGATGTTTTCCCTTACACTATTCATGGAAACAAGACCAGAACCATTTCATTTTCTCTTTTAACATTATCAGTGAGGAGAACTCCATCATTCCAAGACGGTCAGTATCACTCATATATGACTTAAATCTCTGAAATTGGTATATTTTTAAAATATCAAACAAAACAGAAAGTGGAAAGCAAGATTTCCCCTTCACTGCTGAAGAGCTAGGATACTGATTTATCTAGGAGATAAAGCTGATATAGCATTTATTTTAAGGTTTGAAAATGAACCCAGAAGCCCAAGAAATGAGATCTAATGAATAAATATAATAATGTGTAATTTCAGTCATATCTCTCACCCTATGCAATTACCTGTAGAGAAAGCATTCAAATGCATAAATGGGTTCGCTCAGAAAAGTCTTGTTAGGTGAAGGGAGAGGAAGACATTAAGAAGACAGAGTATTTATAACCTTGTTTCCAAAAAAAATTATTTAAAAAAATTTCCTCTTTTGGATTAGATATTTCTGATTGCAATGTATTCCTGAATGTAATAGTGTTTTATATATGTCTTCAATAAAAAATATGTGATAAGGAAAGAAACATTTCATTTTCTCTTTGGTGCATGTAGTGTTCTACACGCAAACATACATCCAGAAAACCTTTTTCCCATCGTGTTACTAGGTGATTATCATCTCTATCATGATGTATATAATACAGGAGCATGGATTCATTTGTAAAATGAAATTCAGAATAATTCATTTACTCACCAATGGTAAAATTTCTCAGTAAAATCATTATTTTCTTAGTAGATGCTCACTATAAACGTTAGTTTAGTCAACAAGTCAACTGAATAAATTCCAGAAATTGCTCTAAACACTGTATGCGTTACAGAATTAAATATCCTCTTTTCCCACTGGATTTAAATTCAATAAAATTATCATTATTGTTCCTCTTTTACCAGAGGTACTAATTTCTGTTGAAGTAAGAAAAGAATAATTAATTTCAATAAGGGGAATTAAGGAAGGCTCCTTGAAGATGGTGAGATCTGGGCTAGGCCAAATAGAATGTCATCTGACAGGGATTCCAAAGGCATAAAAACTAAAAACAGCATATTCAAAGAATATTAAGTGGTCAAATTAAATATAATAAAAAAAAGTCTGAAACAAAATAGGCATTATAAAATTATTTCATAGTCAGCCATTTTATATGATGTTTACTATACCAATTACTCAGAATATATTAGCCTATTGAATTCTTAAAACCACACTACACGGTATGACTGATATCCACGTCATACATGAAGACACTAAAGCAAAAAGAATTTCTTATTTTTATGTTAGAGCTTAATTGAGTAGCAGGATTAAGATTCAAACCCAGGATGGCCTACTCTTATTATTTTTTTTTAATTTTTTAATGTTTATTTTTGACAGAGAGAGACAGAGCATGAGCCAGGAGGGGCAGAGAGAGAGGGACACACAGAATCTGAAGCAGTCTCTAGGATCCAAGCTGTCAGCACAAAGCCGAACACAGGGCTTGAAATCACGAACTACGAGATCATGACCTGAGCTAAAGTCGAACGCTTAACTGACTGAACCACCCAGGTGCCCCAGGCCTACTCTTGTTCTTAATCTTCGAATTCTTTTGACCTAATTCTGAAAGGATATGTGAGAAAGGCACATGGTAAAGAATCCTGAATCCCATTAGGGGTTTGGTTTTAACTTGGTATAAAATGAGGAACAAACGAAATTTTGTGTGCTGGTAAATGGTCAAATGGTGTTATTTTATGAGATGACACTGGGGAAGCCACCAGGAGTCCTCATGATAGTTGGTGTGTTGTTGATTACAGAGATGCCCTTGAGGCCAGATTACTGAGGCAGAGAGCCTAGGATCTTATGAAAAGGCAACATTCCAGGGTGAGCCTGGTGGCTCTAAAGCATCAGAGATCCTCTTGGACAACCACTGCAATGAGCAGGTATATGCTGGGTGGTCTAAAGTGACCGCAATCAGGGGCGCCTGGGTGGCTCATATGGTTGGACATTTGACTTTTGATTTCAGCTCAGGTCATGATTTCACAGTTCATGGGATCGAGCCCTGTGTCAGACTCTATGCTGACAATGTAGAACCTGCTTGGGATTCTCTCTCTCCCTCTCTCTCTCTCTGCCCCTCCCCTGCTCATGCTTCTCTCTCTCTCTCTCTCTCTCTCTCTCTCTCTCTCTCTCTCTCTTATAAATAAACCTAAAAATTTTTTTAATATTTAAAAAAATTGTTTTTCAATGTTTATTTATTTTTGAGACAGAGAGAGACAGAACACGAGCAGGGAGGAGTAAAGAGAGGGAGACACAGAATCTGAAGCAGGCTCCAGGCTCCAAGCTGTCAGCGCAGAGCCCAACGCGGAACTCACAAGCCATGAGATCATGACCTGAGCCGAAGTCGGAGGCTTAACTGACTGAACCACCCAGGGACCCCAGTTAATATTTAAAGTGACTCCAAAGTTTTTCTACACTGAATGCCTTTTACTTTTTTTTTTTTTTTTAACTTTAAGTGAGATGCATGGACTATTTTCAGTTTCTAGAATAGGGCATGCTTTTTCATACCTCTGTCACTCTGCCCCTCCCCGGTTCTTTTACCTGGAGCCCTCTTCACTCTCCTCATCTAAGTAGCTTGTTTCTCCTTACCCTTCAACACTCACCTCAAGCATTGCCACTTCTTGGGAGCATTTCCTGATATCTCTTTCACAGCCCCAACCTGCTGGCTTAGCTAAGTCTCCTTTACTCCCACCAGCAACACGCTGTTTGTCCTATGCCTATCAGCCTGTGAGCACCTTGAGAACAAGGGCACTGCTTTTCTCCAGGATTAACAGAATGTCTAGGACACAGCATGCACTCATTAATCTTAGAAGTGAAGAAAATGAGGTTAGAGTGGGAGAGAGCCAAAGCATAAGAGACTCTTAAAAACTGAGAACAAACTGAGGGGCATTGAAGAGGGCATCTTTTGGGATGAGCACTGGGTGTTGTATGGAAACCAATCTGACAATAAATTTCATATATATATAAAAAAAAGAAGTGAAGAATATAGTCCAATTCTCTCAGGCATCTAAAAGGAAATGTCTGCAATTCAACAACATTGCCTCTTGATAGCAGCCCTTTGAATGATCTTTGAAATGCTTGTGTAAATGCCACTCTTAGCAAGAAAATGCAAGTATATAACTCACAAAGACAGTTAATTTCAGGAGAAATTTACCTTTTGCAGAAAAAGTAATAAAGCTATTGAAAACCTCGTGTGCTTTTTGAAAGAAGCTATGTTATAGCTGAATAAAATAAATGTTAAAATGTTACAGAGAAAGAGATTTTAGGCAGGATAAATACTTCAGAAGAAAGTTAAAATTTCTGAAACTTTGAGAGGCTGCTGATAATAAGGTTACCTTTCATTAGAGCAATTGATTGTGGGTTTTTTCTCTTTCAAAACCATGTATTCCATGTAAGTTTGGTAACAAAATGTGTGTGTGTGTGTGTGTGTGTGTATGTGTGTAAGTCATAGAGTATACAGCAAGAAATATAGAGTTCCTAATATTAAGATAAAAGTTCTTAACTTTTCATCAAAACAACCATGAAAATCAAATAAATGAACTCTAAAAATTACACTTATTTGTTACATGGAAAAAAACCTTCCCAGAAAGGTTCTTAACTTTTCATCAAAACAACCACGAAAATCAAATAAATGAACCCTAAAAATTGCACGTATTTGTTACATGGAAAATAACTCATTCCCAAAAAAACTCATTTACTGTCACTAAATATGGTACAACTTCTTGAACATTGCAATGTTACAATGGTTGTTACAATATTTTAAACATGGACTAAATATGAAGCACAGGTAATGAAAATTAATTTGCTAAGACAACTTCTTTAAATTCTATTTCAACTTGTTTGAAATGACAGTAAGACTGAAGAAACAATTCACATTGGGAAGGGATCCCTGGCAGGGGGGTGCTGGTGCTTTTGTGGATTGCTAAGAAAGTAAATAAACAAAAGACTGTGAGTGTCTTACCATTTTAAAAAATAATAAAGGAAAAGGCAATAAAACCCTATTAATTACACATATAAATTCTCCTTTACGGGGCGTCTGGGTGGCTCACTCGGTTGAGCGTCCAACTTCAGCTCAGGTCACGATCTCGCGGTCCGTGAGTTCGAGCCCCGCGCCAGGCTCTGTGCTGACTGCTCAGAGCCTGGAACCTGTTTCAGATTCTTTGTCTCCCTCTCTGTCTGCCCTTCCCCCGTTCATGCTCTGTCTCTCTCTGTCCCAAAAATAAATAAACATTAAAAGAAAAATAAAAAAGTCTCCTTCACAAACAGAGATAGCAATTGTGGGGACGTGAACTGCCGGCCGGCAGGCAGGCAGGCATCCTGTGCTACCACAAAGTACTTGTTCATCAGCTCCTGTGTGGGTGAAACCGTGCACAGAAAGGCAACATAAAGGTGCCAATATATAATGTGGATAAAGTAGGTTGAATCAAAGTGGAACAAATGAAAACTGAGGACAACCTGTATTTTACTGTTGTTGGCATAAAAGACCAACTCTCAGCATTGAAAAGTTTTTCTCAAAAAGAGGGCCACACTTAGGTTAGGAATCCATAAAGCTGAGTTTCTCTGTGATTAGCAAGATGACTAAGTCAAAGGTAAGAGAGATGCTGACTGTGTGCTTAACGGGGAGGCAGTGAGTATGTGTGGTGAGTGATGGTGAGGTGTTGGTACAAAAGTCATAGCGCATGCATGTAATCAGCATAACCACTGGTTGACTGGGGAGACTTCATTACACATTTGAATACACAGGAGGCACTGACTGGGTGGGGACTTTGGTATCAGTGAGACATGAGCCACCAGGTGTGAGAAACATGAAACTAGAGAGGTGTTGTAAAGAGAGAAGAATAAAAAACCAAATGTTTCTTTGTTATTATACCCAAGCCATTATGCTAATTGCTTTTCAAACATATTCTTATTTAATCCACCTATGATCTTCCTTTATAGATGGAGAAAATTAAGAGAAAGAAAAGTTACGGGAACACCGTGACCTGATTCCAAAGCTCATTCATTCATTCATTCATTCAATGATGTTTGATCATTTCACTATTTACCTGTGAGCTAACTGCTAGGAGTAGAGAGGTGAACTAAGGTCCTTGACACCAAGGACCTCACAATTCAATGCAGGAAGAAGTAAAGAGTTAAAATGCAGTATGACAAGTGTTACCCAGGGGAATAAATAAGATTGGGGGCTGAGTGGAGCTGGGAAAAGCTTCTCAGCAGTGGCCTTTCACCTGAGTCTGGAAGGACCCATGGGAAACAGCCAGATGAAGAAATGGGAAGGGCACGCTAGAATGGGAGAGAAACAGAGAAACAGGGGACATGGAAAAAGAGATGAGCTCCTCTGAAAACTGGAAGTAATCTGGTAAGGCTGGAGAGAAGTTTGTACGGACAAGAAGTCAGAAGCCTAAAATGTATGACATGCTAAGGATTTCTTATTTTTATCTTAAAGAAAACCACAGAAATATTTAAAGGAGAACACCGAATTGGAAATCACTTGTGTTTCCTTCGCTGTGAAGAAGCTCTTTATCTTGATGAGATCCCAATAGTTCATTTTTGCTTTTGTTTCCTTTGCCTCTGGAGACGTGTCAAGTAAGAAGCTGCTGCAACCAAGGTCAAAGACATTGCTGTCTGTCGTCTCCTCTAGGACTTTGACAAATTCCTGTCTTATGTTTACGTCTTTCATCTACTTTGAGTTCATTTTTGTGTATGGTGTAAGAAAGTGGTCCAGGTTCATTCTTCTGCATGTTGCTGTCCAGTTTTCCCTACATCATTTGCTGATTGGATGCTATTTCCTGCTTTGTCAAAAATTAGTTGGCCATATGTATGTGGGTCCATTTCTGGGTTCTCTGTTCTGTTCCACTGATCTGAGTGTCTGTTTTCGTGCCACTACCATATTGTCTTGATGAGTAAAATGTTGTAATGTAGTTTGAAGCCTGGAATTGTGATGCCTCCAGCTTTGATTTTCTTTTTCAACATTACCTTGGTTATTCGGGGTCATTTCTGGTTCCATACAAATTTTAGAATTGTTTTTTCTAGCTTTGTGAAGAATGTTAGTATTATTTTGATAGAGACTGCATTAAATGTGTAGATGGCTTCAGGTACTATCAAAATTTTAACAATATTTGTTCTTCCAATCCATGAGCATGGAAATGTTTTTTCATTTCTTCGTGTTTTCTTCAATTTCTTCCATAAGCTTTCCATAGTTTAAAGCATAAAGGTCTTTTTACCTCTTTGGTTAGGTTTATTCCTAGGTATTCTTTGGGTTTCAGTGCAGTTGTAAATGAGATTGATTCCTTGATTTCTCTTTCTGCTGCTTCATTATTGGTGTATAGAAATACAACTGATTTCTGTATGTTGATTTTATATCCTGTGACTTTGCTGAATTCATGGATCAATTCTAGCCGTTTTTTGGTGGAGTCTTTCACGTTTTCCACATAGAGTATCATGTCATTTGTGAAGAGTGAAAGTTTGATTTCTTCCTTGCTAATTTGGATAACCTTTCTTTCTTTCTTTCTTTCTTTCTTTCTTTCTTTCTTTCTTCTTTTTTTGTCTGATTGCTGAGGCTTGGACTTCCAGTACTATGTTGAACAATAGTGGTAAGAGTGGACATCCTTGTCATGTTCTGGACATTAGGGAGAAAGCTCTCAGTTTTTCCTCATTAAGGAATATTACTCAGCGATCAAAAAGAATGAAATCTTGCCATTTGCAACAATATGGATGGAACTAGAGTGTATTATGCTAATGAAATAAGTCAGTCAGAGGAAGACAAATATATGACTTCACTCATATGTGGAATTTAACAAACACAACAGATGAAGATAGAGGAAGGGAAAGAAAAATAAGGTAAAAACAGAGAGGTAGGCAAACCATAAGAGACTCTTAAACACAGAAGACAAACTGAGAGTTGCTGGAGGGGAGGTGGGCAGGGGGATGAGCTAAATGGGTGATGGGCATTAAGGAGGGCACTTGTTGGGATGAGCACTGGGTGTTCTATGTAAGAGATGAATCACTGGGTTCTACTCCTGAAACCAATACTACACTGTAGGTTAACTAATTTGAATTTAAATAATTTTTTTTTAAAAAAAAGAAAAAGAAATCACTTGTGAACTTTGCTCTGGTACAGATCAAAGGGCACAATGAGGCTGTTAATAGGAGATCAATGAGGAAGCTATTTCAATGAACCAAGACAGTGAGAGAATGACTGGAGTTTCATCCACTCATCATAATCCTTGGGATAATGGACCAATTAACTGCCCGTATTAGCGGCCTCTATCACAAAACCATATTATAATTGTGTATCTCACATCGTCAACAAATGGTGACAACCAGCTATGCCAGCCATGTCCCAAAGATGGCACTGCAACCTCAAGCCATCAAGCCCAGTACATGCCCTTGAAACAGGTGTCTCCCAGGAGGACTATCTGCTAAAGGAGCAGAATATGGATACTAAGGCCCAAACTTTCATCTCAAGAATAAAATGCTTTCTACATTTACAAGGGAGAGAAATGAAAAATTTGAAATAGGTCAGTGTTAAGATTTTAAGGTTTTTGTTGTTTTTGTTTGTTTGTTTTGCTATTAGTGCAGCTTTCATTATTTTCTACGATAAAATTAGGGTATAGCTATTGTAGAAAATTTAGGAAATACAAAAAGATAACAGAAATCATATACAATTACCCAGAGACAACCTCTGCTAGCACCATGATAGTTTTCCTTTCAGTTAACGTTTCCCCAGCTCTACCCTTCAGCTGACAGGTTAACGCCCAAGAAACCCAAACTCGTGACTGTTAAACCTAGCTTCTATATCCTTTCTCTACAGTCTTACTCACTGCGTCTCATTTTATTTTTTTTAAATTTTTTTAATGTTTATTTATTTTTGAGAGAGACAGAGACAACAGTGGGGGAAGGGCAGAGAGAGAGGGAGACACAGAATCAGAAGCAGGCTCCAGGCTCTGAGCTGTCAGCACAGAGCCCGACACAGGGCTCGAACCCACGAGCTGTGAGATCATGACCTGAGACAAAGTCGGCTGCTCAACCGACTGAGCCACCCAGGTGCCCCCACTGCATCTCATTTTAAAGTTGAGATTATGATATATAAAATCTCATGCCTACTTTATATTTAAAATTCTTTATGAAAGTATTTTAAGGGATATTTCATGCCATGAATGAGCACTGAGGTTTCTTCCACTCTTTTCATATTGTAAATAATGATGTGGAACTTTACATGCATTTTACATTATTTCCATTGGAATTTAAATTTCTACAAACTTATGCACTTAAGAAACTGTATATTATGGGGCACCTGGGTGGCTCAGTCGGTTAAGCAGTCAACTTCGGCTCAGGTCATGATCTCCCATCTCATGGGTTCCAGTCCCACATTGGACTCTGTGCTGACAGCTCAGAGCCTGGAGCCTGCTTCAGATTCTGTGTCTCCCTCTCTCTCTGCCCCACTCCCATTCACACTCTTGTCTCTCTCTCTCTCTCTCTCTCTCTCTCTCTCTTTCTCTCTCTCTAAAATAAACATTAAAAAAAATTTTATTTAAAAAAAATTAAAGACACTGTATATTACAACACATTAACAAGATAGTCCTGAATGTTTGTAAAAATACCTTATACACCAAAGTGCAATAATCACAGCCATAGTATATATTGTTCAACTTCTGAAGTTCCAGTTTCCCTTCCAGTACTGTGACAGAGACCATGGATCCAAGAAATGTATCACATTATTATGATACATATTCATTTGTTAAGATGCCAGCATTATAGAAGAATATTTAGATAGATACTCCCCACTATCAAGGCTTAAATTTCACCAGGTTATTTTTGATGGCCCTAGAACTTACTCATTTTTCTCGAGTGAAGGCAATGTATCTATATCTTCAGCTCTGATCTATGTATAATGTAATCCTAGAACGAAAATTATATGCTATAATTTTCTAAGAAAGTACCAAATTACCATCTAACAATTTGAACACTGAAAAAAAATCTCTCCTCGCAAAAGAGTAAGAGAAAACCTAAACTACAATGCCACACTGGCATCTCCAAAGTACCACCTGTCAGCTGGTTGAAAGAACTAGGTTCACCATCCACCAAGAAAGATCCTTAGATTTAAACATGTGCTTTAGAGGAAAAAAACTATTCCCAGCAAAGATAAAGCATGATCTGACATGATGATTGTAGATCCCATCCTGAGATGACACTTAATGCTTGTCTTTCTTCTTAATTTCAAAAAAGAAAATTGATATTCTTACACTGTCTGGAATACATTAAACTATGACTAATCTTCCACAATGTGTGCATTTCAAGTACTAGCTTGTTCCTGATCTTCTCCATTTCCATAGTTTCAAACCAATGTTGCTCACCCACCTCCTGTAACTTAGGGAATTTACATTCTCTGTTTCACCTGCACTGAGATATTGGCAGGAGAGAAGCTACCATGACAAACGATGTTGAAAAACTAAGATACAATGTTTTGTGTTAACCCTTGACCAGAGAGAATGGAAGATCTGGGCATGGAGGGAACATTCGGCTTATACAGTAACCACTTTAACAACAATTACAAACAAACCTCCCCCTCAAACGTATATCACAAGCTAATAAGATTCATGAACTCTTGCTGATGGGTGTTATCTATTCAACAACAGCATAATCTTCACAACGTGGCTAGAGCCAAGAGCTTCCACTGGATGCTAAAATTGAGCAGTACCTTAGGACCATATCACACAGCAAGTGCTACAAAAAATCAAGTGGAACCTTAACACTTTTCCACCACCCCAATTTCATAAAATGTATCAGTGAAAAATAAGTGATTATCTAAAGAAATGGAAAGGAAAAATCCATTACCATATTCTGGTAACCAACTGGTTTAAGTGCTTAGTGTCTTCCCTCAATCTTCAGATTTTCTGATGGTAGACTTGCTTTCTATTGGGAGGAAGCAAGCAGGAGAATCTGAAAGAGGGAGCAGTTCTTTAGTGGAACAGGAGGAAACAGGACACCTACCCTCCTGTAATTCAAGCCTCTCCCAGTCTCTCACCAAGTCAACAGTGCCTTTCTGCCCTACACCATGGGCTACTTCAGAAAGGAAAACCGAGAAGGTCAAGAAGGCAGCACACTCCTCTAGGATTCCTCTTTCCCCTAGAGAGCAGAAGAAAGGGGAGGGAGAAAAGACTACAGAAAATCCCACTGGTTTAGGAATGATGGTTTACATGGAATCAAAAGGGGTGTCCTTTCTCTGAAACAAGGGTGTGTTCAGTTCATTGCATGTTTTGGCAACTTATTTGTTAAGTGCCCTCAGCTAAGACAGAAAAGCATGTAGCTCAACAGGAAAAAGGCTGAGAAGTGAAATCTGAAGTTGGAACCACTAAGCTCCATGACAAACTGATGAGCAGTGACTACATAAAAGAGAAAAACGTCCATCCCATTGTCAACTGGAAAATCTGGCCAAAATAAAAACGGCTTTATAATGAGTTTTGTCATTTGAAGCAGTTGGCGATTCTTAGGGTTGGGTGCATAATTAATAGTAACCATACTTCCTGGATTTCCAGGATAGGTTCACAATTATTATCACCATCCCTTTCAGTCTTAATTAAAATCATTTCCCTGTTATCCACTGACATACTCATTCTTCTTAGACAAGCTGAGTTTTAGAAAATACAGTCACCATTGTAGGTATTCATTAAAATATTTGTCAATTTCACGTAACTAGTGAGTCATGTAAAATCCTTCACAACATGAAATGAACTAATCATTTTCTTTCTTTGCCTATGTGCACACCCTGATTCAAGATTCCACCACTATTTCATTCATCTTTGTATCTCTAGGCTCAAACTGTGCCTCGTAGATATTACACACTCAATAATGCCATGGAATGAATACTTGTTTATTAAATTACCTTCTTCAATCAATTCTTAATATTGTTTTCAAAATTATCTCTTCTACTAGCTGTAGATTATGGGAGAATCTGGCTTTCTAAAAGAAAAATCATAAAATCAAAAAACATGTATTAATAACTTACCAGGAGGTAAAAACAATTAGATATTCACCTTCTACCTATAAAGGCTTGCAGCTCTGAATAACTGTACTGAGAATTCACATTTAGGACAAATTCTTGGAAAAGTCACTTAAATCTGTTTACCTTACTTGGCTTATTTGTAAAACTAGAGAATTGGATTATACCACTGTTTTTCTATGGTATATACTCCCTATGACACTATGGGTCATACTCCCTAATGATGGGTCATTAAGTCAATTTAGTATACCTGTCTAGATGAACATCTTTAATGGAATTAAACAGAACAAAAAGGAAAAGGAAATAGAGTACATCACACATAGTAAGAGTATGTGTGCATTGGTTGGTGACACACACCATATTTTTGACCATGGTTAAAAGAAGTTTGAAAACTACTAGACTAGATCATCTTAAATGTCCTCAGGTTCTCAAATGCTGAAAAAGTTGCAAGAGAAATAAGAAGGGTTTTAGTGCTAGAAATGAGGAAGCTCAGAGCAATAGGGGCAGTGCCTCTTAGAGCAGAGCAAAAGCAGTGCAAGTGAGAGATACCTTAGTGCCCTTGGTATTATTTGCATCACATGAAAATAAGCCCTGGGTAGATCTTTTACATAGAATACCTCTTCCTGGAAAACACTGGGAAAACAAGGAAGTTATCAGATCCTGGAAGACTACAGAAGAATTTGTAAAAATGAGCACTTGATCCTTACCTACCATAGACCTATTATAACTATTACTAATGAAAGATAGTTTGTCTACATGGAGAAAAGCCAGTGGGTTGTTGGTGCATCATATCTTCAATTAAATTGAACCTAGCAAACTCCACTGTGGGGAATAAGCTTAGGAATTCCCCAAGCTTGCATCGATGGGTTAACAAGGCATAAAGAATTAGAAAGCCATAGGATGTACACACCCATGTTTGGGTAAACAAGATTGGGTAAACAGGACAAAGGTCCCCAGTATAGGACAAAGATACAGGAATAGAGAATCTCAAGATGAAAATATCCAAGATTAAGCAAACCGCACAAAGGCCCCCAGTATAGGCCAAAGGTATAGGAATAGGGAATCTCAGGATGAAAACATCCAAGATGAGGTAAACAAGATTAGGTATTCAGGGCAGAAATGCCCCCAACTTAATACAATAGCAGAAAGCTGCTTTTGCAGGAAGGAAGGACCAAAATAGGTAAACAGGAAAATGGGACTTTAGACCACAGCAGGGCAAAGTTGCCCAGTGCAGATCTAATTAGCAAAATAAAGGTGCCTTGTTGACCCTGAGGTAGCATGCTCTTTCTTATCCCCTAGACCAGTTCAGGTAAACAGAGGTAGCCTCATGTTTGCTGTAAACAACCTTCCACCCAGCACCAGAATCTTGTTTTGTACTGACCCAAACCCCTAACGCTGTAAATCTCCAAGACCCCCTTTTTCCACGCCCATGAATTAATGTTCATGGTTTCATCATCTCTTTGTGCACGTCCATCACACTGGTAAGCCTTCTGATCTTAATAAAAACAGAGCAAGGAGAAGCAAGAACCCTTACTTGGGGCTCTTGTCTCCTCTCGGATATTAGCCTTTCTCGCATTTTCAATCCTGCATCCCACTCTTTTGCTGGACAAGAGAGAACTTCAGACCCAGAATCTACAACACCCCACTTTTGACAATCTTTGCTTTGATCTTCATCTTTTAGAGTATGAAATAGATGGCACTCTATAGATGTTGAGACATGTGCCCATGATCTCTGCTCAGTAGCAATTTATCATCCTAACCTAGATGCTGGGGATGTGTTTCTTGCCTAATAGTAGGCAATGGTAGGCAAGTCCCTTACCTCTCTGGATTTCATGGCTACCACCTTCAAAATGTGAGTTTCTGGAACAACATATGTCCCTGGGTATGAAATTGTATTAACTGCTCTTGCTTAGCAAGATAATCCCTGTTAGACACTAAATCTTTCTTAAAATGAAAGTGACCTGAGGCATTCCAGGCATTCTGTTCAAGAAGAAACCAATTCTGGAGGATCCTCTGTAAGTAAAACTACATGTATATAATCCCCAGGAGGTCTTATGGTCAAGTGAGAAAGTTGGGGATGAAGCCTCTTGGAGAGCAGTGAACTATTGTACCCTGAGCAATAAGTTTTCTGAAAGAACCTCGAGAATTCCTTGAGATTTTTGTTTCCCTTTCCCTGTGCTATCTTTCTGGATGTGCTAGGGGCTGGGAGCTAGGCTCAATGCATCCACTGCTCCCACCCTCACCAGACATACACAATAGCTTGCTTTTCTTCATGCTCTAGTGGAGTGGGGTTTAATAAAATTTAAAGGAACAGTAAGCAATTTTATTAGTTGGATCTTCCTTTTTGGTTGTTTCTTTAGTTGGCTCTTCTTGTAAGAGTGAGAAAACAATGCAGGGGTTTGTTCTAATGAAAAAACAACATAAAATTTCCTCTGATAAACAGACTAACACACATTTCAGAGCTACATTCTGCCCAGAGGTTATGTAGAAGAGGGGAAAGAGAAAAGGGGGAAATAATGGAAAGAAAAGAAAGAATGGATAGTCAGAGAGAGGGGGAAAATCTAAAGAAGCAGGAGGGAGAAGGATTAGAAGGAGGGAAAGGAACAGGAAAGGAGAGAGTGGGCAGCATCCAGAGAGACAGGTTGGAGGAGGCACATATCCTGAAAAGGGATTTGGAGCCTGTCCTGGCTCACTAGCCCTAAGATGCCCGCTGTGCTCTGGAACCTGCCACACCTGCCCAACCTGATCTCTGACCTCACCAGGAAACCCACAAAAGGGAGAGCAGATGTAGCCCTTGTTCTAGGAGAGACAGTCATTTCCTGGTTTGGAGCCAATGAACTGACTAGTTGCCTGATCTGATTCCTATTCCTACTTTCTACTCCATTCCTGTTGTTGTTGTTGTTGTTGTTGTTGTTGTTGTTGTTGTTGTTCTTGTTCTTGTTCTTGTTGTTCTTGTTGTTGTTCTTGTTCCTGTTCCTCTTCTTCTTCTTCTTCTTCTTCTTCTTTTTCTTTTTCTTCTTCTCCTTCTCCTCCTTCTCCTTCTTCTCCTTCTCCTTCTTCTCCTTCTCCTTCTTCTTTTTCCTCCTCCTCTTCCCCTTCCCCTTCCCTTTCCCCATCCCCTTCTCCTTCTTCTTAGTGTTGTTCTCATGCCAATCCTAAATGCCAAACTCAGCTTTTATTTAGACTGCTTGTCCCTCTCACCTGACTTGGATTTCTGACTGCTAACAAAACAAGAACTTAGTCAGACACTGAAACTTGTCTGCATCCCACAGCCTGACCTGGAATCTCTGAACCTCATCTTAGCTTATCCCCCAGACTCCGTAATCTGTCCTTTCAAGGTAACATTCAGATGCATGATTCCCAGCCCACATTTTGCTGACTTTCAGTCCACTGATTTCATTTTATCTCAACAAATATTTATTGAGTATCTTCCATAAACAGACAAGGCACCGGGGCTACAAAGAGGAACAAGACACAGTTCCACCCTTGGAGACGCTACAGAATAGTAAGAGGGATCAACTCTTAAGCAAATACTTCAGCATAATCTTTAAGAAAGCTCTACCCAAGTGCTATGTACGGGCATGCAGACACAGAGCCCCAGCTAGTCTGGGAGGTCAGAGATGGTACCTGAAATGCATAGGACAGGTTTTGGACAAAAATGTTTGGGTTGAATCTGACACACCTTTAGATACAGTACACAAGGGATTAGAAATTCAAGGATAGGGAGACAAGTTTAACACAAGACCAACCCAAAAGTGGGACATTTTATAAGATAACTGGCTCAGCCTATTCAACAAATTAGTGCCATTTTAAAACAGTGGGGGATGCTACTAGAGTAAAATAAACTTAAGGTGGAAATGCAGTCCTGAGTTAGATTCTAATTTGGAAAGATCACCTCTAAAGGCTTTTTTTTTTTTTTTTTTGGCTTACTTGAGGAAATTTGAATATGGACTGAGTATTAGAAAAGATAATGCTTATTGACATGGAAAGGCAGAAAACACATAGGTAAAAAGCAAGTGACAAAAAGCATGCACAATAAACTTAAAAATGGTGGGGGCATGTGAGTGGCTCAGTCGGTTCAGCATCCAACTCTTGATCTCGGCTCAGGTCATGATCTCATGGTTCATGATTTCGAGCCCCACATTGGGCTCTGCTCTGACCGTACAGAGTCTGCTTGTCTCTTTCTCCCCATCTCTCTCTCCCCCTCCTTCTCTTTCTCTCTCTCTCTCTCTCAAAATAAATAAACTTAAAAAGAAAGCATGTACAGCTGAATCTCCTTTTGTCTAAAACAAAAAATCAAATTTATGTAAATAGAAAAGTAAGTGGAAGAATTTCAAGCAGGAAAGGAAACTTATATTTACCTTCTACGTACTTCTATGTTATGCTAGGAATTTGTTTATATCATTTGATTTTCCCAAACACCTGAAAAGAAAATGAAATTAGCCTCATTTTCCAAATGAGGCATGTATTTGAAAGCTGTTAATAGAACTAATCTCTTGGTGGTCAAAATTTGGTGACTTGATTTTCTTTTTGCTTGCTTGTATTTTCTAACTTTCTACAATGTATGTTTACTACTTACATAATAATAAAACGTTAGTTTTTTTTATTAAGAAGAAAATGAAGACAAAATAGGCAAGTACAGTACCTTTCAACTTCTATGAAGTCACATCGCCTTATGTCCTTCTTTTTAGAGTCTTGGGATTGTGGGAAAAGCATAAACTTTGAGGTCAGGCAGATCTGGTTCAAATCTCAGCTATAGTATTTAGGGTCTTGAAAAACTTACTGAGTTTTGGTTGTCTCTTCTGCAAAATGGGGTTAATAATATCTTCCTTGCAGGGTGTTTGGATAAATAAAATAATTAAATAAACAATATAAAGAAAATAGTACCACATTTAAGCACATAGAGGGTACTCAGTAAATATCAGTTCCCCTGCTGCCTGAAATGAAAGTGTGTTTAGGCATTCAATGAGCTAGCCTCCTTAGGGATCCCTACTAGGTGCTGTTCATTCCCTACCAGGTCCTCTAGCTTTTATTTGGCTTTCCTGCTCAGTCTGGAGCTAAACTAAGAATCACAATTCAGGAGTGCAAGATGGTTTAGCGTTGATCTGGCTGCATTTCAGGGATGAGAGATGCAAAAACAACTTCCATGCTGTTCTGCCATCTTGGCCCCTCCCCTCAAGAATCACAATTCAATTCCTTTCATCTCTACCTCCTCATCCAATCATTCATCCATCCACTTACTTACTCAACAAGTGGCTATTGAGAGCCAAGCAGCAGACCAGGTGAGAAGCAGCCCCTGCCCTCTTGAAGCTTGTGGTCTAGACCTTGTGAAGAAGACCCACTCTCTTGAGCTATGTGTTGTTTCCTGGACTGCCTGTTGTTTCAGGACTGCCTTGAATTGCAGTGGAGTCACCCACCTGAGGCCAACGCCTAGAGGCCCCACTGTCTACCCTTGTGAACCACTGAATGGAGATGCTGGCTCACAGCTGACTAGATGCTCCAAGAGTGTCCCCTTGGACTTGGTGATGAGGGCAGCTGCTCCCACTGTCATCTGCAAGGAGCTACCCACCTACTCCAGACCAGACCCCCCCAACCAAGACACAAAGGATTACTTTTTTAAATCATTCGTGCTTCTAGAAATTGCCAATAAATCCCCGTGCAACTAGTAACATCACTTTTTTTTTTTTTTTTCATTGATGCTCATTGCCAGAAAGGCAATGCTCTCCCTCTATCTTCAGCATTAGGAATGTTATATCCAAAATAATTAAATATGCTATTTGGGCTTTTCATTTCAAATTGCTACTAAAAATAATGGTTTTCCTTATTTTTGCCCCATCTCTTTCAATTCAAGTGCAGATCTCTACCAGTAACACCAGAAAAAAATGCACACAGTTGGTCAATTCCCCAACACCTTCAACAGCATGTGCATAGCTGATTCATGTGTTTTCAGACCACATTGTTCTTATTTAGGGCAAAACGCATGACTCAAAAAAATTCAATAACTCAGTATTTCATGCTAATTTTGTTACTAGACAAAGCCTTAAAATAGTAATTATATATAACTCCTCATGTTTTTGGCCAGGTTTTTTTCCAAATGGTGTAAACATCAAATTGTAAAATCCCTACTTTCTTAAATTTTTTTTTTTAACGTTTATTTATTTTTGAGACAGAGAGAGACAGAGCATGAACAGGGGAGGGCTAGAGAGAGAGGGAGACACAGAATCCAAAACAGGCTCCAGGCTCTGAGCTGTCAGCACAGAGCCCGACGCGGGGCTTGAACTCACAGACCGCGAGATCATGACCTGAGCCGAGGTCTGACGCTTAACGACTGAGCCACCCAGGCGCCCCAAATCCCTACTTTCTTAATAGCTAATGCTTTGAAAGAAAAAATGTTAAACATATAATTAATCAAAATATGTTACATATTTTTTTTTAATTTGACATAAATTAACAAATGTGATGTTATGATGCATTTTCAGTGCAGTTTTTTTACATTTTTTTCCTTAGCTTAATTATCCCTCCCACTCCTGGACAACAGTAGTAGTATTCTCTTGCATGAAAATCCATTCTAACAGTGTAGTATTTGTGTGTCATATTTTTCCCTATGTTCAAATAATCATTTATAGTAATACATATACACACACATACACACATACACGTAACAATATTATACACACCATTTGATGTCTTGCTGTTTTCTTACCTCATACAAACATCTCTAAGTCAATAGGTATATCTTTAATTAGTCTTTTTATTGTCTGCAGAATATTCTACTTTCTGTATTCTATTTGTCTATTCCTAGAACACCCCATATTTGTTAAATTGTTAGGGAATCAACTTTAGTCACCTCCTTATATCAGAAGCAATTGAGAAATAAGGTAGACGAGACACATACACAAAAATACGTACCAGTTTTATTATTTGTAACAACGTAGATGTGGATGATGTGGTTGAAATGAGCAGTCATGATGAGTACCCTAATATTTACTCCAGAATTAAACTTACCCACCCTGTCACAGACAACCCCCACCACCAGGACCAAAGGATGGAGCCTGCGCCTGTGAGCTTATAGCTAGGAAAAACAGAAAAGGTGTCGTGTCAATAGCTGGAAGTTTCTCCAAAAGAGGAAACCCTGGCTGGAAAGTCAAGAGGTAGGAGCGGGCGGTAGGCTGAATCCATTGTGTATAATTCTTTTTCCCAAGTTCATTAATCAGATTATGTGTTCTGCACCCACAAATAGGAGTACAGGAGAGATGCAGAATAAGGTCAGCTTTCCTGTAGCTGAATCCCCCTCATATAAAAACATGAGTCCAGAAGCAAGAACTGCATCTAACAGTTGTTTTTTGGTAATAAAAGCAGCATTACGGTTATTTTTGATATTTGATAAGACAAGACCCTTCAATATTCTTCCTAATCATTCTCTCATTAGCTGTTGAAGACATATTTTCTTCCATATGGACTTTAAGATTTTTTTTGTGAGCTCCTCTGTCTTTATCCGTCACATAAACTAAGAATCAAGCCTGAGAACTGCATTAATTTTTTTTCTTTGAGAAAAAGACATTTTATAACGAATTCTTTTCATCCAGGAACATAATACTGTCTTTCTATTTTCTTAGATCTTACTTTATGCCCTTCATTAATATTCTTTTGTGCATTCTTAAGAAAGTTTTTGCAGTTTCTAACTGAGACTGTGATTGGATTATTGACCTCATTTTACTTGCTAGATCCTTATTATTAAGGTAAAGAATAGTTACTTATTTATTCTAGAAAAACCCACCTTAAAATTTCTTTTTAAAAAAGTGCTATGGACAAATGTGTGGTAATAAATTTGAAAATACTGAAAGATACCATTCCCTCTCAAAATACAGTCCCCCCCAAAAGTGGAAAGCCTCAACAGACCAACTGAATATTGAGGAACTTCAATATAGTGAAACTTGGAGTAATTTTCATAAGAAGAAATCACTTCCTTCAAGTGTAGGCTAATCAACCCAAAGTATTATAAATTGCATCACTTCAAAGTCTAAAGAAATCAAAAGGTGTTTCGAGAATCTGTCAATCCCGACTTCACATCGGAGAATCAGAGATTAATGCTAAATCACCACGTTTCACAAGTTAGTCAGCATGCACAAACATCTGTAAAATTGGCCTGTGTCTAACACATCAAAAATGAAGCCCAAAGTGACTCATAGAATAAGTCAGAGTTTTCTCTACCTTTAATGTCCTTCAGTGTGTTCTTTCAGAAATAAGCATACACCACAGCTGCGCCAGCACTGGATCAAAGAACATAAATGCACACTGCAAAGATGCTTTGAGAAATGTTCAACCTAAATGAACCCAAAGGAATCTTCGGAAAATTCACTAAAGGAAACTAAATTGAAACGATGTTCAAAAAAGTTAATGTGATACAACATAAAAAAATAGAAAAAAATTCTATAGGCTAAACATTTTTATGTAAGACATGGATTTATTACCAGCTCAGGTACTGGTAATACCTGATCCTCTTCTTAACGTCAGTGAATAGAATAATGGTGTTTATTCAAAGGAGGGTCAATTAGACATGCCCAAAACTGAAGAAAAAGCATGTTCATGTGTTTGTACTGAAAGTTCAGTGCTTCCCTAAGTACTATGTGAACACAAAACTGATCCACGTGATACGAAAGTTATTCTGCCCCGGAGAAATGGCAGCAGGAAAATAAACTTGAAGTTTCTGTTCTCTTTAATTAATCTTTTCAGAAGGTTTTGTAGCTCATCAGGACACCAGTTGTAAAATGCACAGTACAGGAAGTTGTACAAGCTTTACAGGTTTTCCAAACTTTACTTGCAACTTACTAATCATAAAAGTATCAGTGCATGATGCTTCACTAGGTAAAAAGCTGGTGAGACATGAGTGTAGTAGAGAAATGCACTGACCCTGAAGAATAAAAAGGCTGCTCATTTTTAGAAGCATCTCCCTTCCTTACCACACTAGAGCTAGTAGTTCTCAACTAGAGTCATTCCTGAAATCCTTGATCATTTTCCTAAATGTTCCATGCTGTTTTCAGATTCCATCTTTCTGCAGATTAGTGTCTGCAGCATAACTGGGAGCTTAGATGCAGTGTATCCATTTCCACTGGCAGTCACGCCCTGTGTGCAGCTTTCGGGAAGCTGGTGGAGCAGTCCCCACATTTCTTCCCACAGGTGGAGTGGCGGGTTGACATTTCAGCTAGAACAATCACAATTTTTTCCCTCCTTAGGAATTACCAATAATACCGGTACAATTTAATTGCTAGAAAAACAAAACATACAGCTCCCATGATACTTAAAAATACTTGAGGACAGGGGCACCTGGATGGCTCAGTAGGTTAGGCATCCAACTTCAGCTCAGGTCATGATCTTGTGGTTCATGAGTTCTAGCCCCACATCAGGCTCTGTGCTGACAGCTAGGACCCTGGAGCCTGCTTCAGATTCTGTGTCTCCCTCTCTCTGCCCTTTCCCCACTCACACTCTGTGTGTGTGTCTCTCTCTCTCAAAAATAAACATTTAAAAAAATGTAATAAAAAAAATACTTGAGGACAAGGGACCCTGGGTGGGTCAGTCAGTTAAGCATCCAACTCTTGGTTTTGGCTCAGGTCATGATCAAGTCCCACATCGGGCTCTGCACTAGGCATGAAGCCTGCTAAGGATTCTCTCTCTATCCCCCTTAGCCCGTCTCCCCCGCTCTCTCTCTCTAAAACAAAACAAAAATAAATAAATAAATAAAAATACTTGAGGACATATGTGAAATGTGCTATTTATCATCAAAAGGAAGATTAAAATATACAAATAAAGTGATCACAACAATACAACAGAGTATGGTAAATTAATATTTGACTGCATATTTGTTTTATCATTTCCTTTCCTATCTTATCATCATATCACTTGAGATAGTGAAAAGACAGGATGATGTTAGATCCAGGAAGGATGCCAAGTCCTCAGGATCTAACCAAGATCCAGAATTTACCTATCTCTGAATCCAATTCCCTAGATTGCTATATTCAGAATCTTAACTTTATTTTATTATAATGTAATAAATTATTAGAATTTAAATAAACAACATTTAAATATCTTAACAGAGATAAAAAAAATGTTTCTCCATAAGACTACTATTTTCTCATAAAAGAAGCAGAAAAGAATTATCTGTGACAAACTTTATGCCTGACAGGGAGGAAGGACCAGCATTTTCTTACACTGTCAGTAGGAATGCAAATTGGTATAGTGTTTTGGACGACGATCTATTAAAAAACTTGAATTGTATGTGTCCTTTGATCCAGCAGGTATACTTGCACAAAATTTTTAAAGATATATTCATTTGTTCACCCCGGAACGTCCTGGGGATATGCTATGAAATGAAACAGACATGATTCCTCCCTGATAGGGCTCACAGCCAAGTAGTGGAGAAAGGCAATAAAAGCAATCCAACCAATAAAAAGCAGCTTAACATATGGTGCTAAGACCGATACATGAAGCAAACTGGAATGGCTGATAAAAAAAATAATAATAATAATGGGGAGAAGAGTGCCCAAGTGTGGGGAGTAGGAAGTAAAGACCTCTCTGAGAAGGTTGTATAAGCAACCACCCGATGAATGAGAAGAAGCCAGTCAGGAGAGAAAGAAACTGAGTGAAGGCCTAAGGCAGGAAGATAACTGAGGGTTTTTGGAGAACAAAAGAAGCCACAAGTGAGAGGGATGGAGTGTGGGGTGTGGTTGGAAGGGAAAACAAAATCAATCAGGCAGTTCCTTATAGGTCTTGCCAGGCAGTGTTGCTTCCGTTCCAAGTATACTGGAAGCCATGATCCTTTTACAAGTAGCAGCCAAGGGAGCCAAGGGAGAGGTGGATTGGGTGAGAGACAAGAAAGGAACAAGAGCTCAGCGACCAGTCCATTGCCTGAGCTACATGAGAGATGCGAGGAATTTCGCTAGTGCAGAAGCCCGTAGAGGTGGGAACTAGATGGATTCCAAATGCATTTTGTAAATAGATCCCATATTTTCAACTTTAGGAAAAACCACAGGAACCAAAGAAAAGCTATCCCTAAAGAAAACTCTTTGTTGGAGTGAGCATGCCGTGCATTTGGAAGATTCCTCCTTCAGGCTTATTACCTGACAGGAAAATTCCCACAAATAAGCAATTGCCTAATTAGATTAAATCAAAGCAAAAAGATGCTGACCCTAGTTACTTAACATACAGTGGGTGCAGTATTGGTCTCAGGAATAGAATTCAGTGATTCAGCACTTACATACCACACTCGGCGCTCATCGCAAGTACCCTCTTTAGTACCCATCACCCATCTAGCCCATCTGCGACCCACCTGTCCCCATGAACCCTCAGTTTGTTCTCCATTGTTAAGAGTCTCTTATGGTTTGTTTCCCCTGCTCTTTGTTTTTTCTCTTTTCCCCTTCCCATATATTCATCTGTTTTGTTTCTTAAATTCCACATATGAGTGAAACCATGTAGTATTTGTCTTTCTCTGATTGACTTAGTTCAAGTAGCATAATACACTCTAGCTCCATCCATGTCATTGCAAATGGCAAAATTTCATTTTTGATGGCTAATATTCCATTACACACACACACACACACACACACACACACACACCAACATACCACATCTTCTTTATCCATTCATCGGTCGATGGACATTTGGACTCTCTCCATAGTTTGGCTATTGTTGATAATGCTGTTGTAAACCTCGGAGTGCATGTACCCCTTCAAATCTGTATTTTTGTGTCCTTTGGGTAAATACCTAGTAGTGCAATTGCTGGACCGTATGGTAGTTCTACTTTAAAGTTTTTAGAAATCTCCATACTGTTCTCCACAGTGGCCGTACCAGTTTGCATTCCCACTAACAGTGCAAGAGGGTTCCCCTTTCTCAGCATCCTCACCAACACCTGTTGTTTTCTTGTGGTGTTAATTTAACCATTCTGACAGGTGGGAGGTGGTATCTCATTGTGGTTTTGATCTGTATTTCCCTGCTGAGGAGTGACGTTGAGCATCTTTTCATTACACAGATCTTTTTAAAGAAATAATTCTAGGAAATCACAGAAGCATGGTGAACCACATTACACACTATCTAATAGGAAATTGGATTAGCAGTTCTGTTTTCACTAATTCTTAAAGTGCAGACCACTCTTTACTGATGCACATTTATTACATTCTCTGACATTTCTGCAAGGCTTCAAGTATGATCGTAATGGAAGAGGTCTGATTTGCATTACCTTGAACAACAAAGAGTGACAGACCACAACTTCCACAGGCCATTTCGGGATGTATGTATACTTTTGTTCATGCATTATTTGTGGCACTAATATCTCAATTCATGAATTTGTAAATATTCAAGAACAATTAAATATCAAAAAGTAGTGATGTCTGACATATAAAACATATTACATACATGTTTCCAGTCAAAACAAACAAAAACCAGTGAAGGCCTGCCAGTGAAGGCAAAGTCTCATTAACATTCTCTACTTGGTGAATAATAGAACTGCTATAGTTAATGAGCAATGGAAACATCATGGAAACCTTGGAGGAAAGGTGTCATTGCCCACTTGAATAAATGTTCATTCTTATTGCTTCACTCCTTATGCCATGGTTCAATTTTTAACAAGTTGAGGAATGGTTTCTTTAGCTTCTTAACCTGTGGTGTGTCCTACCGTCCAACTTTTATACTTTCAACATGGCACATCAATTGAATCGCAACATACACATACAATGAAGCTCCCTTTTAATGATTATGATCATTATTGTTATGATCCTCATTTTTATTTCAGCTTCTTGAGTAAAAGCCAGTTTCAAGTTGGGCTTAGGTTTCCAAAGACATTATTCATAGAATAATAACATAACCACTCAACAGAAACCACTGGAAAATCCTCCCTTCTTTCCTTTTCACAAACAAATGAAATGGCAAGTGAAAATACTGCTTAATCCAAAGACATTGTGCAAATACACTCCCTAGCTGAAGTAACCTCCACTACCTTCCAATCACCATGCAAATCTGGCCCAAACGACACAATATTTTATTACCTTACTGAGGTCTCATATCCTCCAAACAAAAGGAAGTGTTGGCTTAAAGCATGATCAAGAGCATATACAAGATGAGAGAGCGCTGCCTGCCTTTAGAGTGCACAATGGATTTGTTGTGGATTTCTACAATCCTCCTTGACTGGGACAAGTAGATGGAGCCAGCCTGCAACAGGCCAAGTCTGGTATTTTACTTTCTACAAGGGTGCCCACAGCTTTTATATACCACCTGATCAAGAATCTATAATTGGTATTTCAAAATACAAAAGTAAAATACTTCCTTATCTGTGTTCAGATGAATGACAATTAACATTTTTTAAGCCCTAATTAATTAAAGTTGTTGGGGCGCCTGCGTGGCTCAGTCGGTTAAGCATCCGGCTTCAGCTCAGGTCATGATCCCATGGTCCGTGGGTTCAAGCCCCACGTCAGGCTCTGTACTGACAGCTCAAGAGCCTGGAGCCTGCTTTGGATTCTGTGTCTCCCTCTCTCTCTGCCCCTCCCTGACTCATGCTCTGTGTCTCTCTCTCTCAAAAACAAACATTTTTAAAAAAATTTAAAAATAATTAAAAAAATAAACTTGTCAAAGAACTGGAATTGTAGAAAAGGTAAACCAGAACAAAGTCAATCATATCTAGAATTTAGATTCAATGCCACTTATGGGTATGCCTAAGAATATCATACTTCAGTGCTATCATCTTTTTAATCTTTTGTCTTTAGTCCAATACTTTGAAGAACTACACGATATTAAATTATGGGAAATAAAGAATTGAAAGTTCATTAAATTTTTGTCTTCTTCTCGGTGGCTCAGTCAGTTAAGCGTCTGACTTCGGCTCAGGCCATGATCTCGTAGTTCATGAGTTCAAGCCCCACGTCAGGCTCTGTGCTGACAGCTCAGAGCCTGGAGCCTGCCTCAGATTCTGTGTCTTCCTCTCTCTCCGCCCCTTCCCTGCTCATGCTCTGTCTCTGTCTCTCAAAAATGAACAAATGTTAAAAAAAATTTTTTTTTTAAATTGTTGTCTTCTTTTCTCTCTCCAAGTTTAGAATGTTATTCACAAAGGTTCTGCTCAACTCTTCAATAAAACTTTATTTACAAAAACTTTATTACAAAAACATTTTGCTGGAGATGGATGGTGGTAATGATTGCAAAATAATGTGAGTATACTTAATGCCACTCAGCTTTAAAAATGGTTTAAAGTAGTAAATTTCGTTATGTATATTTTAACACAATTAAGAAAAGAAACAAACAAAAAAACCAGAATATCTTGCTCACCAGGTGGGTTTTTTTCCCATCTTTTAGACTACAAAATTGTTTCTGCCTAAAATACTCTGATTAAGTGATTTTCCTGAAACTAAAAAGCCTCCAAAACCTGATGCATAAATACTTACAAAGATAAAATTGTTCTTCTACCAAACCTTTCTTTAAGTTGTCTGGAATGTTTAAAAGTGTTTTTAACTCTAGGGTCATAACCAAATTAAAGTGGTGTTAGTAGGTTGCCCCCTCCCCTAAGTTAGGTTGGAGTCCAAATATTTCGAAGTGCATAAAAATACAGCAGTAAGCAGGTTGACTGTTCTGGAGGAAATTTTTGAGTAATTAAAATTGCACAAAGATCATCTCTTTCACTAGACAAACCTACCTTTTAAAAAACTTATAAATGAAAAGGAATACAATAGGAAAGGTGTCATCTGATTATTATCAAGGATCTGATTTTGCAATGCATTATTTATATATTTCAAATATCCAAAGGCACCAAGTAACTGTTTACTCCCATTTTATTCCTAATTATTTTCAATTACTTCTAATATTTTTTCGAATGTTTTTCAATTATTACTAATTGTTTTCCAAAACCTGTATTAATAGTTACTTAACTATTACTTAGGCTTTGTATTACTTTCAACGATATAAATTATTACTTAACACTCACGTTTTGCTGAACTTTCAATCTACCCACATATACTCAGACTAAAAATAAATGCTCTTCAACAAGTTAGGTTATAGGGGATTTTTCTATGTTTTGTTTTGCTTTTCAGTTTTAATTGCAACCCTGAATAAAAGCTAACTAGATTCTTTTTCAGTGTAGTCAGGCCTAGCTTTTGCATTTCCACACCATGATTAATTTATTATTCATCTGGGACCTTCCTATTAAACCTGGTCTTTAGCCTGTGAACTTTTCTTTCAGCTTCCAACAAAGGATTTCATTGCTTTGGGAACTGAGGTGTGTCTAAGTTTTTACCTGGGAGCAAAAGTGATGCAAGCATTTCTGGTGAGACCAATCCTTGGTTTAGGGTGGGGAGGAGCCGCATAACAGGCCGGCTGTAGATTCCAGAAAGTAGAGAAGCGACCAAAGAGCTTTTCTTAGACATCCTATGCGGACAGTCGGAAGGACTGAAGCAGCAGCTCCCTTGGATTTGTCCAGCAGGGAAATCAGAGACAATGACTTGGCTCCTTTTCAGAACATCAAGGGCTCTGGCCATGTTAATGGTAAGTCCTTTTTTTTTTTTTTTCCCAAAATAATTGCCACTTTCCCTGTTTCCTTCCTTGTTTGATAATACAGTATTTGATTGCCGAATCCCTATTATAAATTCTAAAAAGAGTGCAGTAAAAATAAACACTTTAGAATGAAATCGTAAAGATTACCAATTTCCTCCTCTTGTGGGATTTTGATGTTGTATTTTATATAGAAAATAAACCAGAGAGAAATAGAATGTGAAAGTCGACATTTAGCATTTTTTTAGTTAATGAGTTCATTAATCTGGATCTCAGATCTATTTTCTACCACACTTTCACTTTCTTCAAAGTAATGCTTTTATTCCTCTTTCTAATACACAAACTAAAACACTTGAAAGAGAACCAGGTCTGTTTTCCAAGGTTACATATCTCTTAAGCATATGGCTAAGAACGGTACATGTCTGGTCTTGATACCTGACTTGTTTTTAAAACAGTCAGACCGTTGAATTAAAATCAAAGCAATGCTTGACTCTAGAGAAGTTGAAAGAGTTATTAAGAAAACAATGTTTATGTTTAGCCATTATATGCAAAAAATATGCCAACTTTGGGCGACAAAAACATACAGCATTTTATAAGCCTTTTTTTTTTTTTCAGGAGAACAATACTTTTGTTGGTTGAGAAAGATTTATATAATGTTATCTAAAAGAGAAGTGGAATCTGAAGAGCAAAGCACTAGCCTGGATATTACAGACTAGTTTGTTCCTTAACTATGTTGTTTCTCTGAAGAAAAAAAAAAAAAAAGCTCCAATTGTTTCAGTTACATTAGGATACCAAAATAGTGACATACACCATAAATGACTATTTTAAAATTCCTCATACAAATTCCCCACTTCACAATAAACCAAGTTGGCCTGGGCATAAGTTTCCCTCATCTCCTCATCTAAAAAATTGAGGTGATAATTGGACTTCAAGAAGTTATAGGAAGATAGAGCTCAAGAAAGAACTTTCTAAAAATTAGAGGGGTCTAAAATTAGAATTGGCTGCCCTGTGAACCAGAGTTTCCAAGCCTTCCCTCTCACAATGCCCAATTGGAAAATAGGTATCTTTCCTTCTGTTAGGGTCTATTTTTATTATAACAGTGTAACTAATTGTTTTGGTTATCTAATGAGTTTATTTGACCCAAGAATGTTGTAAAGAGTAATGAGACAATTGTATGACTTTCCCACCTTTCCAGATGGTCATTTCTGGACTAAACTGCAAGTGGCCTGAAAATGCACATGTCTACACCGATGACCAACTCAGAAAGCTATGGGAAAGGCGGCAGGGGGTGTCAAAAGGTGTCATAAGGACACAGAACTAGAGTAGCAAAAGCTTAAGCAAGCTCTTTTCCCTGTTTTGACATAGACCATTCTCAAGTATCCCTCTGATTCTAGAGTGACCAATAAGATCCTTATACTAAGGGCTATTTCATTCATCTTTCTGTCCCGAACGCCCACTATATAATGTCTCTCTTACAGTGGACACACAATTGTTTGAAAAATGGACAAATGAAAAATTAATGAAGCCTCTCTAAACTATAACTTCCCACAGCGCCTCTATAATGCTAGTCATAAGGAAACTATGAAATGTAAGACATTTCCTTCCCCTCCAAAAAATTTCATACACACACACACACACACACACACACACACACACACAAGCTATTTAAACAACAATGTAGGGGCTCCTGGATGGCTCACTCAGCTGAGCATCCAAATTTTGATTTCAGCTTGGGTCACGATCCCAGGAGTGTGGGATCGCGCCCCATGTCAGGCTCCACTCTGGGGGTAGAGTCTGCTTGGGATTCTCTCTCTCTCTCCCTCTGCCCCTCTCCTCCACTCGGGTGAGCTCTCTCTCTCCCTCTCTAAAATAAAATAAATAATTAATTAAAAATAACAACATTATAACTTCATAGACCTGCTCTGTCCAATATGGCAGCCACAGCCCATCTGTGGCTATTAACCACTTAAAATGTGGTTGGTCTGAACTGAGAATATACACCATATTTTGAAGACTTCGTATAAAAAAAAAAAAAGAATGTAAAATGTCAATTTTTATGTTACTATTAAAATGATAGTATTTTGGATTATTGGATAAAAGATATGTTGTTAAAATTAATTTCACCTTTTTAGGCTTTTTAAATATATTAGTATTAGAACATTGAAAATTATATATTTGGCTCACATTTGTGGTTCTTCCTACATTTCTATTGGACAGCACTTATCTATTATTAATGCTGTTAGTGGAATTCAGTATCGGTCAAAAGTGAGGTCGGCAATCAAGGCTCCATAGACTAGGTGAGATTTGGCTGTTTTTTGATTAGTATAGATAGGTCAAGGGGGATTTCTTCAGTTGTCAGACTAGCATGAGCAAAGGAAAGAGTGATTACGGCATTTACCTAGAGGCAATGGACACACTGGTTTGGCTAGAATGACCGTTTGTGTTGGGCATGAGTTGGAAAGGTAGATGAGGGTCAGACTGAAAAGCTCACTCTGTGAAAACTAATAGAGTCCTTTTAGAACTGGGGAGCCACCCCAAGTTTCGAAATAGTGTGGTGAGAGGGAAAAAAATCCAGTGTTTTTAAAAGCATTATGGAGTGGGAATGTGCATCTTTTGTTGTTGAAGGGTGAGGTCTGAAAGCTGGAAGACATATTTGGAGGTGTTGAATTAATTCCACCACCCTATGACCATATATGGGTTGGCTAGAGAAGTGAGATATGACAGCAAAGTCACAGACTTCAGTCTACACCTGTACAACTGACTCACTCCAGGCCTTGTTTCCTCAACTGTCAAATGACGATAATCACAGCCCCCTGCCACAGTAAGAATAAAGCAGAAAGAAACATTTGCAAACAAGTGCTCTGGAAAATATAAAGTGCTTTGTAGGACTCGGATCACTTGTAATGTTTACATTAATAATACAGATGATTTTTGATAACTTGTTAAAATTCTACCTTACTATTTTACATAACCACCACCACCAGTTTTAATCAGTCAAGAAACAGTCCTTTGTTGAGTGAAAGATCCTATCAAACTATATCCTAAATTTGTATAATAGTGGGTAGGAGAAAACGGCATTTTCAAACTGGGAGCATTACTCAAAATTTCAACTGTTCAGTCTTCTAGATTAATTACTTGACAGGCAAAAGCATGGAGAACGCCTGCCCGTAGTCAAAGAAAAATGTAATAGTTATCAGTTTCCTGTGCATATTGGATCCATTTCACACAATACAAAATAAACATTTTGGGGGAAAGTCTGTGACTGAAAAACACTTATCTTCAGAGATTTAACCTTTTAAAAATAATGTCTGTCTTCAAAGGAGACCACTGTCCACAAAATCTGCATCGCAGTTTGTCATATAACACTTCTATTAGCATCTGGACAATAAGATGTTTAATTTCATGCTACTATATTACATAAAAATTTACTCACTACAAAATTAATAGCTGTGTTTGGAATCCAAAGATTTTTAAAGCACAAAGTTTTAAAGAAGTTAGTAGTATTAGCTCTGGGAAAAAAAGAAAGTAGTTTAAATATCAAGTTCTGCATTAAAATGTGTTCTAAATATAGCAGAACTATCTTCAACCACCTTCTTCTCTAGAACAAACAAAAAGCAAAATTTTAGAAAAAGAATTGTAAGTAAATGGCCCAAATGTTTTATTGAAGTTTAATTGACACACAACATCCTATTAGCTTCAGGTGTACCCCATATGATTCAGTAATTTTGTGCATTACAAAATGATCCCCATGATGAGTCTAGGTACCATACAAAGTTGTTACAATATCATTGATTATATTCCTTATGTTGTACATTACATTCCCATGACTTACTCATTTTATAACTAGAAGTCTGTACCTCTTAATATCCTTCACCTATTTCACTCATTCTCCAATCAGTCCTCCCTCTGGTAACCAGCAGTTTGTTTTCTGTATCTATAAGTCTGTTTCTTTTTTATTTTGTTTGTTCATTTGTTTTGCTGCTTAGATTCCACATATTAGTGAAATTGCATAGCATTTGTCTTTGCCTGACTTATTTCTCTTAGCATAATGCCTTCTAGGTCCATCTGTGTTGCAAATAGCAAGATTTCATTCCTTTTTACGGCTGAGTAATATTCCATTTTATCTATCCATCTATCATCTATCCCACATCTTCTTTATCCATTCATCTATTGGTGGACACTCAGGTTGATTCTATATCTTGGCCATTGTAAATAATGCTATGATGGATATAAGGGTTCACATATCTCTTCAAACCAATTTTTTCATTTTATTAGGATAAATATCCAGAAATGGAATCACTGGATCATACGGTAGTTCTATTTTTAACTTTGGGAGAACTGTCCACACTGTCTTCCACAGTGGCCATACCAATTTACATTCCCACAAACATGAGGGTTTCCTTTTCCCCATATCCTTGCAAACTTGTCATTTTTTGTCTTTTTGATGATAGCCAATCTGATGTGTGTGAGGTGTGATATAATATCGCATGCATTTCCCTGATGACTAGTGAGGCTGAGAATCTTTTCATGCCTGTTGGCTCTCTAGAGTCTTCTCTGGAAAAAAAAATCTACTCAAATGTTCTGCCTGTTTCTTAATTGAGTTTTTTAAATACTTAAGTTGTGTGAGTTGTAGAGGTTTTTTGTATGTGAGTTTTGGATATTAACTTATCATATACATGATTTGCAAAAATCTTCTTCCATTCAGTAAGCTGACTTTTCATTTCATTGGTTTCCTTCACTGTGCAAAAGCTTTTTCGTTTCATGTAGTCCCACTTGTTTTTGTTGCCCTTGCCTGAGGAGACTGTTCCAAAACAATATTGCTAAGACCAAAATCAAAGAGCCCGCTGCCTATGTTTTCTTCCAGGAGTTTTGTGGTTTCAGTTCTTACATTCAAGTCTTTAATCCATTTGAACTTATTTTTGCATATGGTATAAGTTGATGGTCCAGTTTCATTCTTTTGCAGGTAGCTGTCCAATTTTCCCCACACCATTTATGAAAGAGACTATTTTTTTCCACATCATATATTTTTGCCTCCTTCATTACAGATTAATGAACCATATATGTGTGGGTTTATTTCTGGGCTCTATTCCATTTGATTGATCTGTGCATCTGTTTTTATGCCAGTACCATACTGTTTTAATTACTATAGTTTTGTAGTACAGTTTTAAATCAGGGAGTGTGATCCTCTAGCTTTGTTCTTTTTTCTCGAGATCACTTTGGCTATTTGGGGGCTTTTGTGTTTCCACAGAAATTTTAGGATTATTTGTTCTAGCCCATGAAAAATGTAAACGACCCAAGTTTTTAGCAGGAGGAAAATCTTTGAGGTATATTTCCTTCTCTTGATTGATGAAACAATCTAGTTTCCAGTGCTAATAAATATATGAAAATAAATTTCCTCCTGAACCTCTCCAAAAGTTAAGATTCTAAAATCAGAATAACCTTGCCAAGCAATTCTAGCCAGTCTTGCCTGACTTGGGCAAATGTCAGGAAAGATGTAATTACATCTACCAATTACCACTCCCACTTACTTAATACCTGAAACTGGTTTTCATTTGGAGCTAGAACACTTAATGCCCCATGTGGTTTCCCATAAATCTGCTAGCCTTTGGCTCTTCCTTTCCAGTTGAGAGGCAATCTGATAGCCTAAGGTAAGGGCTTGTTTTGAGAAGTTCATCATAAGAAAATTATATGGGCAATTGGTTACTATCTGTAATTATACTGTGAATAATTGAATCCATCTAATATGCACATTTTTCTTACGTGGCCTCTGCACAGTTGGCTAGGCTATACACTGCACAACTCCAGGAGGTAAACTACAATGTGAACAGTACCCCCTGAAGTTGTGCAAGGAGCAATTTACACAATTGTACAGTGGAACACTGGTTCTTGACTCTTTCTGATGCTCAAGAAAGTTTTTATGTGACCTGATGTGAATAATATAAGGTCACTTCATACTAAAGTGGATCCTTTACACCTTTTTTTTTTTTTGAAGTTTGGTGACTGAAGTGATTAACACTTCTTAAGCATTTCCTGTGGGCTAGCACTCATCTATGTGCTTTCAACCTATTCATTTAATCTTCACAACAAACCTATAAGGTAACTAGAATTATTATCCCTATTTTACAGATGAGGAAATTGAAAGATTGAGTAATATTCCCAAGTTATACAACTGGTAAATGGTGAGACTAGGATTTTAATTCAGGGATTCAAGATCTGGTGTCCAATTTCATATTACTACACTTAACTGTATTTAAATTAAGCATTTGAGAATATCCAATTTGTTGAGAATATCTAGTATATGTTTTTCTTAGCATTTCTATCATGATACACAGCTTAACTTTTTAAATTAATTGAGTTTACTCTTTTAATCAGTTATTGAAAATTGAATTGTTCAAAATTAAATAGTAATTTCTAAATATTAAATATATACCATTTTTGTTCAATTAAGAAATTTGTCCTGATACATACCAAGTTTATTAGAATGTTTTGGGAGTTTTAAATTTTAATTTTAAACAGTGTGTGTCTGTATATATATATATATATATATACAGACACACACACACACACACACATATATATATGTATATGTATATAGAGAGGCTACCTACCCATATATATGCTATGAGATATCGTAAAAGATAAATCACTCATTTTTTATTTATAGGAAATTTATTAATCAAACATGTATTGAATGACCTCTATGATTAAACTCATTAATAATCATTGTATATTGTATCTAACCAATTACAAGAATAATATCATCAGCCTATATATTGTTTTCCAAACATAATTAATAAATGTAAAAATTCATGTCTAAAACTTACAATAATTTCTTTGAATCACTTAATTCACTTTACAAATTTCCCAGAAGGGAGTGGATGTGATCCACTCTTATCCCATTCTAGAGGTGAGAGAGAGCTACCCTAGGTCAGCTAGCACTAACTCCCTGGATCCAATGCGCAGTCTAACAGTCTATCCCTCCCCACACTAAAGTTTGACGTAACTCTAAACAAATTCTTGGCTACTCAGTAAATAACAGTTGTTATTATAAATGCCTTTTTAAAAACTAGTCACCCATATTCTCAAAACATATTTATTGTGTACCTATTATATTCAATAGGAAACTTAATGATTTAATTATATACATTTAATTAACAAATAGGGTATATGGATATTAAATTACTTTATTCCATATGCTATTTTATTAATTTAATAATCTGATTTTCTTTCAGCAAAATATTTCTAGTTTTTATCTATACCAAAGTATTTAGGCCATATTAATGCTTTAAAAATCATATAACTAAAATTATCAGGGTGCCTGGGTGGCTCAGTCAGTTAAGTGTCCGACTCTTGATTTCTGCCCAGGTCAGGATCTCACCATTGTGGGATAGAGCCAGAACCTGCTTAGGATTCTTTCTCTCCCTCTCGCCCTGCCCCTTCCCCACTCGCACACAATCATGTACACAGTCTTTCTCTCTCTCAAAATAAAATAATAAAATAAAAAAGAATAAAATAAAATAAAATACAATCATCAAGATAACCAGGAAACCAGAGGAAGGAAAAAAAAAAGTATAGGAATTCTCAAGGTAAGTAGTGCTTTCTCCACATTTGTCTTTCCAATCAAAGCCACCAGAAAAGACAGCTTAGTTGATTTATATTGTCAGAAAACTACTGAAATATTTATTAAATACTCAAAATAGTTATATTGAAGTAACTAAAACAACTAAGTAACTAATATGTATATTAATTATCTAAAATAAAGCACTATTCTAAGTAATATAAGGCTATGATTATATTTCTAAATATTTAAGAAACATTACAATATTCAGAAGTGGTTTTTACTAACTACCTCATATTCCTAAAAGCACAAATACTATCAGATTTCACAAAATTCCCTAAAATTAGAGAACATTCTTGGTGGTCTGACTTTCAATAAGAGAATGAGAAAGAGTGAAGGTTTGAGTAAATAACTTCTAAAGGCTCTGATTCAGTGAAAAGATTGAACAAATAAGAAACAACTGTCTGCAATGTTCATTCTCCATTGTTTTTAGTTTGTACTTCCTTTGCTTCCCAGGAAAACAGAAATTATGCCTTAATGTCTATTAGAAGAATCATTCTCTATGAGGCTAGTGCAAACATGATTCATATTTTCTGGATGACTCTTTCCAGTTTTCCTGTAAAGGGAAGTGTGCCTGGCCCAACCCTCCCCTCACATGTGGCTGAGTCGTCTTAATGAGCTGAGAAATTAGGGCAATTACGACAGTAATTGGGTCCCCTCTCCCAAGTAACTCATGATAGTGTTTCAGAAAAAGAAGCAAAACTGTAAAATCATTTTGAGGCCTATTATAGCCATATGTAATAGTCCCTTTTCACAACAACTTGCATACCCTTTCAAATAAGGATTTCAGTGAAATTTTTAGAATGGAAGGGTCCTGGCATCCTATGTCTGATATGGTTACTTCTTTGGTTCAGAGTTCAACCTGCCTCTTTATTATAACTTTCCAAAATCAACAATACAATAAATCTACATTGTTTCAGGAGTAACCTCAGCCTCTACCAAGAAGAAATCTAAATTGACTATCCTATAACTTTCTTTCCACCACCAGTTTTTCTATTTATTTATGCCAAGTTTGGTTAAAATCTAGTGTAGTGATGATCTACACACTTCAGAGTCAGGCTGCAGAGGCTCACATCCTGACTCTGCCAGGGCTGTTGGGGGAGGTGAGTACTCATTGTCTCCTGTCTCCATTTCTTCATCCATAAGATAGACTATAAGAATAGTGTCTCCATCAGATGGCTACTCTAAGAATTAAGTGAGATAATAAAGATCTATAAATAGCAACTGACACAAAATCCATAATAAACCTTAACTACTAATATTACTCTAATTCTTTTTCTTCTTACTTATTTTTCACAATATTTTCCCTACCAGATTCTTCTCACATAAGATAATCAGCGGGTCAGAAAATACTTGTTAAATATCTGCTGAGGGAAAGGTATTATAACAATTGTGAGAAAAAAATAAACATAGGAGCATTGGAAAGTTTACAATTCTCTTGGCTCAACATCATAATGCACCCAAAACAATAAGAAATAGTAAATCATGGCAAATCCTTATGGATTAAACTGCATGGTACAAAATATGTGTTGAAAAAACTCAGAAACAAGACATCAGTAAGGACAGTTTCATGGAGATTGTTGGAACTTGAATTGATCTTAAAGGATTAGTAATATTAAAGTGGGTAAAGGGGAGATGTCACTTTACACCAGTGAGAATAGTTAAAATTAAAATGACAAGAAATAAAAAGTTTTGGCAAGGATGTGGGGAACAAAACCTTTGTACACTATTGTTGGGAATTGAAATTGGTACAGCCTCTATGGAAAACAGTATGGAGGTTCCTCAAAAAATTAAAAATAGAATTATCATGTGATCCAATAACTCCACTATTAGGTATTTACCAAAAGAAAACAAAAACACTAAGTCACAAAGATATATGCATCCCTATGTTTATTTCAGCATCATTTGTAACAGCCGTAATATGGAAGCAACCTAAGTGTCCATCAATAGACGAATGGAGAAGGAAGATGTAGTGGAATACCATGCAGCCATAAAGACACGAGATCATGTCATCTGAGACAACATGGATGGACCTAGAGAGTATTATGCTAAGTGAAACAAGTCAGACTGAGAAAGCCCAATACCATATGATTCCACTCATAAGCAGAATCAAAAAGAGAAAGGAATAAACAAACAAAAAGCAGAATCGGAGCTGTCAATACAGAGAACAAACTGATAATTGCCAGAGAGGAGAATGGTGGGGGTTGAGCAAAATGAATGAAGGGAAGTGGGAGATACAGGCTTCCAGGTATGGAATGAATAAGTCACAGGAATAAAAGGCACAGCATAAGGAATAGTCAGTGATGTTGTAAAAGCAATGTAACAGTACAGGTGGTAGCTACACTTGTGGTGAACACAGCATAATGTATAAACTTGTCAAATCGCTAAGTCGCACACCTGAAACTAATATAACATTGCACATCAACTATACTCACATTTTTTAAAAATGCATTCCGGGTAGAAAATAAGATAGAACAAAACACAAATGAGGTTTTCATACGTTCTTGAAAATGTAAAGACCCTAGCCTGCCTGACGTCATTCTATCCTCATCTGATTTTTTCGTATCAGTACAAAAATTAAGTTCAACATTTAAGTTGAAGTAACAGGGCAGAGATCAGCACATCTGTGTCCCACAGTAAAGAGTCCTTGTGATGGGAATAGTGTATCCCCATCTTTTACAAAGTATATCCCCGTCTTCTGTATCCACATCCACTCTCTAAACTTTACTAGTTCTAGCCCATCCTCTCCACCCATGTACAACTGAGAAAATACCTTACCCTGTAAGTGCAGCCAGCTAATAGTTTATCACAATGATGCTTGCCACTGTTTGCCAAAGCAGTATCTCCCCCAGTTCCTGGAAAGTACAGAACAGCCAGGTAAGCAATGTCAGGTTGCTACAACTGGCTGTTTGTCAGAGTTCTGCACAGTTCCATAGGTTCTTCTGTATTTCCTTAAAATTGTGTAGTCAGATTAAAAAACTGGAAGAACTTGTTTCTATCTCGAGTATTTTCTTTTTCCTGGGAGCACTTTACCCTTTGAATACTGCTTCTCCAAATCTACTTCTTTTGAAACAAAAACAAATCACAACATGAATAAGATTATCTTATGCAATTACTTATTTGAAGAATTCACATTCAATTTGACTTTATTTAAATGTCTACAGGTGCTCCTATTGGTTCACGGAGAATTGCGAATAGAGGTAAAGTATGAAAAAGTTTTTTGTAGTTAAAATAAAATAATAGTTTAGTTTAAAAAATGAAAATTGTACTTGAGAAAAATAAGTATTTATTTACTTTTTAAAACTGTTAAATAATTTAATTGTGAAAATAAAATTGAAACTAACCCAATTTTAAATACCAACAAGGTACAAATGTCATTATTGTACTTTTATCTCATGCATGCTTTCTTATTTTAAACAAACCAACAGAGTTTTATTAAACAAGTCCTAGGTGCCCAGAGCAGTGAGATATTATGGAATATTTAAAGGAAAGATAAAAAATGATTAAATGTTAATATTAAAAATCATATGGTTCTGTAATTGTTTTAGTTATTAAATGTTTCTTCTTTGCTTGACAAAATGTGAGGTCAAGCAAATTAGACATTTGACAGTCCAAGATACCATGAAACATAGGGGACTCCTCAACTTAGGTGTTAATAATTAATACTCAAAGCAAAACTTTCCAACAATGCGCATAATAAAATGGGATGCCTTTTCATGTAAGACAAAAGGTCAACATGGAGAAGATGAGACTGCGTTACAAGGCAAAAGGAGATATAAACGTGAATGGGTGAAATTTGCCAAACCCTGCAGAGAAAGAGAAGACAACTCGAAAAGAAACCCAATTGCCAAAGTAAGTCATATCAGCAGGGGGACGAAGTGAGTTTTTAGAATACATGTAATAGATATAAATTAAAATGAGATGGCAACTGCATTTATCAAAATGCAGATTGGGGAGTCTACAGAAAAAATAACCTGATAGCTTCAGCCCAAAAAAATACAATAACAATAATATAGAGAAAGTTGAAGGAACTATGGCTTCTAGGGTAATTAAAAATAACTAAGAAACATGTGGACCAATTTCAGTGAATAAGCCTTATTTAGATCTGGACTGTAGCAAATGGCAAAAGAATATATGGATAAGACAATGAGAAAAATTCTTGGGAGTCCATGTATTCATAATTACCAAAACTGGGTGATGAGAAATATCAGGTTCATTATATATTTGAAACTTTCCATTTTAAAAAGATTAAAAATTATAGGGGCGCCTGGGTGGCTCAGTCGGTTAAGCGTCTGACCGGCTCAGGTCATGATCTCACAGTCTCTGGTTTCGAGCCCCGCGTCGGGCTCTGGGCTGACAGCTCAGAGCCTGGAGCCTGTTTCAGATTCTGTGTCTCCTTCTCTCTGTGACCCTCCCCCATTCATGCTCTGTCTCTCTCTGTCTCAAAAATAAATAAACGTTAAAAAAAAAATTTTAAAAAATAAATAAAATAAAAAGATTAAAAATTATAATAAAAAATAAAATAATAATAGTAAGCAATTTAATACCTATTTTTAACATTGTATAATCCCTTTCCTCTTTTTCTATCCAGCTCCTCCTATTTAAACTAAAATAAATGTCTTTGTTTTAATATTATCTATTTAGAAAGGGAACATTCAGAAGTAGTCTTGTCAATGTTAAGTATCCATGACTTCCAGCCTTTTAACATCACCGTGGTGGCCACAACCTGAACAAACATTGTAAAGCCAAAATGATTAACGTATATTGGTCCGTGCTGGTCAACAGAAGCAACAATTTGAATTATTTCACATTTCCAGTATTTATCAAGGCAAAAAGTAACCATCGCAGTGTCAGAAAGAGTGAATAAAATAAACAGATGACTTTAGACTATGATGGTGGAGAAAAGGGGAAGGCAAAGGTCTGGTGAATGATCACATTAACATTTTTGGGTATTTTGGGCTACAGATTACTTCAGATTTCCAAGCAACCCAGAAAATAACCTACCGAATTTCTGGAATGGGAATTGATCAACCCCCTTTTGGAATCTTTGTTGTTGACAAAAACACTGGAGAAATTAACATAACGGCCATAGTTGATCGCGAGGAAACTCCAAGCTTCCAGGTAAGTTTGTGTCCTCAATATTAGGCACCCTCACATTTGTGCTTGGTGGCTTTAGAATGTAATACTCTTCTACTGGTTAATTTAGAAGAGAGATCAGCACATGAATCAATTCACCAACAAATCACAATGTTAGGCCCTCTATGAAGAGCCTCCATTTATGGTTGTGCCCCTGAAGGAATATGCCAGGAGGGTGCGTGAGTAGGCACTGAAATCCAACATGCATCCAGCAAAGTAGTTCACCTTGCCATGGGACAGGACCAGAGTGGAAGAAGGAGCAGCTTGCCTAACTGGCCTGCCCAAGGTGGCCACCTTTTCTTACTTTGTCTACTTGTTGGGGAAATATTTTTCTTCTTTGCACAAAAGGTCTGTACATGCCAGTAGAGGCCTTATTTCTACAAGTTTTAATAGTATGTAAACTGAGTTTGTAGAGTAATGAGTCACTTTTCCCTCCTTTTTCTAGATCACCTGTCACGCTCTGAATGCCCTAGGACAAGACGTAGAGAAACCACTTATATTAACAGTTAAAATTTTAGATGTCAATGACAATCCTCCAGTATTTTCACAAAGTACATTCATGGGTGAAATTGAAGAAAACAGTGCTTCAAGTAAGTCTTTTATAATACATACCACTTCTAATCTTTTTTATTTTAAAAAACAAGGATCACTATAGTATATCACTTTTAGAAGCTAATTTATTGTCTTAGTTTCACCAGTAGTTGTGCAGAAAAATTCATCAAAATAACCTGGGTCTTCCTTTGTAATATTTTGTACTTTATCCACTGCCATTGTATTTCTAGGTTGTAGTCCTGTTATCAAGTCAACAGTATCTTATTCTATATATTTAAGTCACATGAGTACTTGGCAGTAGTCATAAAGCTAAAAGGGTGGTTTTAGGTAGCCTGGCTGCATCACCTGGACTTTTTTAGATTATAAAGGACAGAGACACACAATTACTTGGATAATTTGAGAAACGGAAAGAATGATAATGCCATCCATGAAGGGAAGAAATAAAGACAGAAAATAGTCTCAACTCCAACACAGCCAAGGCGTAAGGCCAATGAGAGGATTTTTACAGAAGGCAGCACAGTTCTACCTGATTGAGACAGTAAGAGATCTCGAAAAAGACATGTAATTCGTTTTTGAGTATATCGATAGACAAGATTTTTAAAAACAAAGGTCAATTTGAAATGCTGTTGAATATTTAATGTGAACAGAATGTCAGTCTTTAAATATTCTTCAGTGAACTACTTCTGTATTCCTAGACTCGCTGGTGATGATACTAAATGCCACAGACGCAGATGAGCCAAACCACCTGAACTCTAAAATTGCCTTCAAAATTGTCTCTCAGGAACCTGCAGGCACACCCATGTTCCTCCTAAGCAGACACACTGGCGAAGTCCGTACTTTAACCAATTCTCTTGATCGAGAGGTAAAGCAAGGCACTTGGGATTATTCAATAATAAAGGATTTGATTGTAAGAAAGCCAAGAGAGGTGACCCCATTTTACCTAAGGAGAAAGAAAAAGAAGTTCTCCATACTCAACTAGGCAATCTAGGGAAACTGTTTGCATTCCAGTGTGATTCTAGCAGGGTGAGATGTGTTCCTAAGACCTGTAGAATCAATTGTACCCTAAATAAGCAAGTATCAGCATCCCAGTGAGAGGTAAAGTGGAGAGTAAAAGAAGGCATCAAAGCATCCAGGGACAAAAGCTGAACTGTGACTTATTCCTTATATGGTGCAGGAAAATGAAATTTCTCAGATGAAGGAAGAAATTTCTTTCTGGTATAAAGCTTTCTCTGATGTTACACTTTTACTACTGAATAGTTTTAATTTTGCCCCTTCTTCCAGAACATTAAGGAATCCCCTTCTTCTCTTCCCCATCGTCATACCACCATAACTACCATCACCACCACCACCACCATATTTATCACCACACAATACCCTGTCAGACTTTCTATTACTTTTATGCAAATGATTCTCTGAATAGACCAATAGGAAAGCTCTATAAGCGAACTTCCCTCAAATAAGCATCCCACCATCTTCAATGCCCAATCTTGCTCCAACTGTGTACTTTCTTGCCCTAAGAAGCTCACAAAAATGAAAACCTGTTTTAGCCCCATAAAAACTTACCCAACCATCCAGAGCCCCACATGCCTCCTCTACGATGGACAATGAACAGCTCATGTGATCCTTCTCGAGAATAAACTACGAACTTGAATATTTTCACCCCCATAGGAAGCAGGTAGGTGTTATTTGTATTCTTGGTGCTGGAGATTAATTATGTTTTTTTTTATTTTTCTCCAAATTTAGCAAGTTAGCAGCTATCATCTTGTTGTGAGTGGTGCAGACAAAGACGGAGAAGGACTTTCAACTCAATGTGAATGTAGTATTAAAGTAAAAGATGTCAATGATAATTTCCCAATGTTCAGAGAATCTCAGGTACACCTTGCCTCTTGAAGAATAATTTATGATTTTTTCTTAATTTTATACTACAATACTACCATCCCATTGTATTTATACAATATATTGCCATCCTAATTCAGTATTTGCCTGCTTGCTGGCTTCTATTTACGCTGTCTGCATTTTTCTTAAAAAAGAAGCTTTTGTAAAATATAAGAATTTAGTAACAAGCAAGGGGCAATACATAATTTCAGAATTAATGATATATGCTATTCAGAATAAATATACTCTCTTTAGATAAAACCTGACAATAACTCAAAATTCTGCTTCTCTCCTTTTTAGTATTCAGTACAGATTGAGGAAAATACTTTAAGTTCTGAGTTGATTAGATTTCAAGTTACAGATTGGGATGAAGAATTCACAGATAATTGGCTTGCAGTGTATTTCTTTACCTCTGGAAATGAAGGGAATTGGTTTGAAATACAAACTGATCCCAGAACCAATGAAGGTATCCTGAAGGTGGTTAAGGTAAGTTCTATTTCTCTTCAGTGGTAAAAATATTCCATATTAGCCCAAACTCTATCATTTCTACAAATAAACTTTATTCACTTATTAATAATAAACCTCTTCTTTACAGAAAACGAAGAAAACACATAAAAGTAGAGAGAATTTTTTAAAGACACAAACATAGCCCCAATACCTAAGGACAGCTTTCTTTTTACTGTATTTTTTAAGTTTATTTATTTTGAGAGAGAAAAAGAGAGAGAGAGAGAATGGAAAAGGGAGGAGAGAGAGAGAGAGAGAGAGAGAGAGAGAGAGGAGAAGGAGGAGACAGAGAGAATCCCAAGTAGGCTCCATGCTGTCAGTGCAGAGCCGACATGGGGCTTGAACTCACAAACCATGAGATTATGACCTGAGCCGAAACCAAGAGTCAGAAGCTTAACCAACTGAGTCACCCAGGTGCCTCAGGACAGATTTTTTTAAACATGTTGGTTTATTTCTTTCCAAGCTATCATAGTTTCTATAGTAAGCACACACTAATATACATATATTCATAGGTGTGCCTGCTTTAAGCACCAGAATGTAAAACACATTTATTGACTTAATCCATTTACTCTCTACAATTAAAGTTAGGAAAAGATAAGAATATATGGTATTGTGGCTTGTGAATTTATCAATTTGTGTTAAGTGGATTAGTTACAGTCATAAGAGGGGAAAAATAACAACTTTTTGGAAAATGGGACTGTATAATTAAATCTGCAAGATAAAAAATAATAATTGAGTAAACCTTCCATTTAACATGCTTAGCTATAACAGACACTCCCCCTGCCCCACACACAGAATCCAATCTGGAATAATGTAAGAGTAAGGGTATTTCTGCCTGGACACTATATAGACTAGAAAAAATAACGACTATTTGAAGAATTTCTTTGGCACAGGACACCAGACTATCTGGGACCTTCCTTCTTTCTTTATTTCCTTGAGTCCGGTAGAGTGTCAGACCCATAATATGCCCTTAACAAGGGCATAACATTGCGGGAATGCCTGATTTCTGGAAGCTGTGGAAGCAGCTCCTATTACTCTGCTTTTCAGAGAGAGGGCTGAGGCCATCCTCACTTGCAAGGGTGTATTATAAACCCCCAGCAATCCCTTAAAATGAGGTATTCTCTCTCCTGTATCAGTGTCGTCTAGTTTCCACACTAGAAACCTGGGCCATATCTTTCCTCACAACAAACAGCCAGTCCTCCAATTCTGCCCTGGAAATTGTCCTTAAAGTCTGGCCCTGGTCTTCCTTCTGCTGGCCTGTGCTCTACCTGGCCTTGCCTCCTTACCCCTAGATGTCTATAATCCCTCCTGATTGATGTCCTTTATGCCTCCTTCATCCTCCTCCTGCCACCTGTCTACTAACATGCTTTTCTTAAAACCAATTTGGATCATTCTGTTCTTCAAAATTGTTCCTTGTTCTCCATTGGCTGTGAAAGTGGTCCTCAATTCTTTTTTTTTTTTAAGTTTCTTTATTTGTTTTGAGAGAGAGAGCGAGCGAACATGCTGTGCATGAGTGAGAGAGGCGCAGAGAGACACAGGGAGAGAGAGAATCCCAACCAGGCTCTGCATTCAGTGCAGAGCCCAATGTGGGGCTTAACCCCACAACTGTGAGATCATGACCTATACTGAAATCAAGAGTCAGTCGCTTAACCAACTGAGCCACCCAGGTGCCCCAACCCTCAACTCTTAGTGCTCACTTGAATCACCTGCAACTCTTCTTCAGCCATGGCAATGTAGGAACTATGGGTTCCGTTAGTCTGTGGGGAAGCCCAGGCAAAGGAGGGTCTTAAACACTCCTCAGAGAACTCTAATCGCAGCCAGGATTGATGACCAGCTGCTGGCCTTCAAGATGACCTTCAGCCTCCTCAGAGTTATATATAAGGCCTCTCACCACCTGCAGCCAGCTCCCTGTCACTTTCTGTAACTCTGGGCATTTGAAAACGCTTCACCTCTGCCTGAAAAAATCCTCCTCATCCTTCAGCACTCAGCTCACTTGAAACATCTCAGGATTCCTAACTGTCCCAAGTAGAAGTATTCACTCACTTTTGCGCATAGATTCTATAATGTCTCTTGTTATTTTCCCCTTGTATTATAATTACCTGTTTATACATTCTCCTCCACTCCCTTGGGGAATGCTTGAGCTCACAAAACTACTCATTACAGACTTAAAACTCAAATCCAGAACTCTGCCCTTAATTATTTTCAGTAATATACAAATGTATCCCCAATGAACATTTCCTTATCTCATCACACTCAAAAAAATGTATTAGTGAATGGAAGAAGCTTTCCTGGGATTCCTCAGTCCTTGATTTGGGCCACATCAATAAGACGGTCAAACAAATAGTTATCATGCAAGACCATCTGAAAATGGTTCTGCAAAGAGTTGGTGGGCCACCCACCCACTGCTTTTCAGATGCATATTGGCCAACCAAGTTTATTATGATGGTCCACCTTTGCCACCTAGAAATTTTTAAATCAGGAAAGACGCTATTGCACACGAATCCAATAGCTATTCTCTGAATGGCTATAACTGCCATTTTTAGGAATGTGTTTGGGGACAAAATTTGTGAAGTCCTCACAACAATCTGATGAGGTAAGATTTGGGGGTTTTTTCAGAAGTGACAATTTGAGAATCAGAGAAATTAAATATTCTGCTATGAGTCACACAGCTATTAGGCCACAGAACCAGGAATCAAACCATGCTACTATATACAAATTTGGGATTCTTTCCATCGCACCACAGAGCCTAAAGGAGCTATAATGATGTTTTAGTAGTCTACAAAGAGGTACCCTGTTTTGTAAGCATCGGTTAAGAAGCTGAAGTCTTATAAGTTAAAAATTTTAATGATTTCTCTATCTCAACATTACAATGATTTCTGAAATTGTCTTGCTATGGAGAAATAAAAACAGCCACTCATAGCATGTAACATAAAGTTCTCTTTTCCTCTTCTGGTTTTGCCAGATTGTATTTCTGTGATACATCTTCCCTTCTATTTTTTACTCCAGGCTCTAGATTATGAGCAACTACAAAATGTGCAACTTGGTATTGCTGTCAAAAACAAAGCTGAATTTCACCAATCAGTAATCTCTCAGTATCGAGTCCAGTCAACCCCAGTCATGGTTAAAGTGTTGAATGTGAAAGAAGGAATTATGTTCCATCCGGCTTCCAAGACATTTACTGTGCAGAAAGGCATAAGTACTAAAAAATTGGTCAATTATGTCCTGGGAACATATCAAGCCATGGATGAAGACACCAGAAAAGCTGCCTCATACATCAAGTAAGACTGTTTTTACATTATTCCTTGATGTCGTTTTCATTTACAAGCTACTACAAAATAACACCCCAACATTATATGCCAAGAATACAGAGATACAAAGTGCCAACTCAAACAACTGGGTAACTCAAGAAGAGACATGTAGCCAAATCACAGAACATACTACACTATGAGTAAAGATAACATGAGCGTAAGTTAAAGTGGAAACTAAGAGAATGTCTTAGCCTGTCAAGAGAAATCGGGAAAAAATTTCGCAGAAACTTTCAGTTGAGTCTTTAAAAAGAGTAGAAGTTCACCAGAAGACCTTGGTACACAGCACCTACAAAACATTCATGACCCAATATAAGAACACCATGCAGAGTAGTTATTGTAAGAGCAAGGACACAATTATTTTATTGCACAGTGTAGAAAACTGAAAAACCAGGCTAATACTTAAGGATTATGAAATACTGCTTGTCCATGCTAATATGCTGATTTTCTGCTGCCATTTCTAAAAGTATCTTTCAATGTCTTAAATTAAATATAAATATATTAAATATAAAATGAGTCATTTTCATTAAATAGGTAAACATTCCATACTTGAAAGAAAACTATCATCTTTTCTATCATAAAACAGGTACATCATGGGACGTAATGATGGTGGTTTGCTATTCATTGATCCAAAAACTGCTCAAATCAAATTTGTCAAAAACATCGATCGGGATTCTACTTTCATAGTTAACAAGACAATCACAGCTGAGGTTCTGGCCATAGATGGTAAGAATAATATTTCAAAATGGGGCATCTGGCTCCATAGAGCATGTGATTCTTGACCTTGGGATTGTGAGTTCGAACCCCACGTTGGGTGTCGAGATTACTTAAAAAATAAAAATTAAAAAATATATATTTCAATCACTTTTAGAGAAATGTTACCCCAATTGGCATTTCTTTATGAATAGATGATTATGATTACTTAACATATTAGCTCACCACTAAATACAGTTAATTATCTTCAGGCCCTTGGGTCTCAAATCTGAGGCAGTTGAATCCAAAAAACTGAGCATTCCACTTTCTCAATGGAGTTTGTAGTACCAGTGAATTCTGTGTTCAGTCCCTCTGGTTTGCTGTGTTGAGGCAGAATCTTTAGGCCTCCAGGAATTTCTGGTGTTTAGAGGATGGATAAAGACTGATACATAATGCCTGTCAGGAAAGCTCAGCTTGAATGTGAGATGCCTTTTTGAGTTACTTATAAAGGAAGCTACTGACAGAGACCTCATGTGACTATATCACTGAACAATAAAATCTTCTCGGATGTCTTAAAAATAGTATTCATTGAGTGTTTGTGTTCCATCAAGTATAAAGAAATTGATGCCCAGGCAATAAGCAAACACAGGAAAATAAAACAAGAATAAACACCAAAAATCATATCACCTGGAAAAACAGCAAAAAGCTACACAGGAAACAACAGAAATTATTCATATAATCCCACCACTGGCAAATTTGAGATTGTCAACATTGAAAGTTTTTTCTTCAATTAACTTCTATATCTTGGATGATAAAAATAAATCATTGTTTATTTCAAATACTTTGGATCAAGGTTTAGAAGCAAAAATCTTTCACCTAGTGCCAGGTCCATGCACTGGCATGGAGAAATTGAAGAAAACTATTGTTTCTATGTTGATTTTATTGGTAATCAGTGAATGCATCACCTCAGAGGTCTTGGTTTCAAGCATGTTAACTTAATAGCCAATGCTACTAATTACAGTCACCAGCTAAGTTGACAAATTTAAATTTGCTTTTTACAAGATGTGGAAATTAAATGACATCTTTTTACTTGTAAGAATAACAAACATAATTTCTCATGAGAAGACATATTAAAGTGGCTGCATGCAAGAGACATTTGAAAGGTTTTCTCGGCGCTCCTGGGTCACTCGGTTAAGCATCCGACTTTGGCTCAGGTCATGATCTCACGGTTCATGAGTTTAAGTCCCGCATCAGGTTCTGTGCTGATGGCTCAGAGCCTGAACCCTGCTTTCGGATTCCGTGTCTCCCTCTCTCTCTGCCCTTCCCCACTTGCACTCTGTCTGTCTGTCTCTCTCTCTTTCTCTCTTCAAAAATAAATAAACATTAAAAAAAAGTAAAAGATTTTCTTGGGTACATCTTATTCTGTATATTTCTTTAACTCTAAAATGTTATTCTTACAGAAAACACAGGTAAAACTTCTACAGGCACCGTATATGTTGAAGTACCCAGTTTTAATGAAAACTGTCCAACAATCGTCCTTGAAAAGACAACAATTTGTAGTTCACGGCCTTCTGTGGTTGTCTCAGCTAGAGCACTAGACAATAAATATACTGGCCCCTACACATTTTCCCTGGAGGAGCAGCCTCTAAAATTGCCAGTTGTATGGAGTATCACAACACTCAATGGTGAGTAATAGGAAACTTGCTTCCATAAATGAAAGTTGCTGCTGCTTTCTATTTCCAGATGGATAAAAGAGCTCATTTGGGAGCAAGTCTTTTCCCAGAATAATTGAAAAAATTATTTGCAGTGAAGATGTGGTCCTAGTCTCATGAATTTCTTCTCTCTTCAGAAGAGAAAAGGAATGATACGATACAATGTTAGCGCCATTTATCATTTTCTGTTTTTCGGGTGCAGTCTGTTTTACATTTTCATGCTTTTAATGTTTTATTTCTACCTCCACAGCACACCATAAAAAGAAGAGAGTCGGGCATCTATTTTATTGCAGAGCTGTTTAAATTTCTAAATATATAAACTTTTCCTAACAGGGCAGATTGTGAACAGACATGAAGCACTAGACGAGTTGCCTGTTGAAGGCTCATTGGCGGTGCTACTTAGTCTGTCACTGGTCAGGAATTTTGAGAGCATGATGGACTGAAATTCCCACTAGCCCATTAGCCAGTGAGAAAGAGTTAATCCATCCTTCCGTTTCTCCTAACTTTTATCATGCTAAACTTACATTACCTATATTTTCTAGCAGTCTCGTAGAAATAGCCATTGGACTTAATAAGTATCTTCTCATGTTTCCCCAGCTCTTTTCTGAACCAGTCTTGCCCCCTTCCATGAATGTGCTCTATCGCGCCCTAGCCATAAGTATCAGCAATTGGGATCTTGTTCTCCACGGCCTTCTTTCCGAGGGCCTTACTGATCTTGGTAGAAGTCTCGAGCTCCAAATTACGCGTGTAGAATTTGGGTCCAAACGGGTTTACTGGCACATGGCACGTGGCCAATAAAAAGGCCACACACAAAACATCAGAGACAGAGGAGAGCCAGCACTAGGCACACCTGCTTGGGTGAGGCTGCACAAGGCAACAGTGTGGACTGGGTGGCTCGGGCACAGTACCAAAGGGCAGGGTAGGATCGAGAGTGATCCAGTTGACACAACTCTGCAGCTTGCAAGAGCTGCTGCTGGAGCCCACTTAGAAAGGGACAACACAGCAATGGAGAATGGAGGGTGATCAATATTCACGAGACAGACAGGCAACAGGCCGTCACTTCAGAGAATCCCATACAACAACCAGCGTTTGGGCACAGGGGATGCAAACTATCAGGAACAGCTGACGTAGTGGAAGCCAAAGCAGAAACTCAGTCTTGATAAGTCAGGCATAAAACATGAACTCAGGGGGAAGGCATACGTTCTGAGAGCCACACACCAGAGTTCAGGGGGTTGGTGCAGACATACAGGAGAGTGGTTACGTCACAGAAGAGGGGGGCTTCGTGTCAACACGATACCTGCCTCCCATCATCTTTCAAGGGAAATATCAGGGTAGGACTGGGTCTTCATGAGTGACAATAACAGAGGCAGAAAGAAGGACAAGGAGGAAGTGCAGCCTGCTTTACCCAACTGAACCCCTTCAAATCTCACCTTACTATCAGTCTCACTATTTGTGACCATGATGTTTAAGGCTCCCCTGGTTAGCAAAAATAGGTAGTTTGAAGGGCAAAAGACACCTTGTCCTGCTGTTGATTTGTATGATGTTTGTCTGCAGCTACTTCCGCCCTCCTTAACGCCCAGCAGCAGGTGTCTCCTGGAACGTACACCATCTCGCTCACAGTTACCGACAGTCAGGACAGACAGTGTGAGACACCAGAGAGCCTGACTCTACAAGTCTGTCAGTGTGACAACAGGGACACCTGTGGAAATTCTAACGGGCACAAAGACCCTGAACGCATAGGTGGAGGCTCATCATGGAGGCTGGGACCTGCAGCCATTGGCCTGATCTTCCTTGGTCTTCTGCTGTTGCTATGTGAGTATGCCAAAGTTAAATTCTGTTTTGGATGAGGAATCAGTCTCTGCGGAGGCATGCTGCACAGGATGCCACATTTGCAACGTAGAGCCATTCCTTAACTGCGTTCTAGGCAAAGATAGACGAAAGTGGCATTTTCAGGAAGAATCTGAGATATTTAAAGTTAACGTGTCATTTGCCAACAATCTATACTCATAATACAACAAAGCATGTCATACATGTTAGACATTTAGAAAACAGTGCAAGAGAATCAACAAGAAAAAATTAAAGCATGAACTTTCTACACACTGCCAGTAATGTTCATAATCAAAATAACGCCTTTATCCACAATGCACTACTTTCTAAAATGTCTTCTCCATATTAAAATCTCATGAGATTTTAAAATAGAAGGAGAACCCTGGCCAAATAAATCTAAGGAAAAACATAGAGAATATAGAGGTTTGAACTCTATAATGAACATTAATACATCAGGGGCCCTGAAAAATTATTGCTTAATCCAGCACTTCCTGAAAATAGCTTACCACCCATATACTCACCCTCTTAACGGCTTTTACTTAATAAGATTAAGTTTATTGAACACATGTGGGGAAACTACACATGTTTTGTTTTTCAATAAAAGCAAAATTTATTTTATTTAATGGTCAGGTTTCTAAAAAGCTGCATTTAAATCAAAATCTTGTGAACGAAATATTTTGAATGTAATAGGTCTCTATGTAAAAGAACTTCACGGCAAACTCTTATATAAGAAAAACCTTTGAAAAATTCACAATCCCTTCCCAAATTTATTACAGAACCATAGGCTTTTAGAATAAAATGACTGTGCGTGATAATCAAGTTTACTCCAACCCCTTCACTTAAACTTTTTAAAAATCTGTGAAATACTTTCAAACCACAAAGAAGTACAGAAAATTACATGACAGTCACACACATAGCCATCATTCGGACTTAATAGATATTAATGTTTGCTGTATTTGTTCATATCTCTTCTTATTAAAAAAAAGTAGTAAGTTGTTATATTTACAACTGTGGTGTGACCTCCAGAGTCGTCCAACACACGTATATTCTCCTTCCTCCTTCCTCAGAAGTGTTTCCTATTTTGCAGTTATCACGCACCATGTCATTTAACAGCTGAAATTGACGTACCTTTCAGTTTTTCAATATCATATTACTCGATTTCAAAACCAAATTTTTCAAGTGCATCTATGTGAGTCTTGACAAGCATCCAACTGAAAAAGGGAACCTGATTCTGGTTTTCACGTAGTTCACAGATGTATGTGTGTCTCAGTCTATGGAAGAAACTATACCATGATACAGCTATCGAAGAATTTACTACCAAGGGCTATTACTGGGGCTTCACAGAATAGGAGAATCATCAAATTGTGGCTCGAAAAATGAGTCAGGTATAAGTACAAAAAGAGGGGAAAGTGTTTCCAAAGGGCAACAGCACTGGGCAAAAGCCAGAAAATGCTTCTCCTGTTTTAGGACTCATATGTTGGGAGGCTAACAAATGGGGAAACTGTGGACAGTAAAGGAGCTGAACCTGGAGAATGCACTGGCACCAATTTGAAAGGGCTTACATACACCTGTTACGGTGTTTGTTCCTTAAGTTATGAGAAAAAAGAGCTGCTGAACGTGTCTGAATAAAAACCTAGCATGTTCATATTTGTGTTTTGGAAAGATAACACGGGCAGTGGTGTGTGCGCTAAATTAGAAATGAAATTACAGTTAGGAGGTTATTGTGATACTTTCAAGGAGATGATCGGAGCCAGATTCAGAGCTGTGATATGAGAGTGGAAAAGAAAGGGTAAATGTGTGAGGCACTGTTATATTTACAATATAACAATTATATTTGTTATACGTGTGATGGAGATTTACACGTAATCTCCATTACGTGGAGATTTGGAGACTGATGAATATGAAGAATGGATAAGAAACCCAGCTGAACCACTGAATTCACTTGTCACTTAAATCACTCAATGAAACTGGAAATATTAGATGAGGCACAGATACATAGGGTGGCACTGATAAGCTTAATTTTGAAATGCTGACTTTAAAGGTGTGGATAAATCATAGAGGCAGGCCATTGTACATTTGGGATTGGGCTCCAGATGGCAATCAGAGAAGACACACTGTGTTATATTCTCAGTGTTATATTTGCTTCCTGTGTTGCTACCATTTGAAAAAACGCCATGTTTTGATTTTTGCGCAGGACAGAACACACATTTTTCAGACCGTAGAAATGCACTCAACACTTTGGAAAACTTTTTCTGGATACATATATAAAAACCAGATATATGTTGCAGATACAGTGACAAGCAAGATCACTAAAAGATTATTCATGCCCACCTAAAAATGCTCAGCGTACAGATGTACCTTCATCACCTTAAAAACTAATTTGTCGGGGCGCCTGGGTGGCTCAGTCGGTTAAGCGTCCAACTTCAGCTCATGATCTCACGGTCCGTGAGTTCGAGCCCCGCGTCGGGCTCTGTGCTGACGGCTCAGAGCCTGGAGCCTGTTTCCGATTCTGTGTCTCCCTCTCTCTCTGACCCTCCCCCATTCATGCTCTGTCTCTCTCTGTCTCAAAAATAAATAAACATTAAAAAAAATTTTTTTTTAAATAAAAAAAAAAATAAAACTAATTTGTCAACTCACAGGACTCAATCCCGCACACTAACAGTCATGAAATTGAGAATGGCAATTTAAAAAAGCCTGTAGTAGTATCATTTACATGAACATTATATTAGACCTTAGGAAAATACATCAATTATGCCCAACCTATTTTATTTATATACTTGGCCTTTTTTCATTTTGTACAGAGCTAATATACAGGACTGACCTAATTTGCATAACTGATGTAACCCATCCAAACAATACCAGCAAATCCTCATAGCTCATCACTACCCTTTCTTATACTACTAACTTATTTGATCCTCACGATAAGCTATGATATAGATAAAATGCATTCTCCCATTCTCTGGATGAACCCATAGAAATGAGAAAAGATGATATAACGTATCTAGCTGGTGAGGGTTGGAGCCAAAATACAAACCCTGCAAGTCTGGCTCCAGAGGCTGTGCTCTTAAACCCCTCACTAAACCACCTCTAAATGGACAGAATTCAAACGTGAGGATTCAAGAAGACTTGACAGCCCAGACGTGAGGGTGGGGTCACTGACTACCTAGCTTTCCAGGGCTTCTTTTCAAGAAAGAGTACATTTTTCTCTTGGTCCATTAGCATGAGAGTGATGTTAATCTTTATTGCTGAGATGTGACAGATATGCACAGAAAGAATGAAAATTACCCTGACTGGAAGGCCCCTCCAAGCTAGAGATTCTTAAATCACAATTAAGAATGCATTGGTATTAGCTCATCATTCTACTTGTGGAGGGAGTTTGCCGGTTAATTGCTGTTTACTAGGAGATCTGTAGAGTCCTGATTACAGGAACGTTACCCCGCCCACCTGCCCAAAATCCTGACCAATCAGGTGTGTATTCACCTGACATAATATACATAGCTCAGCATATACAAATAAATGCAATAAAAATATATATCTACTACAGAAAAGGATTGAGGAATTGAACAACCACTTTTACCATTCATCAAACAATCCCTATTTTAAGAAAATACACATATCACAAGAATGATCTATCTCCTTCGGTTTCATAATTATATGAAATTTTAGGATGCTTACACTTTATTTTGTAGAAACTAATTTTTCTTTCTATTAGATGTTCCATGAGTACTGAAAATATTGTATTTTCTTTGTAACTTTTCAGACAACTGTCACGTCAAATTGTTTCCAAATGACTCAAATGTTGCGATATTTTGTTTTCCTTTATAACCAGTGGCCCCTCTTCTGCTGCTGATCTGTGACTGCGGGATGGGTTCTATGGGGGGAGTGGCAGGAGGATTTATCCCAGTTCCTGATGGTTCGGAAGGAACAATTCATCAGTGGGGAATCGAAGGAGCTCAACCTGAAGACAAGGTGAGGACCCAGTTTCTAAAACATTTCAGGGCACCTGTTTGGCTCAGTCGGTTGGTCCGACTATTGATTTTGGCTCAGGTCTTGATCTCATGGGATTGAGCCCTGCTTGGAATTTTCCCTCGCCTCTCTCTCTGCCCCTCCCCTGCTCACAAATGCACTCTTTCTCTCTCTCTCTCAAAATAAATAAATAAACATTAAAAAAATATTAAAACATTTATTTCAATCACATAGAGCAAAATCATATTTATATTCAGATAGGAAAAACAGTAGCGGGGTATAAAAATAAGACACTCCTCGATCTTTAAAGACCTCTGTGAGTCAATGTTGAAATAAATGGAACCTTTTAGGATCATAGCTCTTCAGATGTTACATCATAAAAATGGTTAGCCCTGCAATAATTTGGGCTTCTTATAAAGTCATCTTTTGCAAACAGCCCATTTCACCCATATTGCCATGAAATTTGGTTCATTTTTAAATATATTTATTTTTGGGACATTTAAATATATTTATTTTGGTTTGCAGGAAATCACAAATATTCGTGTGCCGCCTATAACTGCCAATGGAGCCGATTTCATGGAAAATTCTGGTAAGTGAACAACAAATGGATATTTTTAAGGCAATATTGGATTAAATAAGAAATACTGAAAAATAATAAGTGTTCTAAATCATTTTCTTAATAATTTGCACATATGTACACATGCTGGGGAGATGTTATCAGTGAACAATGGGTTTCAATGAAAAGATTTACTATTAGTATATCAGTCAATTCCATGACCTAGCTCAGGTTTCAGTAGGTTCGTTGAAGTTCATTGTCCAGTGATGCCGCCATTTTTAATGTCTGAAGATTTGTTATATATTTTCCAAACTCTGATAAACTGAAGTATAGCTCTCAGTCAATTACTATTTTTTTTAATTAGGAAAGAGTTCACATGTAGAAAATGTAAAGGAAAATATAGCAAATACTGTGTACCTACCACTCAACTCTGACTATTCTTAACATTGGTAATATTTGCAGTTAAACCTCACATGTGCACATCTTCTATATTGTTGCCCTTCTTCCTTCCCCAGAACTAACAATACCCTGATTTGAGTTCAAGTAACAGTTTCATATTCAAGCATAATGGGACAAGATCGTTTATGTTGTGACATAGGCGAAATTATTTATTTCTTTGGCTTACCAAATGACCATTTTATTCATATTATCTCAATGCCACAACTAAGGCATACACTGGAGGAACAAGAACTAATGCCTAATATTAAAATTTTTTCTTAATTCCACACATAGCAACAGATTGTTTTTAAATATCTAGCCTGCAAAGTCTGCATGAGATCACCCAAAATGTCTGCCTTTATCAGCTACCCCAGATCCTCACCTGCTTCTCCCGTTTTATTTACATAGCAAAAACTATATTCAGAATTCTCTAGAAAAAATATAATTTTCCATGAAAGTGTAATGTAAAGGTAATAGAATAGTCATAACTCGTTAAATTTTCTTTAGGCTCCAAGACACTAAATTAGTGCCTGCTAATTTGCTTGATTATATTATGCATGTTCCCTCTTTAGTTTCCATACTACAGCAATATGACAGCTTAATTTCAATTTCTTTTTTTCCTGAAAACAAATAAGCATTGCCTTAGAAGCTTTCCATGGCTATGTGCTGAATATTCTGTTTTTACTTTATTATTTCGGGCTCTTGTCACTGAAAACCTATTTCCTGTGTATATTTTTCAATTACTATGTTTGCAGAGCTACTTCATCTGCTAAGGTCCTCTGTTACAGCCTCATCTCCTCTGTTACTCTCACATATCAGACCGTAGGATGTTCTGACCACCTCTAGTCATTTAATTGTAATTTCTCCCACTTACATACTTATTTGCTTTACTTGGCATCTGTTCAGGGATATCAAAAAACAATTTAAAAAATTACAGCATAAGATGCTACAGAATTTTCTCCGTTTTTAGAAGTTTGTATGAATACATATGCCGGAGGGACAGTGGTGGAAGGAGCTTCGGGAATGGAACTGAGCACCAAGCTTGGAGCAGCTACAGGATCTGGGGCCGCTGCAGGATTCGGCACAGGCACCGGACTTGGCATTGGTTCTGCAGGACAGTCTGGAACGATGAGAACAAGGCATTCCACTGGAGGAACCAATAAGGACTATGGGGAAGGAGCAGTAAGCATGAATTTCCTGGACTCCTATTTTTCTCAGGTAATTGGGTCGAAAACTCTGTGGCTTTGTTATCTTTACATTAGATGTCTTTTCACTTGACTATACTTCAGTTTTGCAATTCGTTTTTGTTGTTGTTATTTTATTTACAGCTTGTTAAAATGTAAGAAAAAAATAGGGTTCTTTGCCAAAATAATACAGATGATGTAAGGTGGCTGCCACAATGGGGCTACTAGTCAAAAGGAAAAATGGTATTTAGACACAAAGGGAGATCATATAACAAGTGGAACTTCATCCCCCCAGCTGGAATAACAATGGAAAGCAAAATCTTTTGCATGTCAGGATCAGCAGCAACTTCTTTAGGAATACAAAGCAGCTTACTTTGTGTTTCCTATGCCATAAAGTATGCCAGAACACACATGCATAGTTTTCTGAGACAGGGTTGTAGTATTTTTCACATTTTCAAAGGAGTCTTTGCCCCCAAAAGTTGAAGAACCATTGAATAAATGACCCAAAAATCAAAGTGGGAAAAAAGAATATGATCGAAGATCGGATGAAGCGTGAGGAAGCATAGAACTGAAAGGAACAAGGGTTCAGGAACAGAGAAGACTTTAAGAGGAAGGTCTCGCCTCTTGATTGGTGCATCATTAGAACAGATTTCACACACAGCTTCAGTATCAGAGCTGGTAAGTCCTGGGATGTGGCCTGTTGCTGAGAAAGCAGATCCTGACACAGTGACTGGCAGGGAGAACTTGTTTGGGATGAGGACTCTTGGGATTTTCTGAGGTGTGGTGTGAGCCTTAGTTAGGGGTCAGGCTCCCACAAGGTTTGGGGAGTCTAGCATTAACAGAGGTACACAGGAAACCCCACACTTGTCCTAGTGAATAACCTCCCGGCTTTGAACACATTCGTTTTGTAGGCCTAAATCCACGTTAGTACCTTCAAAACCCAGAATTAAAACACGAGCCTAGGCCAGATTCAATTTTGAAAGAATGTCAACTATACCGTTCTCCAAACACCAGATAATTTCTGTAACAAGACTGTCGATATACAAAGCGTGCCTTTACTTCTATGGATTACCTAAATCACACATTCATGATCAAACCTTGAGTTCTGCGAACTGTACCGTATTCTTCAACTGACACGCTTTTAAAATTCATTTTTTCCACTCTTCTCCACCTTTAGAAAGCATTTGCCTGTGCAGAAGAAGACGACACCCAGGAAGCAAATGACTGCTTGCTGATCTATGATAACGAAGGAATGGGTGCCCCCAGTTCTCCCGTGGGCTCCGTGGGTTGTTGCAGTTTTATTGCCGATGAGCTGGATGACAGCTTCTTGGACTCGCTTGGCCCCAAATTCAAAAAGCTTGCTGAGATTAGCCTCGGGATTGATGATGAAGCCAAACAATCTCAGCCACCTACCCAAGAAGGCCATTCTAGGATTGAACCCTGTGGCTATTCCATAGACATCCAACAGTCAGAATCCGTTAGGGGCCAGCCTGTGCCAGGCAGTCAAGGAGCTTCCGCTTTGCCTGCTTCCGGCTCTGTTCTCCAGCCAGCCATTGCCATGCCTGACCCTTTGCAGCCTGGTAGCTATTTGGTAACAGAGACTTACTCGGCCTCTGGTTCTCTCGTGCAACCTTCCACTACAGTCTTTGAGCCGCGTCTCACGCAAAATGTGATAGTGACAGAAAGAGTGATTTGTCCCATTGCCAATGTTCCTGGCAACCTACAAACTCCGGCAGAGCTATGAGGGTCACATAATACAATCAGTACAGAAGATCCTTGTTCCCATCTGATATGACCAGAATGAACTGGAATAAACATAGCAGCTGAAGATAGATATTTGGACCAAACTGTTCAAAGTAGCATAGCAAAGCTCACAGTATTGGTCTAATTGGGCACTAATTTGGTACTCTCATAAACTGATCATGATTAGTTTAAATTTTCTAGTTAATATCCCCAAACCAAACATGTTGTCACTCTTACTTCTCAAATACCATTCAGGTGGTAGTAAATCTTGATGTTTCTCAAAAAACCTTAAGATCGTATTCAGTGGGAAAATTTTCACTTAACAATTAACAGCTTTTAAACTTCTATTTGGGCAGTGCCAATGAAAGGTATCTGTCGCTTTAAATAAAATGCAGTGTGTTTCAGTGGATTAGGCACTTGGTGTCAAGAGCCCCAGTTCTTGTCTCTGTCACCTTTTCTTATGTCACTAATAATGATGTAAGAGTCATAAGGTCTTTGCTAAAGCATTTCGAGCTGCTTGGAAAAAGGACGTAGGTGCAGCTGAGTTTTTGCCACCTTCTCGGTGTTGGGAGACTCTAAATGCATCTTTCGCTCAAGCTAAGGGCTATTGGCTTATGCGTTAAACTTGCTGTATGTATATTCCTCGATTCTCAAAATAAGACAGTTTTGAAATAGAAATATCATAGAACATTTAGGAAAAGTTTAGTATTGTGTAAATAATATTTTGTGTTCTTGTAAACTACTTTGAAATGATCCATCCAAAGAAAATAATTTACATCGAGCTCCTTCCTACACCCTTCTCGGTACAAATCTTGTGTTAATAGTTCTTGAACTTTACTCTATTTTTTTTAATGTCAGTAGGTAGATGTAGCTTACGTATGACATATAGCGATGTTTATTACATTAACAATGTCCACAGACTTTGTGAGAATACAAAACATGTTTCTTCTCATAAGCAAAAGAGGCGTCTGACCAGAATAGCATATGGTGAAATTTTTGAATATGTGTGATAAGCACCATTTCAAGTCAAAAATGGATATGGAAAGAGATTGTCAGTAACCTCTATTAAGCCTCACTCCTTTTAAACAGCTTCAGAAATTTAATTCTCTAGCATAACAATGTTAGATTTAGAAGTTATGACTTCATGCACATGGCCATGATGGCAATGCAGTTCTTCAAATCATTTCTGGTCATTCAAGATCTTCAGCCTTTAGCCCAGAGAGAACACTCTGTCTGCTCATCAACATTTTTGTCTTAGCTGAGTCTTTACAAGGTCATTGTTGAGCTCCATTATCTCTAATTGTACATAAAATACTCTTCTCTGGGTTTGTTTGTTTGTTTGCCATATTCAAAACGTATTTGTTTTTCCAGATGGAATGCAAAGTAATAAAGTGTGTTTTAACACAGAAGGATACAGTCCTGAGGCTACCTGGGTGGGTAGAGGCCTCCTAAATGTCCCTACATCTAACATTCTTCCCTCTCCCTGGCACCATGACTGACAGGAAGGTTATGTGCTAGGAAAGAAGTGTGGGCGATCTGTTCTGTCAAGACAATCCTGCTGCTTCAACAACAGCTGCAGTGTGCCCATCTTGAAGTGAGGGGACTCTGTGGAGGGAATTAGACTCTATGGAGGGAACTTGACTCTGTGGAGGGGAACTAGACTCTGTAGAGGGAACTAGACTCTGTGGGGGGAACTAGACTCTGTGGGGGGAACTTGACTCCGTGGAGGGAACTAGTCTCTGTGGCGGGAACTAGACTCTGTGGAGGAACTAGACTCGTGGAGGGAACAAGACTCTGTGGAGGGAACTAGACTCTGTGGAGGGAACTAGACTCTGTGGAGGGAACTAGACTCTATAGAGGGAACTAGACTCTGTGGAGGGAACTAGACTCTGTGGAGGGAACTAGACTCTGGGGGGGGGCGGGGAACTAGACTCTGTGGAGGGAACTAGACTCTGTAGGGGGAACTAGACTCTGTGGAGGGAACTAGACTCTGTGGAGGGAACTAGACTCTGTGGAGGGAACAAGACACTGTGGAGGGAACTAGACTCTGTGGAGGGAACTAGACTCTGCGGAGCAGCTGCCAGGTCCTAAGCAAGTTGCCTTGCTGGTACCACTGGGAAGCTCGCTCTGGGGTCTAGATCACACATGGTTGATTTGTGCCTCTATTATGCGTGGGAATTAAATAATAATCATAATTATCCTTATCCCAAGTTCAAAAGTATTTTCGGAATCCTCAAAGTATTTTAATGTTGCCTCTTAAAACCCAACTTAGGTGAGTTGGAAACGTTGCTGCATTGCCAAACTGCAGAGGAATCTATGTCATGGCAGCAAAGGCTATGTGAGGGGGAAGTGGAAATAAATGTGTTTTCTAATAAAAATAGATTAATCTTGTCTAAGAGGTCCTAACATTGATTTGCTATGTAAAAGTAAACTCAAAGCAAAAATGTATCTGTATTTTTTCACCAAAAATAAAAATTGTTTTAAGCAAAAAAAAAAAAAAAAAAATTTCAAACTGTCTTTTTATTTGATGTATTATAAATTTTAAACAGTACACCCTAAAACTTTAACAGTGTAACACTGTTACAATAAAACTGTTTGGCAACAAATTTATGGGTATTCCTTAACCATTTAGTAAAAGGGGAACTACTCTCTATAATTAATAGTTATTAAGAAATATAATGTAAATAACTGACTTACATATGTATTTGTATCACTAATTTACATCTTTTTCTAGTTGATACGTTTTTTCCATCCTCCCAGTCAGAAAGGAAATACCTGGGGACTCTGGATCTCTTCTTCATGCAGGAATGGGGCTAGCAGAGGTGCTGGATGAGGTGGGGCTGTCACTCGTTTATTATTTGTTTGGTAATTTGCAACGGTCCTTTAGACAAATGTTTTGACATTCTACAATGCTTCAGAGAGAAAAGCTGGAGTAAAGAGAAGGTAAGGTCTCCAACCTAACATAATGAAAAAGGTACCACGGCTCTGGTGACCATCAGGCCATCAGTCCCAGAAGCCTGGGTTTGTCTCCCAGGACACGCCTGTTATTTTTATGTCTTCCTTTAAAGGGATGCCACAGAATAAGTATCTTCAGAACTTTAGATCTTGCTTTGGCTGACCTTCCTCATCCTTTAACTGTACAATTCACCTTGGGTGCAGACTTGCACAGGTGCAGACTTGCGGAGCAGAAACTGGATTAGAGTGGATGTTCAGTGAAGAAAAGTGGATGGTTCGACTCAGACGTTCCAGATCAACCCCCAGAAGGCCATATAGGTAAATTCCAAAAATATCTCCAGATCCTCCTATTTATACAAAGTTTGAAGAATAAGAACAGCAAGGTCAATTTACCTTAACTTTCAAAAGTCAGGTGAGAGTGTGAAAAAAAAAAAAAACACACTCAACTGACAAGCTTCAATGTATCTAACAATTAAGAAACAAATAAAAGTTAAAGATATTTCCTTCTGGTTATTGGCAATTCAGCACTTTCTCCACGTCTTCACTGGGTCTAAAAATGAGTAACTCTGAACCAGAGATGATATGTTTTTTGGGTTTTTTAATTTTTTTTAACGTTTATTTATTATTGAGAGACAGAGCATGAGCAGGGGAGGGGCAGAGAGAGAGAGGGAGACACAGAATCAGAAGCAGGCTCCAGGCCCTGAGCTGTCAGCACAGAGACCGACGCGGGGCTCAAACTCACGAACAGCGAGATCATGACCTGAGACGAAGTTGGACGCTTAACCGACTGAGCCACCCAGGCGCCCCCAGAGATGATATGTTTTAACACTTGTTCAACAACACAGTCTGAGATCATTTTTAATTAAGGGGAATCACTGATAAGAAGATAATTGTTTTGAATTCCAGGTGCCAGAAACCACGTTTTCCACAAGTGAAGACCGAGATTCCTTCTGTTCTGCCTGATCCCTCTGTGACAAGACATGGGCCATTCTAGGTTGGTGTCTTTGCTTTTTTTTTTTCTTTAACAAAAATGTAAAACAGAAAAATCTAAACACAACACAGACATGGTTAAAACTCAAGGGAATGACGTCTAAAAGAACAAGTGCAAATGGATTCAGTGACCAGAGTAGGAAGAAACTAGACACTGGTAAGAACAACCAGGTGGCCAGGAGAACTACACATTCTAATTTAATTCTTACAGAAACCCTGATTGTAGTCAGGCAAACAGAGACCCAGAGAAGCAACTTACTTCCTTAGGGTCATTCAATAAAGTGACATAATGTAAAGGTTTATCTATAGCAATTCGGTAGTAATAGTACGTAATTATTACTCTGTCAAAATACTCTGCTTGCGTTCAGCTCTAAGACTTGGGGAGAGCATGAAAAGTTGGAAAGAATACAAAGAAAACAGTGAAAATAATTTTTAAAAGGCTAGAAATCTAGACGTAATTCTTAAGATGAAAAATGTAGTACGTTGTAGGCAAATACATCTATTTGGACATAGAGGACAGAGCAATCTATATCCATCTCTATATAGCTAAGATTGGGAGATAGAGCGATAAAAAGGTAGAGACAAAGGAATAGATAGAAAGAATGCAAATACATGATTGGCTACTATTTTGAGGCATTTGTGAGGTTCTTTTTCAGGGCACAATGACATCTCTTCCACATTTAACAAGGAAAACAAGCTACCTGAAAGTCATGGAATCTCCTTTTTCGTGAACTCCTCAAAAAGGACTTTGATAGCACACTATTTAGAAGTTACGTGACATGTAGCGAGATACAAAAATAACTTTATGGAGAGAGATTTTGATTCAATATTTTATATTATGAAACGATCGCCATGATTAGTCTAGGTAACACCTGTCACCATACGTAGTTACAAAACATTTTTTTCTTGTGATAAGGGCTTTTAAGGTCTACTCTACAATTTTCAACTATGCAATTCAGTATTAACTGCAGTGACTGAACTGGATATGATATACCCATGACTTATTTATAACCGTAAGTTTGTACCTCTTGACCTCTTTTACCCATTTGTTCTACCTCCCACCCCCCACCTCTGGCAATCACCAATCTGTTCTCTGCATCTAAGAGCCTGATTTCTGCTTTATTTTGTTTCATTTGTTTTAAATCATAACGTTAAATGGATCCTTCCACCTCAGTTGTTTCCATGATTTGTGGAGAACAACACATCTGAACAACCACAACTTTTTTACTCCTCAACACTATCTCGATTTCCACCTTCATTCCCATGAAGTGTGTGAGACCATCATATTTCAAAATTTATGCCTTGGAACATCTCTGATGTTTTCTTTGTGCTGAATTTCTCATTATTAAATTAGCCAACAGAAAATTCTATGTGGAAACACAGAGCATCAAATTATGATAATATAAGCAAAACAGTGACATTGAAAGAATAAGTATGTCCTCATTTCCTCAGAAGGCAAAGGAAGTATTTACGTTCCTTCATAATCAAGAGAGGATTGCAAAGAACTCTCTTAATTAGAAAGCAGCACAGAATCAGGTAATCTTGTATTTATGTAAAGGGATAATGACAGGTTTCCACTCCTGCAACAAGTCATTGCTACTAAGCCAAAAATGAGTATTTAAACACAAAATACAGGATTAACTTCAGTCATGTCTTCCCATATCCAACTGACTAGTGTTGATAGTAACATTTATAAGATTTATATGGTCCTAACCTGGAGGTAAAACACACACACACACACGCACACAAGCACACACGCGCACACACACACACACACACACACACACACACACCACTCAAGTAAGCACATAGCTTGGCACAGCTGAAGGAGTGTCTTTCCATCATCAGACCCATGGACCAGACACTGATGCTTGGTTTGTCTTGCAGATAAAAGTTTCTGCATACAGAATTTATTATTAAATAAATAATAGATTTATTATTAAAAAGAAAAGAATCACCAAGTTTTCCACCTAATTTTCTTGAGGTAAGGCATAATGAGAAGACCTTGTTTGGCCAAACTCTTAATTATTCTTATCCAGGGCTGACATCCACAACTTTAGATTAGTAGAAAAATGTGTCATAGGAAATGGAGGTATTAGTCAACGAGTACAGTTTTTTTTTATACAAGATGAATAAGTCCTAGAGGTCTACAGTACAGCACAAAATCTATAGTTAACAATACTGTATTGTATACTTAAAATTTTGCTAAGAGGGTAAAGCTTATACCAAATGTTCTTGTCAACAACAAAAATAATAATAAATAAAAGAAAGGGAGAAAACTTTTAGAGGTGATGAATAGGTTTACGGCATAGACTGTGGTGATGGTTTCATGAGTGTATACTTAGCTCCAAACTCATCAAGTTATACACATTAATTATGTACAACTTCTTGTATGACAAAAAAATCTTCAGTGTGTGACAAACACTTACATCTAATAAGTTCTGACAGTATTTCTTTCTGCGTCTTCCCTTTTCCTCTCACCTGTTATAAATTGCTATGAATTTTTCCTCATAAGTTATGGCTGCTACAGTAGAAATATAAATGGATTTTCTAACTTGCCACTCTTCCTGCATACACTTTCTTGGACCCTGCAACATCCTCTTTTGTGCTCCTCTCTGAAGATTCTTTCAAAGAGGCAAACCAACAACAAATGCTGCCAAGATGACAGAAGCTCTTCTTCTACTCTATGCAGCTCAGTTTCACAGCAGAGCCTCCAGAACAAGCCAACGCATGCTATTGCTACTTCTGCCAATCCTGGCTAGGAAAGGATGTCTCCACTGAAAGAACAAGTCAGGACATGTTGCTGGGTATTTTGATAGGAAACACTGAGTTTTTGGGCAAAGAAAACCTGCGAAAATTTGCACAAAATCAAAGCTACCATTCTAGGACCTATGAGAAAGTTCTAAAATTTCATTCCATCTATTAATCAAAATGACTGCGTATTAGGTTGAATGACTAACAAAAGATAAATTTGAAAACTTTTTGATTCGGTTTATTTTTTAATTGTGTGTTTTAAGTTAGTGGCTAAGAGTTTAAGCTTTGGAGGGGCGCCTGGGTGGCTCAGTTGGTTAAAAGCGTCCGACTTCAGCTCAGGTCATGATCTCACAGCTAGTGAGTTTCAGCCCCACGTCGGGCTCTGTGCCAACAGCTCAGAGCCTGGAGCCTGCTTCAGATTCTGTGTCCCTCTCCCACTCTGCCCATCCTCCACTCATGCGCGTGCTCTCACGCTCTCTCTCTCTCAAGAATAAATAAACATTAAAAAAAATTTTTAAAAAAGAGTTCAAGCTTTGGAGACAACTCCTTGAGTTCAAATCCCAGCTTCACTGCTTCCTTGGGCAAGTCACTTAACCTCTTTGCACCTCTCTGGACTATTATTATGGAAATAACAGTCCCTACATCATGAGGTTTCTGTAAAGAAGTTACAAGAATGCATTTAGGACATAGTGCTCAGGAAGATTACCATTTTTATTACTTTTATTATTATAATTTAAACCTTCAAAATGAACTCAATTCAAAGTTAGGAGTACTGACATACAAACTAATGATACCATACAAACTCAAAACATCTATATCATCTGATCCAAAGCCTTGTTTTACAGATGTTCAAACAGGCTGAAAAGTAACTTGTTTCTCAAAGATAGAGTTGGGAATTGACTAGGTTATTTCTCTTTCTGAGACTTCAAACTGCCACTGTAATAATTCTTTTTCACTAATCTTTTGCCTTAGTCACAAGGCTTGTCCTGCCTAGGCTACTCCACAGTGGAAATTCCTCGGAACACACAAGCAAAGAGAAACAAATTCATTCACATCAAATTGTTATCTCATGTAGCTGAAATGATGAGAATCACCAGATGATTGTGCTTCCTTGGAAAAGGGCAGAATGGAGGGCTTTTTCCCTAAGAGTTCTAATTCCATCATTTCCACCAAGTATAATAGGGCAACTAGGTGGCTTTGGGGCGGGGGAAGTCACTTGAAAATTAACATGAAAGGAACAGTGTTCTTTTTTTTTAATACTTTTTTTTTTACATTTATTCATTTTCGAGAGAGAGAGAGACAGAGACAGAGCATGAGTGGGGGGAGGGGCAGAGAGAGAGAGAGGGAGACACAGAATCTGAAGCAGGCTCTGGGCTCAGCTGTCAGCACGGAGCCCGACAAGGGGCTCAAACTCACGAACTGTGAGATCATGACCTAAGCTGAAGTTGGACACATAACCGACTGAGCCACCCAGGCTCCCTGAAAGGAATAGTGTTCTTTTTTTTTTTTTTAAATTTTTTTAACGTTTATTTATTTTTAAGACAGAGAGAGACACAGCACGAACGGGGTAGGGTCAGAGAGAGAGGGAGACACAGAATCTGAAACAGGCTCCAGGCTCTGAGCTGTCAGCACAGAGACCGACGCGGGGCTAGAACTCATGGACCGCGAGATCATGACCTGAGCCAAAGTCAGACACGTAACCGACTGAGCCACCCAGGCGCCCCAGGAATAGTGTTCTTAATCCAACCTCCAGCAGGATCCATATGGTAGGTAATATCAATAGAATAATAATTACTGCACACACACACGAGACCACACTTTACATTCAGTTTCTATATGAGTTATGGTGCCAAGTTGCTAGCCATGTGAAAAAGAGTTGTGTTTGCAAAAGTTAGCTGACCCAACATAAAATGGAAGAAAATGAAATTTATCTTTCCCTTTACATGTTTCTAAAACATGATATGCCTAAAGTTTTGATAATCACTACTTCCTGCTTCCTTTAAAAAGATGACCGTAACTAGTTGATAAATTTTTAAATTGTTTGATAAGTTAATTCATGATGAAGTATAAACCACAGAATCACTTTGTTATTCCTCCTTGGAGTATATATCTTTAATACATAGAATATCTGTTGACTTAGAAAGCAAGCAAAGTGATATTCCATTTTCATTAGGTTATAGATCAGGAGGTGAGACACTTTCCAGTGTCCCTCAAATCATATATCTGGCATCTGTCCATTTAGGACCACAGAGCACACCTAGGAATCAGGTTTCACGTTTTGAGCAACTGACTTAATGTATCTGGTCTCTAAGAAATAAAAGTAAATAAAATGTTCTATAGAAGTGCCATCATCTTGTTATGCCTAAAACCTAGAAGCCATAATCTTCCTCCATTTTTTTTGTTTCAGATGGTTTATCCATACTTCTGAAGTGAAAATCCAACATAAAAAGAACAATAAAACATACTCTAGAGACTTAAAATCCCAATTATTGAAAATTGCGAAGTGTAGACTCATTCTCCCACAGTGCCACACAATGGAAACTCACAACGGCACTTTTATGACCCATAAAGCAATTCTTTACATCAGCTTTCACTTGGGTTTTACTTTGCTCACCGGTAAGTCTTCCCTGTAATACTACTCTGCTTAATTTGTTGAGTTGTCATCAAATTTGCTGATTACCAGATGAATACTCTAATCCTAAAGTCAAGAAAGAAGTATGATAATACACTCTCCTCCTCTTTCATACCCCTAGAAGAATTAGTCACAAGAAGTCTTTGTTGACTGACTTACCTCTACTGTAGCTGATTCTGCATGAAATGGGTGTGACTGTCCCCAAAGGTATGACATCATTCAGATATTGTTTCAGTAAAAGTTGAGAGGTACACCTGAAAAAAAAGATGGCAAGTAAATTAGCAGACAACTAACTAGTCAAACAAGAGGTCTATAATAATGTTCATAATAATCATCATGAATAAAAAAAAAAAAATCTTTAACTGCAAATGCCCTTAGACAGTTTCTTTAAAGCCAAATTATCAAGAGCAATTTTTTCCCATTGGCTTCTTTGTATCAACATTTTGCTTAACTGGTTTGCTTAATGATTGAACATATTTCTGTCTAATAAAATCTCTAAGTGGGAACTAGATGAGGGGGGGGGATGAAATTCAAATTAGGTCCACTGCCAAAGCAAAAACAAAAAACAAACAAAAAAAAAAAGTACAGTTCAAACAAAACAGGCTTAAAAACAAACATTTTCCTAAAATGCTCAGGCACTGGAGACATTTTGAATGTCTTTTCTTATTATCGGTATTGCTTCAACTCTCCAACTCCCTAGGTGTGTATAAATGTAACTGAATTAATGAAATTAGTATTTGTCATGTTAACAGATTTTCAATTACTTATGCCACAAAAGTATGCAGAAATAATCTGCCATTCATAGTATCTAATTTGGGATTCAAGAATAACAGCATTATAACTTTAAATCAGCACAGCTTATGTAAATGTGTCCTCCTAGTGGTTCCTGATATTGTTCTTCCGCATGACATGTGTGACAGACGGCATTTGGAAGCTCATATCCGTCTCTGGACAAGATCACCTTGAGGCTGCGCTGGCCTTCCCAACTGGAATCAAGCCTCTTTCTCCACCTGAGGTGGATGTCAAAATGGAAGTAAGTAACATCGTTACTGAATAACTTTAAATGTGCTCTAATAATTTTAACAAGTCATTTACAAATTACGGAATTTGATTATTAACAAATTACCACATCGACTGATATGGTACTGAAATAAAAAGCCACCACCACCAAGATTAGTTCTGAAAGTAAATCAAAATGAGTAATTTAATTTTCTCAAATCCTTTTCTTTAAAATCAAAATTGTTGGGATGCCTGGGTGGCTCAGTCAGTTAAGCGTCCAACTTTGGCTCAGGTCATGACCTCACGGTTCATGAGTTCAAGCCCTGTGTCGGGCTCAGTGCTGACAGTTCAGAGCCTGGAGCCTGCTTCGGATCCTGTGTCTCCCTCTCTCTCTGTCCATCACCCACTCGCACTCTCTCTGTCTCTCAAAAATAAATTTTTTTAACGTTTATTTATTATTGAGAGGCAGAGAGACACAGAGCATGAGCAGGAGAGGGTTAGAGAGAGGGGAAACACAGAATCTGAAGTAGGCTCCAGGCTCTGAGCTGTCAGCATAGAGCCTGATGCGGGGCTCGAACTCACAAACTGTGAGATCGTGACCTGAGCCAAAGTCGGTCGCCTAACCAAATGAGCCACCCAGGCGCCCCAAAAATAAATAAACTCAAAAAAAATTAACAATTCTAATTTTTTTAAAGTTTATTTATTTTGCGAGAGACAGACAGAGAGCGAGCATGAGTAGGGGTGGAGTAGAAAGAGAGGGAGAGAGAGAGAATCCCAAGCATGCTCTGCGCTGTCAGCGCAGAACCTGACTTGGGACTTGAACTCACAAACCGTGAGATCATGACCTGAGCTGAAACCAAGAGGCAGACGCTTAACCAACTGAGCCACTCAGGCGATCCACAATTGTTCATTATTTTTGAGATTCTCCTCCTCTCTACTAAAGTATTTATAATTATCATTTTGGATTATTTGGAAAAGATCTTTAAAGCCAATGTTTTACTACTAAGTTTGCTCTCCAAAGTTACTGAATCACTTCTGTTTCAAGTTTTTCATACACATAAGAACATCCCTGTCTACGTGCAAATGAATGAAACAATTGCCAAGAAACCAATACTCCTTTCTGTCTTCTGAGAGGTGGTTTTTTTTTTTTTTTTTTTATCTCCCTAGGCTCATTAGTCACATTGAGTCAGCGGGATGGTTTCTACCTGACACCCTCAGTAAACACTCTCATGCCTGCGGTAAGCCCTGCAAGTCCTGTCATGCTGGGGATGGATTCCAGCCCAGGGTTGCAGTTAACAACCACTCTCCTCTCTTCCCCAGCCACCGCTATTTCCCTTATCTTTCCAAGAATTCCCACAGGCAAATCCTGGGGTAAAGTCAAAGCCAGAAACTTATTCTGAAATTTTTTTCAGAAAATGTAGTCACACAGAGATAAAAATCAACATTCCCAAGCATCACACTCCTGTTAATAAATGCTTCCTTTGTTCACCTCCAGAGGGAAGGAGATTTTCCATATTGTTTATGGTTTTGCACTTTGTCCCCCTTGCAAGGAAGGGAGTCTTAAAGAAGACAGAAATGTTCTCCATTAGTCTCTGAACTTCTTCACTTTCTGCTGTGCAGTCAACCTTAGCAAGGCCCATCCTTGACAAAATTGTGAGGGAGAGGGATTTTGTCCACAGTGAAGCAGGCTTCCCACCTCAGTTGGCAACATTTACTCACACCCTCCCAGGAACATAATTGTCTCTTGTTCTTTCCCCCTTGACTCTCACTTTAAAGGCACACATGCACACATGCACACACACACATACACACACACACGCACACACCGTATCCTCCAAAATAACCTTGAGTATCTTCACTTAGTCATTCATTTACACTTTCAACTAATATTTACTGAAGACCTACAAAGGCTTACGCAATGTTCTAGGTGCTGGATACATATCAGTTCACAGAGAAAACCCTCATGAAGTTTACATTCTAGCAAATGGTAACAGAAAACACATAAATGCACAGTCTTTTAGACTGAGATGTGCCAGGAAGAAAAAGGAAGCAGGGAAGGGGTATGGGGAGCTCTAGGGGTGTAGAATTATTTGATTTGTAAATGAATGTTCAGAGAAGGCCTCACCAACAAGGTATTATTTGAGGGGGGCAAAAAGTGAAGAGTGAGGGAGTAAACCTTATACATGTCTGGAACAGAACCTTCTAGAAAAAAGGAACGGAGAGTATAAAGTCTTGGAGGTGGAGGAGCCTGGGTGGCTCAGTCGGTTGGGCGTCCGACTTCGGCCCAGGTCATGATCTCACAGTTCGTGGGTTCGAGCCCTGCGTGGGGCTCTGTGCTGACAGCTCAGAGCCTGGAGCCTGCTTTGAATTCTGTGTCTCCCTGTCTCTCTCTGCTCCTTCCCTACTCACACTCTGCCTCTCTCTGTCTCTCAAAAATAAATAAACATTGAAAAAAAATTTAAAAAAAAAGACTTGGAGGTGGAGCATGCCTGGGCAACCTGTGATACCTGCTGTGATGTAAATGATAAGAGATTGACATGCCACCCTCCCAGTACTCCGCCTGTAACAGTCGAGGGACCCTCCAATTAAAGGATTTCAGACATTAGTCAATGGGAGGGAGGAGCATCTGATGGGACACCAAAGACTTGCTGAGGTTTCCTAGACAACTTGAGCTGCTGTTTTGTGCACACTGCCATCCAGCATTATTATAAAATCACATTTTAAAACTAGTGTGATTCATTTAAAAAAAAAAATCTCTTAAGATGTCTTAAGTACTCTACTGAGACCCAAGTAGAGATAATTTGGGGGATTTTCTGCCAGGCCAAATACTATTTTGCAATTGTAGCATCCCCCACTAATTCTCCTCTGCCCTGTGAACAACGTTAACAATCTCCTTCAGCCATTTGGCTGAGGGGCTTTGCATCCAAGCGGCCAGTTCTCCTATATTGACTCACAAGGAGGAGCCTGTGGGGAAAAGCTCAGTTAGCACTGTGACTCACGCGCAGGCCTCTCTCTCTCATAAGGGTGTTGTCTGCAGCTATACTCTCGGGCTGACTACTGCTGCCCCACAGTGTGGTGACTGTTCATTAAGACATGCTGGCTCCTCTGGGCTAGACCACAGGGCTTGCAGGCTGCTAGACTTTGATTATTACTCTGTAAGTTCTAGCTCGGAAAGGCCATAAAGCTTTTTTCACCCTGTTATTAGAGGCCAGCCCCCACCCCAAGTAGAACAGTTCTCCTCTCTCACTGCCCAAGGTGGATGTGGCTCGTGATCCTTCAAACTGGAAAGTCCATGAAAATCTCAACATCCTGACTCTCTAGTGTCTGTGATGTCACTCATGGTTTGGCTTTTCTGGAAAATGACCATGGCTCCTTCCCCAGGATTAAGGGGAAAGACGATCCTCTCGCACTTCCCCATACGGAAAGTAATACCCTGTCTTCTCAACTGGCCCCTGAGCTCCTCCAACTTCACCCCGTGCCTCCCCTCCTGCCACACTCAATTCCATGTATATACTGACACTCACACCTCTTAACTATTAGCCAGGCCACTCTGCAACCCTAACTCACATCACCCTCTGCTATCCTTCCCCTGTTCTTGAGCTGCAGTGTGGTTGGGGAAAACACACATACACAAAAATAACACGTATGTGTGTGTGCCTGCAGTGTATGCATGTACACGACACACATACACAATCCCAGACCAACATTTTCTGACTAGATCCACCATTAATTCATCTACAGTAGATATTTCAAACACCTTCCCTTATAATACTGTTTATTTATCATTAGTTCCTTCCAGCACATGAGCTTAGTTCAACAAATCAAATATTTGCTGGATACGAGAGGCTGGCCCCACTATGAATATGATATGGGCTCTGCTTTCTAAGTACTAACAACCTTGAGAAAGCAAAATGGGTGGAGTAGCAGACACAGATGAAATCACCATTAGCCACAATGTGATTGCTGCTTCAAAGGTTGTATGAATCATTCTAAATGGAACCACAGAGAATAAAGGGAAAGGTAACTAATTAGAGATGGAGAGTATGGAAAAAGGAGAATTGAGACTGACTCTCGGGTTCTTGGCTTGGGTGGCCAATTGACAAGGCATGTGAGAGGCATATGAGGAAGTTGTAAGCTTGAATTAAAGGGATTGCAGAAATCTTTTTTTGTCAGTATGTTAGTTTGACATCCCTACAAAATTATTATGGTACTTTGAGGTCCCCATGAAATATCCAAATGATAATATTCCCATGTTTGAAGCTTAGGAAAGAGAGCTGTAATGGGTTTGCACAAGGAGTGTGCCTACAGAATCATAGTACCAATTAAGAAAAACAGAAGCAAAGGAAAAAACTCAAAAGGCATAAGCATTTAACAGGTAGGCAGACAATAAGAAATAGAGAAAGAAAATTAGGTTATTGTTTCTGCCTCATAAATCTATCTGCAGTTGTGTTTTCCTTCTCATTTCAAACTACTTGCTAGACTTTTCTAATTGGATATTGCTGTAATTATCTCAGTACAATTTTCACTGGAAAAAAAAAAAGCTTTTACTTCTGACTTTCTTGTTTGTGTTAATGTGAGTAAAATAATGCTTTCTTCACAGAAATCTGAAGCCCCTGACTCTCCACCAACAAGCACTCAACTCTGTTTGAGTTTCTCTGTCCTGGCAGGGTCAATGTGTCCTTCACAATTATTCACCTTTTATGAACCTGCTCAGCACATCACCCCTACAGTCCCCACCTAAAGCATTCTCTAATATCATGGCACTCAGTGAGAATTAGGGATTCTCTTCCCTAGGTTTGCTTTATACCCTGCATATAGCTCTACCACTGCATTTACAATAGTTTGTAAGTTCTGCAGTTACATTATTTCCTAAGTACCTATTTTTGTTTCTTTGGATGAGGAAATACTTATTTATCTTTGCACTCCCAATAAAATGCAAATGAAATGTTTGTTGAACAGGGACAAACTAAATGTTGAATAAATGAAGGAATAAATGAGCGGAGCTTAAGTCAGAAAACAGATTCCTTCTTTTACTGCCTTTTCCACATTAGGTAGTGGCATTTCACATTTTTTCTTGTATCTACATAGCTTTTATCTATAGACACTCTATAAGTAAGCCTCCTGACCATAATGACCATTTTCTATGTTGTAACGGCCACATATTATGATTTAGAAATCAGAAATCACCCAATTTAGCTCTCATCTCTTTCACATTAATTCTGATACATATGCTCGTTGGGATTTTTAATGGATTTAAAGGGTCAGTCATCTATCAAACTATTTGCCAAGAACTGTCAACGTATAAAGTGTTCTTTGATGCTGAGAATGTGTTGGGGGTAAAGAGGTGGTGATAGTAGGAAAATGAGATGTTAATTTTTGTTTTTACAAAATTTTTGTGTTTGAGATAATAGTAAGAGATGATTCTAATAAACTAATCACTTAAAGCTTATTCTTCTCTGTGTGTATGTGTGAAGCAAAGTATTCTGGGAAACACAACTCAGGTAGATATTTTGAATGTATCTAGATATAAGAGCTAACTATTTGCACAAAGTATAATTTGAACTGATGCATTATAAGTACATGTTTTAAGAAAAGTACATTTAATGTTCAACTAATTTAGGGGAAAATAAAAACCCCATAAGTTAAGTCATTGACATCTTGTTAACACTCAATTTATTATAAAGCAATCAAGAGCTTTGTTAGTAATGGTATTTTTTCCTGTGTACAGAGATTTATGAAATAGATTTACTATCATGCCAGGAAAAGGAAGTCAGGAGCTAGAGAAGTGTTTCATCTGACTTGAAACAAGTTCCCTCAAGTCACTGAGTCATAAATTTCAGAACTTTTAAAGGGGAGCTAATTCGAGAACGACATACTATGGCACTGGATAGTGTATGTGTTGACACTCTCTCAAAGCCTTGGAATAAATGTCTTCTAGAAGAATACAATTCTGAAACTGACTTTGTCAGCCTCGGGGGGAGACCGAAAAATCCAACAGAAATACAGTTTGCGGTAGCTATTTCTCATTCTGGAAGCTACAATTATCATCATTACTAAACAGAAAACAAACCCTTGATAATGGGGCATAAATACTTGCCTATAGGACTCAGGTACAAGAGTACTAATTTTAGGTAGGATTGATATATAGTCTTCAAGGATGATCTGTGAAAGTGTTTTGGTAAAGCCTGCCTTATTTATTTAGATTTCCCAGAGTGATGGGGAATGGGAATTATCACCAAGGTGCTACCACCCACGTCTAGCTCAAGACAAAGGAATGGAAACTAGGAGACATACTTCTCTCTTGACTCAACTATGCATCCAATGCTTAAGAGCCTCCCTGGTACGCAGCACTGTTCTAGGCACTGGAAACAGAGTGGAAACTAAGCAGACACTCTTCCTATATACTTAGTCCTCAACTAACTTACTCACTAACACTTAAGTAATGATATGAGAAAAGTCACTCAGCAGTTAAGCCCTAAACAAATAGAGGAGAACGTGGTTTCTCTCCACTCCAAGAGGGAGGGGTGCTTGGCAGCTAGGGAAGAAAGGGACTAAAGAGGAGATGCCAACTTACTGGATCTGAGAGGGGGGGAGCTAGGGAGAGAGGGGTATAAAAAACTGGGAAAGGGACAAGAAAGAGGGCACTTTTGACTACAGAAGGAACTCTGCTATTTTGTTCACAGTGAATGCCAAACTTCTCTTTCTAGTAGGATGTCAACACTTTATACTTTTCTAGGCACTTCCACTACTCCAACATCAATAGTTCACGTTTCGTAGAAGCTTCCTAACCTGGTGCTGATTCTAGTGCCTCCGTTTTTCAAGAAGAGTTCAACTTCACATTTATACCTGCAATAATAATTAGAGTTCTAACAACTACATTTATTGAACCCGATGTACTATAAACACCGCAGAAGGCTTCACATGCATTTTCCGATTTAATCTTCACAACAGCCCTTTTGTGCTGGGTGTTGCTAATCCCATCTAACAGATCTGGAACTAAGACACAGAGAAGTTGTCCAGGTCACACCGCTAGGGGAGCAAGGATTCTGACCTCTAGTTATGCTTTGTGTAAGAGATTTTGTAAATCATATCAAAGAGTCCATCTTTTCCTTAACAACCCCTGGAGTTTTCTCCTAGCCGTTTCTGGTTAACAAAGAGTCAAAGAACTGTCCGTTTAGATCATCTGTGATTTTTTTGTGTCTCCTTTACCCAGATAAGCTGCAAACCTGCTGGAAGCAATGAAGAGGCCTCAGGGAGAGAGGCAAGAGGCCTTCACAGAGCCAGCCACCTACATCCTGCTCCAGAACCTCCTTTCCCAGAAGGCAGGCCGCAGGCACCCCGTCTGCAGTGGGGACGCGGATGTCCGCTGCAGTGGGGACGCGGATGCCCGCAGCACTGTCTTCTCTACTCCACCTGAGCTCCGGGCCCGCGCACATTCACAAAGTTCTGGACCCCTGGGCGGCCTCGGGTGGCCGGGCGCGCTCGCCCGGGGGCCGGCAGGTCTCGCTCCGAAGAGCCAGCTTTGCCCTGGGGCTGGCGCCGAGCGGCTCACGCTGCTCAGGCCGAGTCCCGCCGGGTGGCCCAGAGCCTCCGTTGTCCCGGCCACTCTCCCGAGAGGAGGGGACGTGAAGGAGAGGACGGCGGGGCGGGGCCTGCCACCCAAAGTCCCCAGCCCAGGGACGTCACGGTCCCAGGTGCGTGTGCGACGAGGGGCGGGAGTCCACCGCGCGCCTCCCTCCTCCGAGGAATCCCCACCTCAGCGCCCACGACTCCGGCGGGCTCCCGGTTCCATTTTTTCACGGCGGCCGCACCTGGCACCGCGCCCCGGGGCAGGGCGGCGCGGCGGTCGTGGAGAAAGACTGTCGGAGCGGGGGCTCCGGGGCGGAGCCGGGGTCGCGCCTGCGGGGACGCGGGGGAGGCGGCGGCGCCGAGCGAGACGAGCCGCCCCAGGCGAGGGCGCGGCGGCGGCGCAGACGCGATGGCGCGGAGCGCGGAGGGCGCCGCGCTGCTTCTTCTGGTGAGTGCGGGTAGCGGGGACGCGGAGCCCCGGGCGAGGGCGAGGGCGAGGGCGAGGGCGCGGGCGGGCAACTTGCCCGCCTCCGCCTGGGCAGAGCCTGGAGCCCGGCGCTCCCTCTTTGTGTCCGGAGGGTGGCAAAGGGCCGGGCAAGCTGCGGCGAGCTCGGACCTCGAGGCTTCGGGAAAACCAACCGCGACTCCGCGTTCGTGTGCAGACCTGTCTGAAGTTCTGCTCCACCGGCCGCCACGCTCCGGCCCCAGCGCCTTCCCGGGCTGTGATCTGTGAGTGTAGCGGGCCAGGAGGCGGGAGCGGCTTTCCTGGAGATCGGGGCTTTGTTTGCAGTCTTCTCCCTCCGACGGGCAACATGGAGGCAGGAGCCGGGCCTCCTTCCAGGAGGTTCGCGATGTTCTCCCCGGTCCCCGGGGCTGCCGCCTCGCGTCCGCCTCAGTGAACCGGCCACACCGGGGAAACACCTGTATTCTTAGACGGCAGCGAAGGGCTACAAATAGGGTTTTCAGAAACCGCATTTTACTATTTAATTTTTGTTTGGTAAAGCCACGGTACCGTTAAAATCACCCACACACAGGTTTAACATCAAGTTCACAAAGTTGGTGTTTTAAAGCAATGTCCTGGTGTTAAAGACAAGAAACATATGTAATGGTAAGATTTTTTTTTTTCCTTTTTAAAATGTGATAGAAAATCGAAGTGCAGGGCCACAGTCCAACTGACTTTTTGGAAGTTACGAGAGAAAAGGTCTTGAACCACTGGAAAATACTGTTCGGTCTCCGGAGCTCCGTTTCTTATGCTTGGTTTCTGTGCTCAGATTGGATTTTAAATATATTTGTTTTCTGTTTGTTAAAGGAATTGCACATGATTAAGAAATGTGCCTGGCTTAGGGGGTTTTGCTAAATGAGATCTGATAAAGTGACAGTTCTCCTAAGTGTGGGTTCATTTTCCTGAGACTTAAAATATATGTTCAGAGAGATGAGATACAAAATCATACTCAGTTTTCTTATATAATGGTTAACAAGTTTTATAAACCACACAAGCTCATTCATTATATTAAAAGTTCTAATTTCCAAAAGATTACCTTCTCTATTCCAGAATTGCAGTGGGGGAGGGGGAAAATATATATTTATTTTTATATTAATATATTTATATATTGTTAATACTAGTTGATTATATTGATAGGTATTTTTTTCCTGTTTTGTGTGTGTATGTGTATATCACAGGGAAAAACACATGACTAATCCAATCTAGGGATTTCAGTGAACCCTCTCTTGGAATTATATGATAATTAAAACCTCTGGCACACCACTTTGTTTTCTCACTCTATTTACCCATTGGGTATTGTCGAAGTCATTGAGGTAATTTTCAGCTCAAGCTCATGTTGTTAATAAAACTTCTCTGCGGTAATTTAGGATTTTCTTTTTGGCCTCCAGAATAATAGAGCAACTAATACCCTCATTGTGACACCTCCTGGCTAAGGAGAATACCAAGCTAATATAGCACCTGGCCTACTCAGAGGGTTAAATATTAAATTCCTTTCACGTAGGAAAAGAAATTGCCTTTATCCTCAGATGGTATAACGGGCAGGCCAATTGAAGTACATTTATGGAGAAATAGGTTAATAATTTACACATATTTTCTATGTTAGCAATCCAGTATTTTTACTCTCTTAGCCAATAGCTGAGTTCTTTATAAAGGGATTGTAATTAACTGAACTGGAACAGATTTTGGGGTATTCTTTGTATTTTCTATTATACTTTTTGTGATATAAATTTGAGTATGTTTCTTTTTGGTCAGTGAGCAGTGGACAGTTCAGCATTTTGCCCCCCAGGGTGTTTGAAATTCAAAGTGTCCTCTTTGGATTTGGAATGGAAAGCAATCATCTGCCAACTTCCTCAAGGAGTTCTTGAGGAAATGGGCCTTTCATAGAAGGGAATATAAATTGTATTCTGTATGGGTCAGAGTTCAGTTGCAGTGCTGATAACAATTCATTGTAGCCAGTTAAAGCAAGAAGGGATTTATTTCAGGGCATTAAGTTGATTGCATAAGTATAGGAAGGATTGAGGAAGGGGACTTCATTTTGAGTTGTCAGTAACGACTTCAAAGCCACACAGCCAAACCCAACCACTTAGGGAGCTGGTACCTTTCCTGGGATCAGAAACCAGCACTGCCACCCCCACAGTGTGGAAATTGCCAAGATCTAGATGCTACTTTTGCTGCCAAGTCCAGAGCAGTGCCACATTTACTAGGATGCATGCCAGCCAAATGTACCAGGACCCTACCTCTTGACACCCATTACTCTAGTGATAGACACTAGAGCAGTAATAAGATGGCTGCAGAAACCCAACTACAGCCATATCTCGGCTTGCCAGCAAGCAGAGAATACACATAGCTTCTACCTCCTTTCAGATCTCATGTAAATGCTCACTGATTGAACCTAAATCATGTTTAGAACTTCAGCTGCAAGGGAGTCTATGACACGTGGTCGTTAGCTTTCCTCTGCAGTTCAGGGAGACACATCAGAAGGGTGATAGTGAGTGGCACCCACACAACTATCACATAGTCATTTGAGGCCAACTCTATCAAAATGGAAAGCAGAAATAATTTGCGAATAAAACCAATCTCTCCTCTTCAAGGGTTTTGTTTGTTTGTTTGTTTTGTTTTTTGTTTTTTGTTTTTTTTACCTGGGATCCACCAACTACCAAATACTCCAAAGGTGGAATTCAGAGGGTCCTTAGACATGGCTGGGAATAAATTACATATCTGTTTTTACTAATCTCTATCTGAATTTAGCATTTTTTTAAAATTATGAGTGTAAGAAAGACACTGCCTTAGAATTAGTGGTACATGGATGTGTGGGTGGCTTAGCCAGTTGGGAGTCCGACTTCAGCTCAGGTCATGATCTCACAGCTTCTGAGTTCGAGCTCCGCATCAGGCTCTGTGCTGACAGCTTAGAGTCTGGAGCCTGCTTCGGATTCTGGGTCTCCCTCTCTCTCTGCCCTCCCCTGCTCATGCTCTGTCTCTCTCTCTTTCAAAAATAAACATTAAAAAAATTTTTTGTTAATAATCCCTTTGATTTACAAAAAAAATAATAATAATTAGCAGTACCTGTGTCTTTGTCACAATAGAATTCATAAATATTGTCACATCATACTAGTTATTTGAAAGTACCCTTTATTCTCATCACTAATAAACTTTCTTTTAGATCTAATTATTAATGTGTTGATAATGCAGTGCATGATATCACTGTACCACAGATTGGTGTTTCTTAAATTTTGACAACTATTTCAATATACGGGATTCATTCGTAATCCAATGCTTTTTATTATGTAAATTTAAAAACAGTATTAGGAGAAAGGGCCATAGACTTCACCAGGCTGCTAAAGAGGGCACTTGGGGGAGAGATTTTCCAGTGGCTGCCTCAATTTTGCCTTTGACTAAGTAAGCTTAGTTTTTAAAAATCAAACAACATTTTAAGGATTCCGTGATTGCAAATTGTGTTAGGAACAGTTATATTTACTGGTGTATTAGCTTGTTAGGGTTGCTATAACAAAGTACCAAAAATTGGGTGGTTTCAAACAGAAATTTATCTCACAGTTCTAGATGTTACAAGTCCGAAATCAAGGGCTACATTCCCTCTTAAATCTGTAGGTTTCCTTCCTTGTCTTTTCCTGGTGTTTGGTGGTTCGCCCACAATCTCTAGCTTTCCTGGCCTCTTAGATACATTGCTTCTATCCTCCATCTTCACTTAACATCCTTCCTATGTCTTTTCCTATCATCATACTCTACACACGTCTGAGTCTACGTCCAAATTTCCCCTTTTTATAAATACACTGATCGTGTTGGATTAGGGCTCACATTAATGACCTCAGCTGGGTTAAATCTGCAAAGACCCTGTTCCAAATAAGGTCACATTATGAGATATTAGGGGTTAGGACTTCACCATATGTTCTTTTAAGAGATACATAGTTCAATATGTAACAAGTAAGTTCAACTATCTATAAATTATAAAAATTGCCATTATGCTTAACGTTTTAATGTACGACTGGATAACAGAATTTAGAGTAAATTCAAGTATAATTTAGATGATACGTATTGAAGCCTGTAAGAGTAATCAGTTACATCCAGGGATTTTAGAAACATATGATTTCACATTTGTTTTTGTTTCTAAAAATTAAAAAGTTATGGAAAAATGTCAGCTCTTAACAAAAAATTCTTTAATACTGAACTTAGAGGGAATTATGATTTAAAAAAAAAGTACGAGCATTCATTTGGGCTAAATTCTTCCCAATCATTAGACCTGATGAACTAAATTAAAATCCCTAAGGCTGAGGTCCAGAAATATGTATTGATAGAAACTTTACAGTTAATCTAATTATCAGACATATAAAAGAGTAAGAATTACTGCTCTCAATTTTGCAAAATAGTTTATTCATGGATGAAGCATGCCCATATTTATATGGAAAAAATTATACATTGAACAGCAATTGGTATTTTTTAAACTGCCAAATTGTAGTAAAAATCAGAAGCCTTAATTGAAATCATAAATGAGCTTTAGATCAATTTGAGCATGTCTTAGTCACAGCTTTTTTCCCCCTGTTTTTCAAAGTGCCACAAATTTTAATAGTTGAATAACACTTTTCAAACATATATGATGAGAGATTGTTTTCTCAGTTAAGTTTATCTTAAAGTATCAAATGTATACCACATATGACATTGTACTATTTTTGTTTATTTCAAATTATAAAGATTTAAAAATTATTTAATTTAAATTATTTTATTTAAATTATTTAAAAATTATTAAGATTTTTATTATATGCAAAGCTTAGGGATTAGAGTCAAGGAATCTAGAACACCAGTATTTATACCATAGTCTAATGGTAATATGGTAATACTCACAAGAAAAGAAACTATGTAGAAACTAACCAAGGTGTTTAGTGACACCTTGCTTGATTTTAAACAACATACCTGACATTGGGAGACCATGAAAAAACCAGACATGTTCTGTCATCATGGTGTTTATGGTCTAGTAAATAAGTAAATGGCTAATTTCCAATTGGGTTATAGTAAGAAGAGCAATGATAAAAAGAATAGACACTACTATGGAGCTTACAGAAGGAGCTCCAGCACTGACCATCCCAGCCAAGATCTGAGAATAATTATAAATTAATGAAATCTGAAGAGAAGAAGGGGGAAGAATGTTCCAGGTAGAGAAAAGAGCATTTGCAAAGGCCTGAAGACAAGGGCACGTGCTTGGAAGAAATGAAAGAGTTCATTGTAGCTGGAATGTAAGGCAAAACACCATACAGAAAGATGAGTGCAGCCTTCCTGATACCAAGGGAAGCCACAAAAGACTAATTAACAAGTAAGCATTTTTAGGGAGGTGTTCAAATTATTAAGAAATTAAAAAGATGAATTTTGGTTGAGTCGGTCAGGAAAGGGTCAAGAAAGAAGAGAGAGTTGTTGGCCAATTGGGAACAATTTTGCCTCTTTTTTTTTTTTCAAAAGAGATTTTTCCAAAATTTAGGATGTTGTAACCAAAGACAGGCAGAAAAGCCCATACAGTACAATGGAGGGAGGGTGCAGCCCAGTAGGAGGATTGTTTTGGGAGCAAGTGTTCTCAAGGAAATATTGGGGGACTAAGATTTGAAAGGGGCATTTTGGTTGTCATAAGGCCCAAGATGCTACTGGTAGTTAATACTTCCAATCCAGGGATGCTAAGCCTCCAGCATTCTTCAGAACCTTCAAGAAGAATTTAGCTACTTATGAATACCTATAGCACTCCCACTGAGAAATGGTGATAGACAAATAGTGAGAGATTCTATTCAGGAATTCATCTCATCTCTGTTCTCTTTTGAAAATGCAAATATCAGGACAACTGGGTTGCTCAGTCACTTGAGCGTCCAACTCTTGACTTTGGCTCAGGTCATGATCCCTGGTTTGTGGGATCTAGCCCTGTATCTGCCTCCATGCTAAGCATGGAGCCTGCTTGGAATTCTCTCTTTCCCTCTGCCCCTCTCCCCCACTAGCACTCTCTCTCTCTCTAAAATAAAAGAAAAAAAAAACAAGAAAATGCAAATATCTCTGGTTAATTGAAACTTGATACATTCATTCATTCAGCAAATATTACTGAGCATCTACTCTATGCCAAACACGTCTATGTCTCACATCAAAGTCACACCTGCATGGCAGTTATTTTCATCAGCTAAGCAGGTGCTGCCTGGCTGAATGGAGAATAAGAGGGCAAATTTGGGTGGAAATGAGATGAGAAGAGAGTTCAGATATCCGCTCTTCTGAAGTACCTCCATCCCATTACTCTTTCATGTTCCCCACAATGCAAACTAAAAAAATAGAATAAAATTAGGAGGAGGGTTCAGATGGCAATGTAGAAAAATCCTGATCTCACCTCTTCCCACAGACACAATAAATCCACAACTATATATGGAATAATTCCCTGTGAAGGGGACCTAGAAATTGGGTCAACAGAGCCTCCACAGCAGGGGACAGCAACAAGGTAGGTAGAAGAGGACAACAGTAGTAGATATGGTTGCATATCTACAATGATTAGTTAAGGAATGCACAAAATAAGACATATAAATATCACATCAAAACCATAAAGCATGAGGTGGGGGGCAGAAATGCAGTCCTTTTAGAAAGCATTCAAACTTAAGTGACCACCAACTTAAAATAGATGGCTATGTACATAGGTTGTTATATATGAACCTCATAGTAACCACAGCCAAAAACCTATAATAGATACACAAATAAAGTGAAAGGATTCCAAACAGCACCAAAGAAAGTCACAAATCATAAGAGAAGAAGAAAAGAACAGAGAACTACAGAAACAACCAGAAAACAATGAACAAAATGGCAATAAATACATACCTATCAATAATTAATTTAAATGTAAATGGGCTACCTGCTCCAATCCAAAGACACAGAGTGGCTAAATGGGTAAAAAACATTAAGACCCATCTATATGCTGCCTACAAGAAACTCACTTCATATCTAAATACATACACAGACTGAAAGTGAAGATGTAGAAAAATATTCCATATACATGGAAACAGAAAGCAATCTGGGGGTAGCAATACTTAGACAAAATAGACTTCAAAACAAAGGCTGTAACAAGAGATAAAGAAGGGGATCACATAATGATAAAGGGGTCAATTCAACAAAAAGATACACCACTTGTAAATATGTATGCATCCAACACAGGAGCACCTAAATACATAAAGAATATTGACAGACACAGAGGGAGAAATTGGTGGTAAAACAGTAACAGTAGAGGACTTTAACACCTCACTTACATCAATGGATAGATCATCTAGAACCAAAATTAAGAAGGAAACATTGACTTTGAATGACACAATAGACCAAATGGACTTAATAGATTATTACAGAATGTTTTCATCCAAAAACAGAAGAATACACATTCTTCTCCAGTGCACGTGGAACATTCTCCAGGATAGATCACATGTTAGGCCACAAAACAAATCTCAATAAATTTAAGATTGAAATCATATTAAGCATTTTTTCTGACCACAATGGTCTGAAACTAGAAATCAACTGCAAGAAGAAATCTGGAAAAAACACAAACACATTAAGATTAAAACATGTTACTAAACATCTGTTGGGCCAATGAAGAAATCAAAGAGGAAAGGGGTGCCTGGATGGCTCTGTCAGTTGAGTAGCTGACTCTTGATGTTAGCTTAGGTCATGATTCCAGGTCATGGGATCAAGCCCTGCATCGGGCTCCACACTGATCATGGAGCCTGCTTGGGATTCTCTCTCTCCCTCTGCCCCTTTCCCCTGCTCGTGCACTCTCTCTCTTTAAAAAAAAAAAAAAAGAGAGAGAGAAAGAAAGAAAAAATTAAAAAGTACTTTGAGAGAAACAAAAATGAAAACACAATGTTCCAAAAGTCTATGGGATATAGCAAAAGCAGCTTTAAGAGGGAATCTTATAATAATACAGGCCCACCTCAAGAAACGAGAAATTTCAAATAGATAATTTAACCTTTCACCTGAAGGAACTAGAAAAAGAATAAAGCCTGAAGTTAGTAGAAGGAAGGAAGTAATAAAGATCAGAGCAGAAACATCTTAAATAGAAAAGAAGCTACGAGCTGGTTTTTTAAAAGGTAAAATTGATAAACTTTCAGCCAGACTCATCAAGAAAAATATCAGAGCCTAAATAAATAAAATCAGAAATGAGAAGTTAAAACCAATACCACAGAAATACAAATGATCATGAGACTGCTATGAACAATTTACATACCAACAAATTGGCAGCAAGGAAGAAATGGTTAAATTCCTGGAAATATACAGTCATCCAAGACTGATCATGTAAATTGGTACAGCCACTATAGAAAACAGTATGGAGGTTCCTCAAAAAATTAAAAATAGAATTACCGTATGACCCAACAATTCCTCTTCTAGGTATTTCTCCGAAGAAAATGAAAACACTAACTGAAAAATACACGTGTGCCCATATGTTCATTGCAGGCCAACACATGGAATTTGCCTAAATGTCCCATCGATAAATGGATGTGATACACACACACACACACACACACACACATACACACACATATATCAACTGACCCACTGCATCCCTTGCAGTGCCCTACTTTTTTGTCTAGTATCTTTCCTCCCTACTCAAAAGGTTTCCCCAAGATCTAAGCTTAACAGGTTTACAAACTGCGCTCTGAGAATTGCATCCTTCTAGCCATTCAGATTTTCAGGATCCTCTCACCCCTTCCCGTATCCTCCATGTATGAAGCATTGTCATGGATTAGCTGTGTCCTAATGAAGACCTGCCTTCTCTTGGGGCACCTGGTTGGCTCAGTCGGTTGAGTGTCCAACTTTGGCTCAGGTCATGACCTCATGGTTTGTGAGTTCAAGCCCCACATCAGTCTCTGTGTTGACAGCTCAGAGCCTGGAGCCTGCTTCGGATTCTGTCTCCCTCTCTCTCTGCCCCTCCCCTGCTCATGCTGTCTCTCTTTCTCAAAAATAAATAAATAAACATTAAAAATAAATAAATACTTGCCTTCACCCATCCATCCTTGTGCCATTCCTCTATGCTGTTCCTCATTTTATCTCCTCTGGCTTATTACTCTAATGTTCAAAGTGTCACCTGCCTTTCATCTTCCACAGTACTGCCAGAAAACCTCTGCAGCTCTAGTGTTAGAGTATCCCTAATCAGAAGTTGTCGATGACTCCCACTTATAAGATCAGTGAAGAATTTTAGCACAACTTTTTGTCTTTATTTTCTACGTACCACTGTAACACAGTCTAGGTGCCAAACTGCCAAACTTCTTGTTCTTTGCCCTCCATCTCCATGTAGTGGCACATGCTGCCTTTGAATGGATCGTTTCCATCCTCCCGCAATCTGCACAGATTCTGCTCCCTCTCAAGGCCAAGCCCACTGCCACCTCCTTTCCTAAACCTCTCCTGATTCCCCTAGCAGAAAGTGGTTTCTGCATTTCCCCAGAACTGTTTTTGCAGTTGTCATTTGCACAATTAACTTTTTCTACCCTATGTTATAGTTATTTATATATTCTTTATCTCTCCTACTACACTGTGAGTTTCAGAGCAGAATCTAAATGTCATTTGTCTATACACTAGCTAATTGTCTGGGACACAGAAGTAGTCTTTAAAAACCCAAGAGTTGGGGCATCTGGGTGGTTCAGTCGATTAAGCATCAGGCTCTTGACTTCAGCTCAGGTTATGATCTCACGGTTGGTGAGTCTGAGTCCCACATTAGGCTTAATGCTGATAAATGTGGAACCCGCTTGGGATTCTTTCTCTCTACGTCTCTTCCCCTCCCAACTCATGCTCTCTTTCTCTCTCAAAATAAATAAAGTTAAAAAAAAAAGAGTCAAAGCATCTTTCTATGTTTGGGAAAGGTGGAATAATAATGTGAATTTCCTTTGTTTAAAAAATATATTTACTGGGGCACCTGGATGGCTCAGTTGGTTAAGTATCCAACTTTGGCTCAGGTCATGATCTGGCAGTTCATGGGTTCAAGCCATGCATTGGGCTCTGTGCTGACAGCTCAGAGCTCAGAACCTGGAGGCTTTTTTGGATTCTGTGTTTCCCTCTGTCTCTGCCCTCACCCCCCGTTTCTCTCTCTCTCTCTCTCTCTCTCAAAAATAAATAAGCATTAAAAAAATTTTTTAAAACATATTTACTGTCCAATTAGTCATCAGTCTGACCTGAACTTCCAGATTATTGATTTAGTTTCATTACAAATTAGAATTTTTCTACAAAGGAAAGAAAAGAGACAAAAAATGTAAATTAAGATTTGCCTAATTTCACAGATAATAGTCCTGCAAAAAGATTCATACAACTTTCTAAAGCCCTTGATTTTCACAGTTTTTAATTTTGCCTTCACTTATTTGAGGCCAATTGAAAATGCCTGTTTTCCAGTTTGAACCTTGGAGTACAGTTGCCTTACTGACAGACCAGTGCCATCTAATGGTGAAGAGGGACAGTCTGAAGCTCTTGATTTTCTTAAACTTCGGGGGGATGGAAATCTGGTTTCTTCATTTTTTTAGTGTAATTTTCAGCAATATATTACAGCAAAAAGGTGGAAACAGCATCATTTTTGTCTATCAAATTATGTGAGATAATTTATATAGATTTACTAAGATTTTTCCTGATTCCAAAAGCATTCATAGCAGTTATAGAAAACAAATAACGATAAAATGGTAAAATATTTCAAAAATAATAAATGCTCAAGATCAGCAAAACTTAAACTAAAAAAGATGTAAGAGAGGAGGAAACACTATTTAAAGTAATCCTGTTATATTGATTGCTACTTCTAAAATGAAAAATCTTCTTGTGATAGAAATCACTCAGTTCCTATATTTCCTAGTTTAGAATCTATCGTTTCACACATCTTTGTAGTTGAGGATTTATTATCCAGTCAACGAATTATCCAGGCTCATTCTTCCCTTTCCTTTGCTACTCTGGTTTTATACAATGGTTTTCAAAAGTGTGATCAGACCTGAAGCATCAACATAACCAGGAAACTACAGATTCTTATGCCCCTTGATTCACAGACTGATAACTGGAAATTCTCTGCTGGAACCTGGCAGTCTGTGTTTTAACAAGGTGATTCTGATGCCACTCAAGCTTGAGAACCACTGCTAACATCCCTATTAGAAAATAATTGGGAAGAAAAAAGATTAAATATTTTAAAAGCTTACATTTAATTACTTGTTAGCAACTCTGATTTTAAAAAAAATGTTTTAAGGACCAAATAAAATAACATGGACTTTTCTGGACCTTCAGTTTAAATGTCTATATCCAGGAAGATATAGGAGCGGTCTATGATGACACAAAACTCAACTTGAAGTAAGAATTCGCAATGTGACCTAACAACTCAAGGGTAGCACAGCATTACCAAATCCACATTTTAAAATTTTGGGGGGCAGTTAATAATTCCAAAGAAAATATCTTCTTCTTTAAAGCTTCTTTAAAGTCATCAATATGACTCACTCAAAGCCCTATTTGTTACATTAAGATTAGCCCAAACATTATAAGAGCAGGTGAAAGGTTATGACAAATCATATAATTTATTACATTCAGTCTTAAAGTATGTAGTTTTACTATCTAAAATTCAAGCTCAGAATTGAAACATTAAAGTTAAAAATACTGCTTTTCTTGGCTATTGAGGTTTTTTTTAAGTACCAACTGTGAAAACAAATATAAGTGTATATATAAATTCAGTTTTTTTGTTTTTTTACATTTTTTTAATGTTTATATTTGAGAGAGTGCAGGTGGGGGAGGGGCAGAGAGAGACAGAGACAGAATCTGAAGCAGACTCCAGGCTCTAAGCTGTCAGCACAGAGAACAATGCAAGGCCCAAACCCATGAGCCATGAAATCATGACCTGGGCAAAAGTCGGATGCTTAACTGACTGAGCCACCCAGGTCCCCCGTGATTAGTTTTTTTAATAAAGCTACTCTAGGAATTGTCTTTAATGTATGGGTCACATATAAGTTGAATAAAATATTATAGACATTTTTAAGTTGGTATTTTCTAAATGAATTATAATGTTTAGCCATAAAAAAAGACATTTTGTAAAAACTACGTCCCCTCCCTCAAGAAAAAAAAAAATTAAGCAAGATTAAGAGAAAGAGTATAGTAAGTGAAATTCTAACATAAATCTGACCCTATCAGGTTGATCAGAGTAGCTCACCAAAATTACTGGTCCACTCTTACTGCACTGGGTCACTTGAACCTAAGTTTATGTCATTACGGTCCTGCCACGACCTTCTTGGGGCTACAGAGGCTAGTCCAGCTCTGTCTATACAAATAGAAAAATCAGGATATGAGATCATGGAAATAAACAAGTGGCATCCATGGCCCTAATGTCATTTTATTTCTATTAGATTATTTTCGCCAAAGCAGACAAAGCTTAGGAATGGATTGGGGATAAACCAAGGATCCTTGGGAGCAGTTTCTGGTTTTGCCTTCCACACAGTAAAATGGAGAAACAAAGAATTTTAACACCTTCTTCTTCTTTGAAAGGGTGGGTGAGAATGGAGAATAACACAGGTGTTTCTGTGATTATCCAGGGGATGGACATGAGTTTGACTAACTGACAACAACAGGTACATGCTAGATCATCTCTGTTTGAGTCCTTAAGATTGTCTATTGACCACACTACTGACTTGCCAGAATAGAAATAAGCCATTAGAATAGAATGCCTCAAGTTTGGAATGGTGTTTAAACTACTTTGTATCCCTCTACATTTATCTCTCATAAGATATCTACTGGTCTGAGATATTAACGTGTAAGGAGTCACCTTACTATGGACTCAGAAGCATGGAAAAAATCTTCAAGATCATCTATTTCAGATCAAAAATGAATTAATCAGGAGGAGATGTCATCTAGTGACTCATAAGTCCTCCTGAATTCTGCTTGTTAAACTCATAAAGGTGACTTCATAATAGGAAGTCTTTTAAAGGTGCTGACCTTGAGAACAAACAGTACATTGACTAATCATTTTTTGCAGTGATGTTTGATTTGCCCTCATGCCTCTGCCAAAAGAAAAATTATTTTCTTGCCAGTTACCAGGAAGTCCAGTTTGACAAGATGAGAAGGATCCAGTGGTAAAAATAAAAACTTTTTTTTTTAACTTTAGTAAATTGGAAACGCTTTTGAAGGATTTTTATGGTTTATATAAAAATACGACTTCTTTGGGTGCAAAGACTAGAAGTTTATTTTTCCTTTTCAGTCTTTTTTTTTTTAAGTTTATTCATTTATTTCGAGAGAGAGAGTGCGTGTGAGCAGGGAAAGGGCAGAGAGAGAGAGAGAGAAGGAGAGAGAGAGAATCCCAGCAGGCTCTTCACTGCTAGAGCCTGAAGCAGGGCTCAAACCCTCGAACCGTGAGATCATGACCTGAGCCTAAGTCAAGAGCCAGATGCTTAACCGACTAAGACACCCAGGCTCCCCTCTCTTCAGTATTAAAGGCATTTTGCACATGAAACTTTTCTGTCGCCAAGTTCCTGTGAGAAAAAAACTATAGATTTCATACTTGGGAGAAGCCATAATGGTCATCTCGTCCAGGCATTCTTGTGATGCTTGAAACCCTTTTACCACATCCCCACAGGATGTCACTTAAACTTACAGAGCTGGAAATGTTCAAAGGCAAGTGAGAAGAAGTAGGAATGGAGGACAGAAGTCAGAATGTCAGTTATTCCACTTACATTGCCTGCAATTTGGAAATTTGCATAAATCCATGGTCTCCTGAAATTTGTATGACCTTCTTGGTTAGGTATTATAGTAGCTTCCTATCAAAGACACGTGGTCTAAATCAAGGTATTTCAACCCCAGCATTTTGTCATTTGGAGCCAGATAATGCTTTGTTGGGGGAGCCTATCCTGTGCATAATAGGATATTGAGCAGCATCTCTGGTCTCTACCCACTAGATGCCAGTAGCACCTCACCCTGGTTTGACAACCTCCCTGCCCTCCACACTCGTTTCAAAACCAAAAATGTCTGCAGATGTTACCAAATGTCCCAGATGGCTCCAGGGTGGGGGAGGAAGTTGTATATGAAATCTACCCCCCCCCCCCCCCCCCCCCCCCACTGAGAACTGCTTGTACAAATTAAGGAAGTGCTCTGGAAACATCCAGATTATTTACTTGGAGTAAGTAGAAAGGAGTAGTTAAGATCTTAACTATTTCCTTAATCAAATAAGCAGTCTCACAATTAACAAAATGTTAGTACAATTCTCTTGGTTTTTTTGTTGTTTTTTGTTTTTGTTTTGTGCAAGTGTGGAGCAATTATTTCAGTCCATCATATTTTATTAAGTGTCTGTGAGAACAGGCTACTGCTGTAGGTGCTATAAAAATGCAGATAGCATTTACATAACTATTTGTAGAACTATTCCGTGACACCCTCAGCTTTAAGATACACATCAATTTTTGTACCTTTTTCTTATAACACAAGAAAAAATATACAAATCACAAGTGTACTGAACTGCTATATTTTCACAAACTGAACATAGCATAGGATCAGCAACCAGATTAAGAAACAGGACGACCAGCACCCAAAAACCCTAACATCATCTCCACTGACTCACTTCCCTCTTGCAGCATCAACCTGGATTACTGATACCATTCCTCCCCCATGCCTGACCCTTCCATTTGCCAGAAGGTCTGCCTGACTTACTCCCCCATTCCATTCCAGTCTCTATGAAGATAGAATCTCTTCTGAGAGCCTCCTCACAGTCCTAAATCATTCTCTACCACCCTGTCCCTGCTTTAATTTTCTTTACAGCTATCACAACCTATTTTTGTCTGTCTCTCGAACAAGTAAGAATCCAAGAGGATAAGAACATACCATAGCATATTGTAGAAGCTCAGGAAATTGAAGGCATGAATGAATCCAAATTTCAGAAATTTTAAGATGAAGAAAATGCAAATCATAGAATTAAGAAAATACCATCATAGTTCTACTTACTGAATGCCTGCTATATGCCAATCACTGCAATAATCACTCTTATATGTTGTATCTTTCAATATGCACTATAACCCTGCAATATGTGCTTTCAGATTCAAGTAACAAAACCCAACTGAAAGTAGATTAAACAAAAATAATGTTTAATATCTCTAAAAAATGGTCCATAGATGGGGTGGTCCCAGTTTTGACCAATTTTTTACCTCAGAGATGTTATGGTTTCAGTTTGGTTTCTCTTGTCATTTTATTAGCTCTCTCCTCGTGGTCACAGATGGCTCTAGCCATTCCAAATGTCGTGTCCTTGCTCAGCAATCTCCAGAAGAAAGTAAAAAGAGAGGCTGTGCATATACTTCTCTTCTTATCAAAGAGGAGAGTCATTTCCAGGCTCTCCAGATATCTCATTGGCCAAAATTCTCTTCTACATTGTTCTAGGTTGAATGTTTGTTTCCTCCCACCCCACCCCCAATTCCTGTGTAGATGCCCTAACTCCCAAAGTGATAGGATTAGTGCCCTTACAAGAAGAGACAAGAGAGCCCAAGCTCAAGCTCTTCCTTTTCATGTGTGGACATAGCAAGAAGGCTGCTGTCTGCAAGCCAAGAAGGGAGTCCTTATTGGGAACTGACTTAGCCAGTACCTTATGTTGGACTTTCCAGCCTCCATAACTCTCAGAAATAAATTTCTGTTGTTTAAGCCACCCAATCTATAGTGTTTTGTTATGGCAGCCTGACCTAATACACACATTTACGCATAAACTAGTCACCATCGAAGTGAAGGAGACTATGACGCTTTGGCATATACCAATCATTACTCAGCTCCATCACCTGGGCAGCGTCTACCTGCTACCTGAACAAAATGGGGTTTTGTAAATGCTAAAATGAGAGGAAATGACAATTAGCTATACAATTGAAAATGTCTGCCACAGACGTATTATTAATTCTTATGTTACACATAAGGAAACAAAGCAACTTATTGAGCAGAATCAGGATTTTAATCTAGGTATGACTGTTTCCTAAGTCATGCACTTTGCACCAGCTGATACTGCTTGTCAAAAATAATTACAACAGAGTCTTTTCTGTAATAACAAAGTTAAGAAAAACTCTGTTTTTATGATTCACCTGAAAAAGTGGCTGAGGAGACTGGGAACAATTTCATAATGGGTGTGCTACATCTCTGTCCAGATCTTGGCTTCTTAATACCATTCCCCCCTATTAGAATTCAGGGCTATTTGGAGAAATGGCTCATTATAAAGCTGAAATAGGAGAAATAGAAGATGGCCCTGGAACATCTTGTGATGCTAGATAGTAAGGGAGAGCTCAAAATACAAAAAGGTGGGAACATGTCAAACATAGGAACAGAATCTAACCTGAAAGATCTTCCAGTGCCCAAAGCTGGAACTATTTGATTTGAACCACAAAATTAATAAAATAGTATTGGTTTATAACCCACAGAATAAAATAAATATGCATGAGTCCATACTGATATAAATGATTAAATGGATAAACAAACGAGGGAAGAGGAAATGAAGCTTTTCTGCCAAAGAATTCCATGTAATATGTATACGTGCCTCTCTCATAGGAAGTGAGGCTTAATCTCTCTCCTCCCCCAGTCCCCACCCTAAAGGAGAGCTAGACTTAGTGACTCACTTGCAAGGAATAGAGTACAGAAAGGGAAAAGTAGAACTTCACAGTGGAGAAACCTGCAAAGGCTACCTTAGCCAACAACGTCATGTGGCTATCCTGTACCCCTGATACAAGGTGATGAAAAGGGCACTTCACCACTCCATGGTGTTCTTTCCAAAAGCACATCACCCTGGTCTGATCGTGAAATAAATCAACAGATAAAACCAAATTGGAGGACATCTTACAGGATATTTGGCCAGTATCAAAACTGTCAGGATCATAAACAGGGAAAGACTGAAAAACAATCACAGACCAGAGGAGATATTCCAGTTGTAGTATGGGATGCTACCTGGATGCTGGAACAGAAAAAGGACATTAAGTCTGGAATTTAGCTAACTCTACATTCTATAAATATACCAATGTCAGCATCTTAATTTTGACAAGTGTACAGTAGCTATTTAAGAAGTCAGTGGGGAAAATGGGTAAGGGAACCCTGCACTATCTTTGCAACATTTATGCAAATCTAAAGTCATTCCTAAATCTCAAAAAAAATCTATTTTTAAATTTTTTTAATGTTTATTTTTGAGAGAGAGAGAGAGACAGCACGAGCAGGGGAGGGGCAGAGAGAGAGAGAGAGACACAGAATCCGAAGCAGGCTCCAGGCTCTGAGCTGTCAGCACAGAACCCGACGCGGGGCTCAAACCCACAAACCCACAAGATCATGACCTGAGCCAAAGTCGGATGCTTAACCCACTAAGCCACCCAGGCACCCCTTAAAAAAATCTATTTTTAAGTGTGTGCTAGCTAATTGAAACTAAGTATTGCTTTGAGTGTTCATTGTACCATTCACTGTACTTTTGCATATATTTTCAATTAAAAACTTAATGTTAAATTCATGAAATAAAAGATTCTCTGCATTCAAGATATCAGCAATCAGGAATGACAAAGTTTCTTGTGTTAACTACTGAGACAGTAGTAAATAAGGCAAACTTCATGTCTTTGATCCTAAATGAACAACTGCTACTCCTATAACATTCTACGCTTCTTGCTACTCAAGAACTGACAATGTCAGAATCACCTAAGAGTTAGTAGAAATGCAGGGTATAAGACTGAACTGCATACCTGCTGAATTGAAATCTTTATTTTTAACAAGACCCCCGGTGAGCAAAATGCATGTTAAAGTTTAAGAAACACTGTTTATAACCATATGATTGTCTACATTTCTTACAAATAACATCTAAAAACATCTAAAAAGTACATTCCAGGAAAAAAAATATATCAATGAAGAAATACTCTCATAAAGAGTTTGCATTTGAATAGAGAACTATTTTTATTTATGTACTAATGATATTTAGGATGATAACATTTAATAAAATAACATGTAACTATTATACCTTTTTTGCTAGACCAAATAAGAGTTTAGGGAAGAATAAAAGTGGTAACTTTTTTATCAATCCCTCAATATGGCCAGTACAAAGTAAAGAAATCAATGGTTAGGCAAGGAATACATTACATTTTAAGAGTGTCTCCTGATGATGTGACACTGAGGAATTTTGGATCTAGTCACTATTCTTCCCTTTCAAAAATTCCCACCAGAGAAACATGCAGAGAAGTATAATCCATTCAGCATTGCTTTTGCTTGTTTTTCATACCGTGCCACCTTTGAAAATACATGAACCTGGGGAGCATAACTTTGAGTAGAGATGTCTGTGGCATTCCTAGCCAATAATAGAGAGGATGAGGTGAGGAAGAAATAATATATCTGGCCATAAAATCGAAAATTAGCCGTGGTTGTTTGTCTGCCCCAGAGAAGCTCAGACTAGAGACTGAGCATCCTGGAATTTCTCTTTGCAGGGGTAGAGATAAGAACATGTCGAAGGTAGAGGAAAGAAAGAAAGATGAAGGATCCACATGTAGAACAGACCCTGCAAGGAGCCTTCAAAGAGATGTGAATAGGTGAAAGAGACCTAGAAATTTTGAAGAAAGCCTTATTTTCCATGATTTATCACCAAGGCCTTTGTGGACCCATGTGACCTGAGATGTAGATGAGAAAAGGCAAACAAGACCAAGAAAATCCAAATTGAAGGCAGATGATAATGAATTAATGCACAAATGGAAGGTGGGGAAGTGAAGGCAATAAATATAGACAATTTCAGCTTGGAGTCATAGTACAAAAAAGAATATGTAGCAGATTAAATGTTAGCAGAGACGGGGACAGGTAGAGAAGATCTTAATATATTTGGCTAGTCAACAGGAAGGAAATAAACATGTTTGATTAGCCAGTGATGAGTGAAGATAAAAAAATTAGTGGAAGGAGTGAGGTTCTTGAGAAGATAAATGTAGGAGAATAAGTAGAAAAGGTGAAGATAAATCACACAGACAATGTTTGACTTTGGAAGGGCATCAGGACACCTCTGTCTTGGAGAAGGCCGGGAAGGAAAGGAGAATTGAAGATACAATATCAAATGAGAAGTGGGGTGATCTAAGAGTGAATGCGTTCAGAGGTGTGGGTCCGTGTGGTTGGGGCAGTCTCCTGAGGTTCAGAATGGTATTATAGGGCCACTATAAGAGAAACAAAGATAAGGCAACTGTAAAATGTATAGTCTAAATGAGCACACCTTTGAGAGTGAATGGGTCATAACAGTCGGGGGGCCAGTACAGCAGGTGTCATTCAGACTCTCCTGGGCAAATGGAAACATATGGTCACCCTAGAAAGGAGCCTCCACCCCTGAGGAGGGAGCAGCTATTAGAGAGTGAATGGATGTGATGGATCCATTCAGCCTCCATGGCCTTGTCTACCAGTTTTGCCAGTACAGGGTCAGAATCAAAGAGAATAATGAGCTTACAGAGTTAGTGAAAAGGTGATGCAGGAATGTTAGAAAGTCAAGAGAATGAGGGGTCGCAGAGTCATTGACAACATCTTTGGAATGGCTGGCAGTAATCTACTAGCATTGCCTAATGTTGGGGACGTTCTCAATCCACTAGCCTCATGTGGATAGTGAGCAAATGAATTATTAATTTCAAATAATTTAAGTGTAAATAGCCACGTGTGGCTATCACGTGAGAAAGAACTGGTCTAGAGTAAGCCAAGGGATAAATGAAACCAAGAGATTAATGGACTATAAAGAAAGGACAGCAAAAGTCAGAAGGATAGGAGTTTATTGGGCAGATTTTAGAGTAACTGCAACTATATTTACTTCTGTGTGATGATGAAGCCCAAAGTGTGACAGTGCTTGATAAGAACCAAAGAAAAGGGTTTGGGGGACCTAGGTGTGAAGTCCAAACATGGGCAGTCGTGTGGGTGACCCTAGGGATGATGGGAGTTAGCTGGGCCACGAGTAGAGGGTGCATCTCATACTAAAGGCCTTGAGGAAAGTTATGTGCGTACCTGAGAACATGAGATGAAGAGTTCCTGTTTTGGTTCTTCAGATATTAGTTGTGTTCTGAGTTTCCTGGAGGAGGCAGTGTGGATCAAAAGAATGTAGATTCCTCTCTCTAGCCCTGGTCGTGGCAGGGAGGCAAAGGGGAAAATTAAAATTTGTTTCCTTTTGACAAAGGAGGATAGTAATGGTGGTGGTTAAACCTGTTTTAAATATCTATAATGTGTTAGGTGGTAAGTTATTAATTAACAAGGGATTTATACTGAATTGAGTGATAAATTATATTAAACAATAAATAAATAATTTTATTTTCCAGATCTGCTTTAACTTTGGAAATGGACTCCATTTAGAGGTAAGGAACCGAGGGGATTATTTCTGTCTTTTGGACTCAGAGGCTTAATTTCATGGAAGACAATTTGGCTATGCCGTACCAGATTAAAAATGCACACTCCCTGTGCTCGCTTCGGCAGCACATATATTAAAAATGCACAGTCCCTTACACCTAACAATTCCCACTCTATCATGTGCACAGGAACGTATATCCAGGGATGTTCAATGTAGCATTTTTGTGACAATCTAATTGTTCGTTAATAGAATGGTAAAACAATTTACGGTACATGAAGAATCTCCATGATGAGGTACTGAATGAAAAATCAAGGGGCAGAGTAAGATGTAGAATATAATTCCATTTTTATAGGATGAAGAGCTTTATAGATGTGCAACTGTATGGTCATAAGAAAAAATCATAAAAGATATTCATTAAGCAATTAACAGTGAATACTCTGAAGTATGAGAAAAAATAGAATAAAGTTTTAATAGTTTTACATTATGAACTTTAATGTTAATTTATTGTTTTATTACATAATTTAATTTTTTAAATTACAGAAAAATTTTTCAACGGCAAAAAAAATCAATGACCTAGTGATAACCAGTGTCTGAAAAAAATACTTGTTATGTAGAGCAACAAAATAAATAAAATGATAAACCTAGTACAATAATCCTATCTGATCTTAATATACTAGCTCAGCTGTGTTGAAATTTTCCTTGGATAAAATATTTGTCTATTAAAGCCCAACTGAAAATATATAGAATAAATCTTTTCTACTTAAGGTTCTGAAAACAAAAGATGGGCAATTTAACTCTTTACTTCATGCTTTAAACAATAAATTCATTAACTGACACTTTCACTCTATTTTAGTTAAATTGATACCACAGGTTAGTTACTAAGATTTAGTTTCAAAACATTTAATAATTCATTTCTAAACTGTAAGCCACCACAGAAAAATTAAACTTCATTTTCAGTAAAAAAAAAAAAAAAAAAAAAAATTTTAACACAGTATATATTATTTTTAATTTGCCAATGTGTATGGTCACTAACTTAGCCTATTAAAAGAAAAATCCAACAATCACAGATCTTGAAAAGATATGGTTGGCTTTATTCAGTAATTCATGAACAGGGAAATATCCAGGCTGGAAAATGGAAAGGATCTTCAAGAATTGTGCAAAATGAAAGGGTTTTATATACCAAAGTGAGCAAGAATAGGAAGTTATACTGGGTATTTGCTGATTGGTTACAGCAGTCAGTTGGGAGCTGGGGCAGATAATGTGCTGATCTGGTAGTTCTTGATTGCTTGGCCTATGCCTTCCTTTTCTGGGAGAGCCTAGCACAGAAATTTGTTAAGTTCCAATTTGTTGATGTGAGGCTTGGCATAGGTGACTCCATCTTGGACCTTAGTCTGGACACTTTAATGAGACTTTGTGACACTTCACTCTGGGAAATCTTTTCTTACTGATAAAAACAAAACCATACTGTTCTACCAGTCTAGAGCCAATTTCCTGAACGCCTATGGAGTTCACTAGAACTCCATAGTGTATATATCATTATTGTGTATATTTCCTCCTTGAAAATCAAACCTGTTAAAAAATACGAAATTTATTCCTTAAGATTTACAGAACTATTTTTAAAGTTTTAATAAATTACAGAATACCTTACCAATGTCTTAGGATACTTAATAATTTTTGACAATATTTTATTGTTGTAGGCCTTAAACACAAGAAATGAAAATAATCTGCTTCCTAAACACACTCACTTAATGCGGCAAAAGCGTGCCTGGATCACTGCCCCTGTAGCTCTTCGAGAGGGAGAGGATCTATCCAAAAGGAATCCAATTGCCAAGGTACCTTCTACAGAGAAATAGGAAATATATGTATAAGATTGAAATACAGTGGGAGAAGACTCTCATTTTAAAATTTAAGGAAAATTATATAATGTATTTACTGAGTCTTAAAGACTCAGAATATGAAAATATTCTGAATGTAGTATGTAATTTAGGGCTCTGATTCAACTAAGAGTTAGGGATCTGACACTAGATGAACCTTTATTTAACAGAGAGGGCTACAATACTCAAAAGAGGATATTCGGTGTAGGGGAGGAAAGATACTTTTTCCTGCTACCCACCCCTCCCAGGTTCTCTGACTGGCACCCTATAAATTGGATGGACAAAATACAGATTAACAGGAAAACAACAAACAAGTTTATTAATGTATGTATTGCTCCTGTAATACATAGAGGTACTCAGAGATGAAGGACTCAAAAGTTTGGTGAGAATTGGGGCTTATAAAGCATCTTAACAAGGCAACGGTAAACTTTTAGAGAAGTGACAAGACAAAAAGAAAAAGTCCTTGAATCTCTAGGGATGATGGCAAATTGTGGGAAGGCAAGTATGTGGGAAAACAGTGGTGGAAAAGACTGGTTAATACAGTTTGTTATGTGGGTGCCTGGTGCCATCTTTAAGCGGATAAGGGTCTAAAGTTATCTCCGATGATTCACTTTTGTCCTTCCTGTTAGAGAAGGAAGGGAACACAGCGTTACAAATTTATGTCGTGCTTTTAGGCACACAGAGGAAAGGCAGAGACCTTTTTCTGAATGTGCTTTTCAGTTGTCATCAGCTCAAGATCATCATCGTACACCAGAATGGAATATTCTGCCACCCTATATATAAAAAGTATATTTTTATATCTATTTTCACAATGAAAAGAACTGGTATCTAATACGGAGGGTGACCGTGCATCCTGCTTGAGACAGTCTTGGTTTATGCCCATTGTCCTGGCCTAATAATTAATAACTCTCCTTTCACTCTCAAGTGTCATGTTTTTTTTAAGTTTATTTATTTATTTTGAGAGAGAGCCCGCAAGCAGGGGAGGAGCAGAGATGGGGAGAGGGAGAAAGAGAGAGAGAGAATCCGTATGCAGGGCTCCAACTCATGAACCATGAGATCATGACATGATCTGAAATCAAGTCAGTGGCTTAACAGACTGAGCTACCCAAACGCCCCTCAAAGTGTCCTATTTTTTGATAAATTAGATGGTAATCCCGATACTTTTAATCTCGGATTTACACGTGCAAACCTGAGCCCTTGATTTTTCCCCTAAAGCTGTTTGTTCTCTATCCGTTCTACCCATCTCGGTCAGTGGCACTATAATTCTATCCAGTTTGCTAAAATGTAGCAGGTACTATCAGTTCTACCCCCAAAATATATTCCAGATCTACTCACTTCTCTGCATTGCCACCCTCATCATCCGAGTCAGGGTCATCTCTGATTTACCAGAAGAGCTCCTGACTTGTCTGCCTACTTCACTCATGCCACCCCCGACCCAGCTACAGTCCATTCTCCAGAAAGCAGCCAGAGTGATCTTTTGAAAAGACAAATCAAGCATGCTCACCCCCTTAGTGAAATCCTTTCAGTGGCTTCCTGCTGTAGTGGAAGGAATATTCTTTACTCTGGTCTACAAGAAGTCTTATACAAGACCTCCTCTCTAACCTCAGCTCCTATCACCCCGCATCTCCCATTCTCCTACATCCCCAAACTGACAAACTCTTTCCGGCCCCTCACTCTTTGCCCTTGTTGCTCCTTCTGCCTGGAATCCCCTCCCCACAGATAATTGCAGTATCTCACAGCATCAAGCCTCTGACCAAGTGTCATCTCCTAAAAGAGTTCCCTTCCCTGCCTCACCCTGTCTCTCTCTATCCCTTTACTCCTATTTCAGCCCGGCTGTGGTGCATTCCACTACATGACACGCCGTACGTTGCTTGCTTGTTGTCTGGCTCCCTTAGCAGAGTGGAAGCTTCCTGAAGGCAAGGGCTTAGTTCTTAGGCTAATAGCTCATGCCCTGTATCCCAACATCCAGTAGGTGCTCAGGAGACATTTGTGTGAATGAATACATGTTCATATCCTGGTGTTGTCTTTATCTTCCCAACATCGTAAACATTGTGCAGGAAGAGCTCCTTCAAAGAAGAGCGGCTCCAGAAGAGAAGACAAAAATTTCCTCTGTCTAGCAGCATGTTTTCACAAAAGCCTTCGAAAATCCAAAATTTTAGTATGTATACAAGCAATTAAGCTTTTTTGTTTGGTTTTCTGAGATGTCTGAGTCATTCACACATTCTTTCAATAGGTTTCCCCAAAATGCATTGATTCTTTGGGATTCAACAGGCATTAGCTGTTCTTACTGTTTTTAATTATGCAAGTTGTTAAGAGTAAAATTTACATAAAAAGCAAAGGGTTTTGTGGAATTTTCCCAACTTTCTACATTCTCTATCTAGAGGTAATAGTGTGAACAGTGTAGCATCTTCCAAATCTTAGGAAATGCATAAATATGTGTATATTTACATACTCTTACGTACACACACATATATAAACAAACCAACAATTATGTTTACACACAGTTTTGTTTTATTTTTAACCTGAGTAGAATGATTAATAATATATCATTAGTACATAAAGATCTAGAATATTCTTTATAAATACTGTATGTGTGTGTATATGCATATAATTGGCAAAAAAAAGAGAGAAGCACAGAGAAAGACAGAAAGACAGAAGCTCAGTGAAAGGTAATCATGGTAGTGCCCCAGGTTATCATTCCACTCCAGGAACAGAGCTGGTAGAACTGGAGGTTGGAGTCCCCACCCCCCACCCCCCATCTGCTATTTCCTTGGTTATTCTCAGCAGCAATTTCCCAGCCCCAGTGCATGTTGGGATATCTATGGCAAAGAAATGTACCTATCCTGAGATTTCAGGACAAAGAAGTGACCAGTGAGGTGAGTGGCAATGGCTTCTATGATGTCTGAAGGAGAAAATTAAGGAACCAATAGGGGCCACAGAGACACATTTACTAGTGAAGAATTATAGACACAGATGAAATTGTTTATAGAAAATGAAGATGACAACCAGGAAAGACATTAGAAATGGGTTAGATGGATGACTTTCCTGAGGCATTCCAAGCAGGGAAGGGACTTGACTTTTTTTTTTTTTTTTAAACCTTGAAAACTTTAATCCTTCTATAAAAGGATACATTTTCAGACTTTCCAGATGATTGAATGGATTTATAAAGGTGATTTTGACTCTGCAATTTTTACCTCATGTGCTAAATTTAAAATCTGTCCTCCCAAGATATACCCCTAATGATATCTTAATTTCATAACAACCCTAAGGGGTAGACAGTAGTATCTCTCCACTTTACAGACAGGAACACTGAGGTGCAGAGAGATTAAGTAACTCTTAGTATCATGTAACTGGTAAGTAGCTGAGACAGGATTTGAACGCAGGTTCTCTTACATAAGCACATCTTCTCTTGAGTGCTTGTGCTCCACCGCCCCCCTCCCGGCCTCCTATCAAGATTGTGAAAACTTCAGAGGGAAATTTTTCATTTAAAATATGTATATGTAAGTTATAGAGAGTTTAACTTGAGGCATTCTTCTGTTATTTTTATGTTAGATACATTCTGATATTGCAGAAGAAAGAGGACTAAAAATCACATACAAATATACCGGAAAAGGGATCACAGAGCCACCTTTTGGTGTGTTTGTCTTTAATAAAGACACTGGAGAATTGAACATTACCAGCATTCTTGATCGAGAAGAAACGCCAAGTTTTCTGGTGAGAAGAACAGCTTTACATTTATTAGTTTGTAGTTTTTCTTTGATAAATAATAGTTATGATTTGTTTTGTTTTTATATTGTGGTAATTTAATTACCTTAGCTTACATTTCATCTCTTCTATTATTTACGTCATGATTTCAGCTCGTTGGTTATGCTTTGGACGAAAAAGGAAACAACCTTGAGAAACCATTAGAACTGCGCATTAAAGTTCTTGATGTCAATGACAACGAACCAGTGTTCACGCAGGACGTCTTTGTTGGGTCTGTTGAAGAGTTGAGTGCAGCAGGTCAGAGTTTGTTATTTTTATGATTGAGTACCCCCAGTCACTTTAACCCCACTGTGTAACTGAACACTAAATCCTGTATCTTAATGGAGGCTAAGTACTACCCACAGGACAGATAGTAATAAACCTGCCGCTCTAGGTTTGGAACTGCTTTTTCTGAGATGAGTTCAAAAGGCTTTACATGATGTCTTTTTTTACCGTCAGAACAGATACGGCAGATCGATGTGACAGGTTAGGTCTCTGTAGCAACTGTTCGGCCTTGTAGCTAGAAAGCGGCCATAAACAACATGTAAACAGGTGGGTGTGGCTGTGTTCCCATAAAGTTGTATTTACAGAAACAGGTGGCTGGCAGCTCTGGCCCACCGGCAGTTGTTCACTGACTTTTGACTTATATTATTTCTCAGGTTTATTGACAGCATTGTCCAATGCAGCGGTCTCTGGGAAAACTTGCGGGAGACATTTCTCTTTGATCATAATATAAAGAATAGCTACGTTTCTCCTGAATTGTTTGTATTTTAGTAAGCATGTATTTGTATCTGTTCATTCTTCTTTCTTTGTATTGATTATTAGAGCGATTATAAGCAAATCCGCAGCCTTCCTGTAGCAAGTGTTCAGGACTTCACCCTAAGAATTCTCTGTACTGATGCCAACCTCGCCCTCCTCTTACCTTTCCTAATTCTGTGCCCCATCCACACTTATTTTCTCATCCAATTAAATTTTTTGATTTTGGTAAACTGTGATTTTGATAAGCACTTGAAATCCTTTTGGGAACAGGCTGAAGGTATGAAGAAAATAACAACGTACATATGCATGCTTACAGTTTAGTTTCATCTTAGACACTTTTTTTTCTAATGCCAGATACACTTGTGATGAAAATCAGCGCAACAGATGCAGATGAGCCCAATACCCTGAATTCTAAAATTTCCTATAGAATTGTATCTCAAGAGCCTGCTTATCCTCCGGTGTTCTACCTAAATAAAGATACAGGCGAGATTTTTACGACCAGTTTTACCTTGGACAGAGAGGTAAATTAGTATTTTATGTTGCTCATCTTTTAAATTCTTCTTTATCTTTTCAGGTTTTCCTTTCTCTTTATTTCTCTCCTCTTGTAATTTTCATACTTTCTTGTATTCCCTCATTTATAGAACAACTCCTATAAATACCCTCTTCTAGGAATGTGCAATCCAGTATGGTCGTCATTAGCCATATGTGGCCATTGAGCACTTGAAATGTGATCCATCCAAATTGAGATATGCTATAAATGTAAAAAAGTCACCAGATTGGGAAGACTTAGCATGGAAAAAAATGTAACATATCATCTTGGTAATATTCTGTTGATTGCATGCTGACATGATATTTTAGATACCATGGGTTAAATAAAATTTATTTAAAATTGGTAGTATCACCTTTTTTTTTTTTTAACTTTTTAAAACCTGGCTGTTAGAAAATGTAAAACTACATAAGGACAGCATGTTCTAGGGCCTCTCCAGTCAGGATTCTGTTTGCTAGAGCGTCCTAAAGCCATGTTCTGTAATTTGTGGTTCTGTAATGAAATTAGCCCTCTGTGCTAATACGGATAGAGAAGGAGGAACAAAGACTGACATTGGAGTCCTACTTAGGATAATGGAAATACTTGTAAATAAATGAATTGTTGTAATTCCCAAATTGGAGGGAAACTTCAGTGGGATTCCTGGACAGGCTGTTCACTTTTTTCTTTCTAACCCAAAGGGAAAATTTTAGATGAAAACAGGAAATAGAAGACTTTTTAAATGTTGTATACATGAAGGTTTTAACAGTGTGCATGAGTAAAATGATGATCCTAAGAACACTGTACTGTCATTAAACATAAATCATTGTCCAAGTGCAGTCATTATGTTTTATATGACTTGGGAAAATGATTCCATTCTGTCCAGAGAGGGAGAAGTTGTGTCCAACATTGCTAACAGGATCTCTGTAAAATTAAATTAAATAATATTATTACTCCTACAATTCTACTCTGTACTTTTTCACATAAAATTAGAATGGAAAAGTATTATTTTTAATTATTCTGATTTTTTAATAAGCTGCTATCTGTGAAGTATGTCGAGTTTAACCAATGGTAATGGCTGTCACTTATTGGGCATTTACCATGTGCCAGGTGCTATCCTAAGCCTTTTACATAGATTAATCCATTTAATCCAACTAAAAACCCTGTGAGGCAGATCCAGCTATTATCCCCATTTTACACAAAAGGAAACCAAGGGTCAAAAGGATTGTGTATGTCCAACACAACCAGAAAATGACAAAGTCAGAACTGGAATCCAAGCAACTGGCCCTAGAGCCTCAGTCACATAGAACAGTTCTGTCCTGCATAGAACCCCCATGCATTGGCACTGGTTGCCTCCTGCTTTTTCTTAAACTCTAGCTACACCGAATGGAGCCATCATAAGGGGACCGTGTGGCAGATAAGGGCTCACTTCGGAGTAGCATCCGAGACGTCGTTCTCTAGGACAGGTTCTCGTAACAATCGTACCTCTCAGAATGTCTGGACAAAGTCAACCACATTTTGTCCTCCCTGGCCAAGTTTTTTGAGGACTAGGTTTTCCTTGCTTAATTTTTAGCTAAAACAAAGAAGGAACCAATTCCTATAGTCCCACCATTACTTCCACGTAGAGCAAACTACATTTTGAATGGCACTGTTTTGTGCACAGACTATTTGAAGGAGAAACTCATTTCCTGATAATGTCACCAATGACATATTTAAGAATTTGACTACCAACAACTTCTCTAGGCTTTTCCGGCCTTCTAGAAATGCTCTGACAGCAAATACACAGCATCTTCACATGAATACTAGATCATAAAACTTATTTATGAATAAAATATACTGTGGTTCCTCCTCTTGATGATGAAATGAACTAAGACCAGAAAGACAGATTTGGGAGTGATTCATTTTCATCCCAGACGGGTATTTTTCATTGCCTTGCAGGAACACAGCAGCTATACTTTGACAGTAGAAGCAAGAGACAGCAATGGACAAATAACAGATAAACCAGTAAAACAAGCTCAAGTTCAGATTCGTATTTTGGATGTCAATGACAATATACCTGTAGTCAAAAATACAATGGTAACTATTTTTTTTATAGCAAATGTATCTACATACTGATATTTCAGTCCTAACTAAAAATATATCACTTACATTTGTGCTACATTAAAATAAAATCCCTGTGTTCGCGTTTTGCAGAATGAAGGGGTGGAAGTTAAAGAAAATGAAGCCAATGTAGAAGTTACACGCATAAAAGTGTCTGATGCCGATGAAATAGGCTCTGATAATTGGTTAGCAAATTTTACATTCATATCAGGAAATGAAATGGGTTATTTCCACATAGAAACCGATACTCAAACTAATGAAGGAATCGTGACCCTTATTAAGGTAAGTACTTAGTGTTCAAAATTGGAACGGGAAAAGTTGATGCAGAGGAAGAAACGATTGTATTTTGAGCCCCGAACATTTAAAAGCGCTTTATGTACTCACCTAACACCACAGTTGTTTGAGATTGGAGACCTCCCTATTTTTCCAAGGTCTGTAATTAGTAATTGGTCACACTGTAGTCCAAATTCAAATAAGGGGACTCGAATCCTAATCTGACAACATGATGCCAGCATCATTATTGCTCAGCACACTTCCCGTCCTGCTTGCAGCCCATGCCTGACTGTAGCATCTTTACATCATGACCTCTTGCCTCTCCTAAGTGTCCCCAGTTTACTATGTGTATTTGATCAACTTAACATAAAACCAGACTTCACTAATAATATCTAAAAACAAAAGCTGTAATAACTTCACAAAGCTCTAATTCAGTCGCCCTCATACTTAAATATGCCTAAGAGTTACCTTATAAAGCTACGTGCCCAAAATGCAGATTCATGGGCCCCATGATCAAGTCTGATGATGGCAGAGCTCAGGAACTTGCCTTTTATAACAGAAATCCACTTGTGATTCTAATGTAAGTAGTATGCAGGTCACATTTTGAAACACAGTGATTTAACTTCTTACTGAATTGAATCAATGAAGGAAAAATCGTCTTATTAAGCATGTGGATATACATTTGAAATTTATTACCCCCACATAATTTTTTAAAGAAAAATTGTAAGATGGATTTTTATCTAATAGAATAAGTAAGGAAGAATATCAATGTATTTTTAAATGGCTTATGATAGAATTGCCTAACCAGATTTTGAAATAAAATACGAAGCTACAGCTTTCAAAATACTATTCCATTAAGTCGCACACAGACAAAAATTGATTCTGGAAGTTTCTAAACTTTTACAAAAAATACATGGAATAATGATAAAATAAATATATAACAGAATAGAGAAAATTAACTTGAATTTTCATGGTAATAATTATGTGCACTATTTATTATATGCACTGAGACTACTGCTTTGTAAAGCAGAGGAAACCAGAATAAAATTACCTCACACTTAATATAATTTTTTAAGAGAGAGTGAGCAAAGGAAGGGCCAAGGGAAAGAGAGAGAAAATCTTAAGCAGGCTCTGTGCACTGGTGCAGAGCCCAATGCAGAGCTCGATCTCACGACCATGGGATCACAGCCTGAGCTGAAATCAAGTCAGACACTTAACCGATTCTGCCACCCAAGCACCCCAAGATTACCTCATGTTTAAAGGGAAGACATGTCTTATGATTATGGAAGAAGTGGATAATGGCATCAGAGACAAAAATAGATTGGCCTGCTTATATAGAAGTAAGCATACTTCTTAGTCATAGAATAGTCATAGAATGGTCATGAATGATAGAAGTACTAGAAGTATTCTCACCATACCATGGTAGCACTAAAAGAGATACAGTTATTTCTACCAAAGGAGGCATGGCAAAAAATAGTAAAATTAGTATTTTCTTTGGTTCTCGAATATGTATTTTTCACTGAAAAAATCATTCATAAATTAGCATAGAAAAATGTACAAACACATGAGTAAATAATGTAATGACAAAGGACTATTTTTGTGAAAAGTGTTTCTAAAACATCTTTAGATTTCAGCACAAAAGTGTACCCCTGGCACCTCTTAAAACATAAGAGGAAGCTCAAAAAAAAATGTAGTGACAGAAGGATGCTAGCTAGCTACGTTCAGTCCATTGTCAATGGCGAGTGGACATAATCAGTACATGTTAGTAAAATTAGTATCAATGTGACAACAGCAGATTGAGAAAATTATAAATTACTGTCTCAATTGTAGAAGAATTGCTTCCAAATTTTGAGAGCAATAATCAGATTCCATCAAAGGAAGTTAGACAAAGAAGATATACAAACAGCAAACATTCACAGAAAGGATTACTCAACATCATTAGTCATTAGGGAAGATGCAAATTAAAACTACCAGAGATGCCACCATGCACCTCCTAGAATCAAAAAGACTGACAACACCAACCATCAGCAATAATATACAGAATCCGGACTGGTGGAAAACGAAGTGCTACAGCTAGTTTGGCCGTTAAAGGTTAAACACAGAGTAGTTACTCAGTGACGCAAAAATTAAGTCCAAGGCATCCACCCAGGAAAAACAAAAGCATATATTGTAATACCTTGTATGATGTTAGGTGGTAACTACATTTATCATGGGGAACATTGCATAATGCATAGAATCGTCCATGCTGCACACTTGAGACTAATAAAACATTTGTATGTCCAGAAAGAAAGAAATCTATCCATACCAAAACTTCTATGCAAATCTTACAAGCAGCTTTTATTCATAATAAAAGCTGGTAACAATAAAAATTCCCATCAGCTGGCGAGCAGATAAAATGTAGTATATCCATATAATGGAATACCATTGGTTAAGAAAAAGGAATGGAGTACTCACACATGCTACAACATGGATGAATCTCAAAATCGTTATACTTTGTGTATGAAGCCAGACACAAGGGTGCCTGGGTGGCTCACTCGGTTGAGCCTCGACTCTTGATTTCAGCTCAGGTCATGATCCCAAGGTCGTGGAGTTGGGTCCCTGCATTGAGCTCCATGCTGAGTGTGGAGCCTGCTTAAGATTCTCTCTCCCTAGGGGCACTGGGGTGGCTCAGTCAGTTGAGCGTCCAACTTCAGCTCAGGTCATGATCTCATAGTTCGTCAGTTCGAGTCCCACATCAGGTGAGCTTGAGCCCCACTTCTCAATCTCTCTCTCTGTCTCTCTCTTTGCCCCTCGTGGGATTCTCTGTCTCTCTGCCCCTCGCTCACTTGTGCCCTCTCTCTCTCAAAACAAAACAAAAGATTCTCTGCCCCTCTCCCCAGCTCATGCTATCTCTCTTGAAAAAAAAAAATTTAATTTTTAAAAATTAAAAAAAAAAGAAACCAGACACAAAATACTACATATTGTATGATTTTATCTACGTGAAATTTCTAGAAAAGCAAAACAATGGATATAGAAAGATCAGTGGTTGCTCAGGGCTAGAGATACAAGTGATGATTGACTACAAACAGGCAAAAAGGAACTTTTTGGGGTGATGGAAGTGTTCTAACACTGGATGGTAGTGACATTTGGAAAACTATACAGGTTTGCTAAAAATCATGTTGTACACTTCCAATGGGTGAATTTTATTCTTTGTAAATTATACCTCAGTAAAGCTGTCAAAAGGACAACAGGTACTTTAAACTGTGGAAATATAGATCATATATCATCACATGAGAAAAAGCCACAGCTCTTTTAGCAAATTAACAAATATATTTAAAATCTTTAATGCTATTAAAAATAGCAAAAGTAGAAATAGTAAAATATGTTGACAGTTTTAAAAACAGAGGTATTTGCCCTCATTCATTGTTCACAATGCTGAAATTGTTTTTCATTCTCTGTGGAGTATTATGGCTATTTATAACAACCACCATGAAACAGTTTTTATGGCCCTAGTACCTACCTCATTTTTTTTTTAACATTGCTGTGGCCTTCCATGGCTTTTGAATACTAATGACATCTGGCTGGAATATTTTTATTTTATTTTATTTTATTTTATTTTATTTTATCTTATTTTTAGAGAGACAGAGAGAGAGAGAGAGCGCGCATGCGAGCAAGGGAGAGAGGCAGAGGGAGAGAGATAGAATCTTTTTTTTAATGTTTACTTATTTGAGAGAGAGAGACAGGCAGAGAGAGAATCCCAAGCAGGCTCCACACTGTCAACACAGAGCCTGATTTGGGGGTCAATCCCATGAACTGCGAGATCATGACCTGAGCTGAAATCAAGAGTCTGACACTCAGTGATCTGAACCACCAGGCACCCCGAGAGAGATCATTTTAAGAAGCCTCCATGTTCAGCAGGAAGCCCGACTCAGGGCTCCATCCCACAACTTTGAGATCACTACCTGAGCAGAAATTAAGAGTTGGCCACTCAACCAACTGAGTCACCCAGGGGGCCCTGGCTGGAATATTTTATTTATCATCCAGCATACATCAGGCCATCAAAACAAGCCTGTCAAGTCCAAGAACAACTTAAAAAGAAAATAATTTTCACAAGGATTCTACAATCACAAAGAGTATATTTTTTCTACTCATTTTTGTTGAGTCCTTGTCTCAACACCACAGTGGCCCATTTTAAAAAGAGGCCAAAAGTTGTTATCCATCCAGAATCCTACCGAAAGGAAAACAGATTTCTTAATAAATCATTGAAAAATAAAGGGAGCAGTTTTGCAGAACTTGCTATAACCACAGGTAACACATTTAATGTTACATTGAAGAAATAAGCAAAAATGGCCCATGCATCTGAATGGTCAGGATCACTAGAAATAAAAGTCAACAGGACCTATATAAACTATGACTAGGCATTTCTTTTAGTAATGGGATGTAACTCAACAGAGGAAAAATAATTTGTGTAAAAATGTTCAGAGCAGTATTAATTATATTAAAAATTATATATAGTCCAAATGCCTAGTAATCAAATGGCTACATAAATTAGGTATATCTAAATAGCAGAATACTATACAAATGTTTATAAAAAGAAAATGGGCAAATTGGAACATAAATATATGTATTCAGTGAAAAACTGACTTTATCAAATGTGCTTTATAATTTCCACAATTCACAAAGAACAATATTTGGAGGAAGGTTAATCTTTTATGGCATTAATAGCAAACCAAGTAGTAATAGACATTATGCTAAAAAGGTAGGGGTGGATAGGTTGTTTGTTTAAATAAATTTGAAAACCCTTGGGTTTAGCAAAATTAAATCAGAAGTCTCAGCTCTTTGTCTGCTAATGTGAAGTGAAAGTCTCTATACTGGGGGGACAGCTGGCAGTGCTACAATTAGGCATATGGCCCTTTTCACCAAAACAAACCCATAGAACACATTTTAAGGAGTATTATATTGAACATCCATTAACTTTCTTTCAGTAAAAAAATGACTTCAGATTGTTAAATGTGTGTGTGTGTGTATTTTAAATAATTTGGAATTTAGGGGCGCCTGGGTGGCTCAGTCAGTTGAGTGTCCAACTTCCGTGCACGTCATGATCTCATGGTTCATGAGTTCGAGTACCACATCAGGCTCACTGCTGTCAGCGAGAGCCCATTTCAGATCCTCTGTCCCACTCTCTGTCTGCCCGCCCCCCTCAAAAATGAATAAATATTTAAAAAAAATTTTTTTAAATAAATAATTTGGACTTTAAAAAAATAAATTGGCTGGGGCGCCTGGGTGGCTCAGTCAGTTAGGCATCCAACTTCGGCTCAGGTCAGGATCTCGCAGTTTGTGAGTTTGAGCCCCGCGTCGGGCTCTGTGCTGACAGCTCAGAACCTGGAGCCTGTTTCAGATTCTGTGTCTCCCTCTCTCTGCCCCTTCCCCGCTCATGCTTTGTCTCTCTCTGTCTCTCAAAAATGAATAAACGTTAAAAAAAAATTTTTTAATGAATTGGGGATGCTCCCTAATAATCTTTAACATCTGTGAATTTCCAAAATGACAGAGGTTTTAATTGCTTGGTATCAATATGAGTTAGAATACTGAGTGCTGCTGCATTTCCCCATATGTTAAGTTGTTACATCTAACATTAAAACTACGCGTGTGTATGTGTGTGTGTTTTATGTAGGTTCTAGTTGTTTTCTTTTTTAAAAGAATTCCCTTTGATGTTGCCTTCCCAGGAATTAGATTATGAAGAAACGAAGAGTCTTGATTTCAGCATTATTGTCACTAATAAAGCAGCTTTTCACAAGTCAGTTAAGAATCAATATAAGCCTACATCCATTCCCATCAAAGTAAAGGTGAAAAATGTGAAAGAAGGCATTCATTTTAAAAGTAACACAATCTCCATTCATGTTAGTGAGAGCATGGATAAATCAAGCCTAAGTCAAATAATTGGAAAATTTCAAGCTTTTGACGAAGACACTGGACAAGTAGCCCACGTAAGGTAAGAGATAGTTATGAATATATTTCATTATTTTAAATTATTTTAAATTCCTGTCTTCAAAAATGAAATTTGAACACTTCATTCCTTCCCTCCCAGCATTATAATTCCCCAAAGGTCTGGAGATTGAATTTCCCAGAATTGTACCTGCAACTGAGAAGCAGGGAGATATATCCCCCGACCCCAGACCACCTTCCCTCCACCAACTGAGTGTGAGGCAGAGGCTGGCTGGGTCCTTCACCTCAAAAATAATTCTGGCTAGAGAAAGCTAAAAAGCAACAAAGAAAGAAAGAAACTTACTGTCTTATTCTGTCTAAATCTTACATCCTGAAAGAGTTTAGAGGTAAGAAAGTAGCAAATAAATTTTCTCCACCAGTTCTTGTTGGGTGACTAAGTCATTCTCCAAAGGTTTACCCCCCAAAAAAGCTATAGGATAGACTACAAAACAACTTTCAAACTTCCTGGGTTTGTAGGCAAGAATTGGTCGCCCTTGCATATATGTCTTGGGTATGTTACAGAAATACAGAAGGTTCCAGATAAATGTGATACACAGAAAAGAGTAAAGAGAGGTGGGGGCGCCTGGGTGGTTGAGTCAGTTAAGCATCCAACTTTGGCTCAAGTCATGGATCTCACATCACAGTTCACAAGTTCTAGCCCCACATCGGGCTCTGTGCCTGGAGCCAGCTCAGAGCCTGGAGCCAGCTTCGGATTCTGTGTCTCCCTCTCTCTCTGCCCCTTATCTGCTCATTCTCTCTCTCTCTCTCTCTCTCTCTCTCTCAAAACAAACAAACAAAAAAAGAACATTTAAAAGAGTAAAGAGAGGGGACTTTTAGGACAGTTTCAAACAGTTCAAAGCATTTCAGACTAATGCCTGTAACAAGAACATAGATAATGAACCAAAAATTAAACTTGAAAGAGTTGTAGATGTTAGAGATTATGTTTATACAGAAGTGAAAATTAATTTTATGTTTGTGTTATAACAGATATGCCAAATTGGAAGACATAGACAACTGGATCTCTGTGGATTCTGTTACATCTGAAATTAAACTTGTAAAAATTCCTGATTTTGAATCCAGATATGTCCAAAATGGTACATACACTGCAAAGATTTTGGCAATATCAGAAAGTAAGTTATTAAATATTTTTTTTCTTGGTTATAGATACTTAGATAATATTTTTTAACATCAGAGACCTTCATTTTGTTCTTGTAGGAAAACCAGATCTCTCTAATGGACAAACCTTCACATTTCTACTTATTTAGTGGATTAAAAAACATGACTTGATTTGAGTATGAAAACATATCTAGGATAGAAAGTGCTGTAATTTGTTAGTACCTTCTTCTCACCAAATCGGAAAGATAATTCAAACTATATCCATTGTCAACAATATAGGCAGCATATCCATATTTCTTCTTTATTATTTTTCAGGTTATCCAAGAAAAACTATCACTGGCACCATTGTTATCACAGTGGGAGACATCAATGACAATTGCCCCACTCTGGTTGACCCAGTGCAGAGTATCTGTGAGGACGTGCAGTATGTGAATGTGACTGCAGAGGACCTGGATGGGCACCAGAACAGTGAGCCTTTCAGTTTCTCCATCATCGACAACCCAGCTGGGATGGCAGAAAAATGGCAAATAGTGCACCAAGAAAGTAAGCAAAATCACTAGACTACATATTTAAATATTAAACAGGATAGAATTCTGAAATCTTTAAAATATAGACTGTGCTTTCTTTTTTCATAAATTATATTTCAATACAATTTTTTTAAATTTTTTTTAATGTTTATTTATTTTTGAGACAGAGAGAGACAGAGCGTGAACAGGGGAGAGTCAGAGAGAGAGGGAGACACAGAATCCGAATCCGAAGCAGGCTCCAGGTTCTGAGCTGTCAGTACAGAGCCCGACGTGGGGCTCGAACTCACAGACCATGAGACCATGACCTGAGCCAAAGTTGGAGGCTCAGCTGACTGAGCCACCCAGGCGCCCCTCCAATACAGTTTTTTAAAGAAGTTTATAAAATGAGGTTCAGAAGCTCAGGTATAGTGTCTTTCATCAGCCTATAGTTAATACTTGATTTGGAGTAATAGAAGAGGGAGAGACGAAAAATAACTTGATGTCTTAAAGATCGCTAGGTATTCCCTAAACTGCTCTTGAAGTACTTGTTTTGTCTCGTAAGCTAAGGAGTACGTCGTCTGTCTAGGCACAGCCATCAGAGTAGATGTCTTCTAAAATCTTAAGCTATGATAACAATTCCATTAAAAGAATATTTATGGATCACTTACATGCACGAGGCACTCTGCTGGCCTGTCATATGCATTATCTCATTCAGTCCTTTAATCTATAATGTTATTCCCTGATTACAGCTGAGGAATCTTGGCCTAACTAGAATTAAGCTGGTAAGTGATGGACACAAGATAAAGAAGGGTCTGTCTGACCCTCACCCCATTCCAGATGGCCATGTGCATATATCCATATCTTGGACATACCCCCTTGTTGACATGAGCTTTTGGGTGTTTTTCAGGGTGGTTTTGAATGCCAAAAACTATCTAGAAGACTATTTTGTTTTAAACAATTAGTGGCCATTTTAGAAAAGTGTCAAATATAGTACCCAAGCTTTTCTTACTTTACAGGTGTATTGTTATTTTAAATCTAACAAATTTTTACAATCGTTTTAAGAGGCTTTGAATAATGTTTGGTCCAATTTACAGAGTAAACACCTTCAACATCTCAGACTACATTTATAAATTAAGTATATTTCATTTTTTTCCTATGTATTTCAGTGATCTGAATTAACAAATAAAATGCATTATCTACTTCATGTGATCTATATACTCTAAAGTTCCAATACATTTGACTTATAAATACCCTAAACCAGAAATCCTCTTCAGTGTTTCAATACAGAACAAACGAGTGATATTTCAACCTACAGGTACAAAGCGATGACTGTAACATATTCACACATTTAAATTGGAGTTAACAAAGCTGTTGCATTAATAGGGCTAATTTTCCAAACAACATAAAAACACAGTAACAAACACAAATAATTTCCATATCATACACAAATATTAAAACTATGTCTTCAAATTGCATAAATATTCTATACGTAATTCTAAATCTTCTTGGGGTTTATATATTCACTGGCAAAAGACAGTTATGCCCTCGGTTAACTAAATTTGCCTCCCCTCTAAGGATGAAGTACTTTTTTAGTCAGTCACCATCCTAATTAGTTGATGCTTCTTAAGATCAAGTGCAGCTAGCATGAGCCCAAGGTGGCAGACATCCAGATGATTCCTCTTATGGTAATTAAATCACAGGCTTCAAACTCCAACAAGTGGTTGGTCTTCTTATTCACAGTGTCTAATTCTGTACCCACAAAAGTCTGGGACTCCCACCTATGCTGAATGCTTGATTGGAGCTGGCCTTTCTTTGACTAAGATGTGTAAATGTGTTTCACATTGAACTTGCTGGGTTTCCAAGTCTTATTTATTTTATTTAAGAAACACGTGATGTTTGGGAGATGCCAGTCACCGTCCTAAACACTCAACAAATGTTAACCACCCTAGTAGTTTGGAACAGATGAAGTTTCTTCACAGATGAAGAAACAAGGGCAGAGAGTTTTATTAACATTCTCAAGGTCACAGTTAAGAGCTGGAACTAGGATTTGAACCCAAGTGATCTGCCTCTGGAGTCTTTCTGGGTACAAAAATGAATTTTCTATCTAAATATCAAGATGTTTGAATTTGATGGGTTCTTGAATTTTTTGTAGTCTTAGGAACATGAAATTCTTAAGGATATACATGTTGGAATGTTATAAGAGGAAGTCACTGAGATTTACACTTTATATATCTAGATGGTTTAGAGAGAGAGGATTCTATAAACTAAGCTTTCTTCCCCTTGATTACAAAATAAGATGATTGGCAAGCTGTCATGATAATAAACAGTACCTATCTATTTTTATTTATTTGGGAAATTTTTAAAGTACAGAAAATTCCAGAGACCGATGTGGCACATCTTTGTACCTACCACTTAGAATGAAAGGAATATTAACAGTTTCTCATATTTGAATAAGACCTCTTTTTTTATAATGATGGATAAAATAGAAGTCCTCTTTGTGACTTTCCTCCCGTCTCAACTTGCCCCCTCAAAGCCAATCACAAATTTAATTATATTCTTCCAGGCCAAGTCTTCATGGATTTTTTTTTTTTTTCTTGAGTTCAAGTTCCTTTAAACGATTAGATGCTTTTCTCACTTCTCCAAAGCTTTGAGGATAATTTAATAAGTATATTCTAGCTATGCAGATCAGATCCCATGAAATTTAACCTCAAAATGAAGAGAAGCTATTTCTTATTTCCAAAAATAAATAATTAAAATAAAACAAAACAAAACCTAAACATTTCATTTTTAGCTTTGTATTCAATCAGGTTTACATGTCTTGCAAGTATATTCTTTTTAAGTAAGTGTTATGAAGATGTCAGGACAATTTTTGAGCTCTTCTAACTGATCATTATTTTTACTCATGTGAACACTGGTCATTATTTTTATTCATATGAAAGAAAAGTTTGAAAATAATCATCAGTCACATTTTAAAAAATGACAGAAGGTCATTCATACAGCACTTTTTGTGTCATGTTCTTGAGAAAAATGAATCCAGTCATAAGGAAATAATCGAATAAATTCAAACTGAGGAACATCCTTTCAAATAAGTCATCTTCAAAAATGTCTGGGTCTTGAAGGCCAAAAAAAAAAAAAAAAGGTGGAACTGATCTAGATTATTCATAGAGATTAGCATGATAACTAAAAGCAGTTCATAATTTTTTATTGAATCTAGGATCAAGGGGGGAAAAAAAACAGAAAGAAAGAGAACTATAAAGGGCATTATTACAATTGAAATGTTTGACTGTGGGTTATATCAATACCAAATTTTTTGAGAGCACTAATGTCCCTTGGTCTTAGAAGGTATATGCTGATATGTATCATAATATCTGCAACCTACTTTCAAGTAGCTCAGAAAAATGTGTATGGACCAACTATTGTTATAGAATGTAAACAAGTCATGAAGAGTATATAGATATTTATTGTAATATTCTTAGAACTGTTCTGTAGATTTGAAACTTTTCAAAATTTTGGATATATAGTGATAACAGTGTCAGGAATAAAAAGGAAGGAACTACATGAAACGGGATTAGCCCATTGCTGAAAATTATTAAAGCTGGGGATGGGTACCATGAGGGTTAACTACCCTCTTCTATTATTGTCTGTTTGATAATTGCCTTGATAAGGTTTTTTTAAGAAATGGTAAAATAAAGGTCATTTAATGGAAATGTCATTTAACTTTTAACTTGTTTGTTATTGTATTCCCAGTACATAGAACAGTTCCTAGCATTTGGTAGACATCACACACAATTGTTTAAAGTAATAAAAGAAAGATGTATTCACATCTAATCCTTTGTTATTAACCTTCCTCTTGGAAATATCTGGACTAATTTTAACAAGTGTAAATTCAATTCAAATTTTAACTAATTTTAACAGTGTGAATTCAATAGAAAAGTTAAGCAATGGGGCACCTGGGCGGCTCAGTTAAATGTCCAGTCTCGGCTCAGGTAATGATCTCATGGTTCGTGGGTTCGAGCCGGCATTGGGCTCCATGCTGATAGTGTGGAGCCTGCTTGGAATTCTCTCTCTCCCCCCCCTCTCTCTGTCCCTCCCCAACTCGCGCTTTCTCTGTCTCAAAACAAATAAACTTAAAATTTTTTTAAATAATTTTTTTAAAAAGGCTAAGCAAGAATAAAGCTTCTAACTGGAGCTAAATATTATTAGCAGTTAAAGAATGTTTCTGTGATTTAATCTCACCCCTTCCTTGGTAATCACTCATTTTCCTTTCCTTTTGCCTCCTACCCTTGTAGGTACCAGTGTGTTACTGCAACAAAAGGAGCAAAAGATCGGGAGAAGTGAAATTCAGTTCCTGATTTCAGATAGTCAGGGCTTCGTCTGCCCTGAAAAGCAGGTCCTTAAACTGACAGTTTGTAAGTGTCTGGACGGCAGCAATTGTGTGGAAGCTCTGCGTGACTCCTATGTGGGCCTGGGACCCGCAGCAATCGCGCTAATAATTTTTGCCCTTCTGCTGTTGCTACGTAAGTATTTTGAAAGCCACTCTTTAGTTCGTCTAGTAATTTCGATGCACTCCCAGTGTTCTTTTACCATAGTGGTCATTGATTTCTTTACACGTATTCTTTAACCACACTAGAACACTTGTGAGGGTGATTAGGGGAACAATAAATGATCATTGATAAATTCACCAAAGGTTATTCTAGCCCTCTTCAGATGTGCCTTGCACATCGTAGGCTCTCAAGCTCTCTTGTGTGAATTTGGATTATGGATACAAAGGTTATTTTACAAATCCGTCTTATTCCCACCAGTTCTTGCTTTGCACATTCAACTTGTCAGGGCTCAACCTCCTTATACCCTCTGCTTTGCTTGCCCCTTCACCTGCGCCAACAGGAGCCAGACCCTCTGAGCACTTCCGTGCTTCCCTGCAATGACAACCAGTCCTGCCTTCCCTGCGTGACCTCCAAAGACCTCAGGTTTCCTTTCACGAAACAACAAAGTACTGCAGCCTGGGGTCGTGTGGAATACCACTCCACTTGGCCACTGAACAAGGGCAGAGGACCACCTCCGAGGCAGCCTCAGCGATTTCAGTGATGAGGGAGGAGCTTGTCAAAGCCAGTAGTAGGTGTGCAATTAAATGCACAGCACTCGCCAGTTTACGGTGTGCTTTTATGCCATCGTCTCTGTTTTATGAGTAAAAATACAGACATAGTCACCGAGAAGTGACTTGTCTCAGCTCACCAGTCTGCAGGTGGGTACTGGAGCTGGGACTACATTTTTTACCCAGAGAACCCTTGCATTGCCTTCTCATCTCAGACTCCCCGGGACCAAATGTGGTACTCGGCGCATGATAGACCCTTGATAAGCATTTGTTAAATTTGTTGAAATGATTGAGTTGCTTGCCACTGGCTAATTTCAATTTTTTTACTCACAGTGGCTATATTTACTGAGCTGTCAACTATTTAACACAAAAAGGAATCTAGGAAGTAGTCAGTTCATCTTTGGAAGCTGCCAGATGGAAATGGCAATAAGACCTAATTTGAGATGGACTGCTTACAGGTGTAGTTAATTCTTTACTACATCGATCAAGAAGACAACATTGGCTTTCACTTCCTCCCTGAAGTGGAATAGAATTTAAGAAGGGAGCTCTGAAATTTTACTGAATTCTAAATGAAATGTTATATATATTTTAAGGGTTTTTAATGTAGAGTCATTTTAGAAAATAATACTCAGGTAATTCAAATGTTAATTTGAACCTCAGTGAGTCATGCCTTCTGCTGAATTCTACCCCAGGATAAAGTGGTGAAGTATTATAGAAGTTCCAGTGTTCTAGAATATTTGAACATATTAAAATTTTCCTACCCTGGGAGCTTTTGATCTTTTTAACAAATATATTTTGGGGGGATAGTGAATTTTCTCATATTAAAAAAAATCGGTTTAAAAGAACAACAAGAGATTTAAATCTTTAAATTAGTTTTGATGATTCATATGCTATCAAATCCAGACTTGGTATGCCACCCAGCAACAATACATAGGCTGCTTGTGAGGAATGAGGACTCTGAATTTACAATACTTCCTCATCCTGCTTGTTAGGCTTTGGTACAAGCTTGTCTTGGGGACTTTGGATCAGCGTGAAGAAAAGAAAAATGCAAAAATAAGGCTGTGCATAAGTGAAGACTGAACTCTAAGAAGCGATATGCAAATTCCAAAATTTGAAGATACGTTTAGAAATATCTGGGGACTAACCTGGTCCTGATGCATTTTGTTTCTGTCCAGTTGTACCGCTTTTACTGCTGATGTGCCATTGTGGAGAGGGTGCCAAAGGCTTCACCCCCATTCCGGGCACTATAGAGATGCTGCATCCTTGGAATAACGAAGGGGCGCCACCCGAAGACAAGGTCAGATCATCAGATGTCAATGGAACATGTCTTCTTTTCTGATTTTAAAGGGCCCTTGGGAGGTGTTTCTAACATTTTAAGTCATGAGAGAGTAAAGTGGCCATTATGGATTTCATTCACATGTCTTTGTTAAACAGAGGGTTCAAATGACAACATACTTTGCACTTGTTGCCGGGGCAGAGTTGAAGTGGTTTTGCTCTACTGTGATAGGTTCTATGTTACCGAAAATCTAGAAACAGGGTCAGGTCGGGTAATGACGCAGGGAATGAAGGATGTGCTTCTCCATTTCCATTCCCTTTGATGCATAGGGCTGGCAGAGGTAAACCCACCACCCCCGTGACAATTATAAAATGTTGCCAAATCCCCTCTCCTCTTGTCTCTCCCAACTTCACCCCGGGTCTGTCATCACCATCTGCAATAAGCATCATGCTCAATAGGATATGATTTAGCATCAAGTGCCAGAGAACTCAGAAAAACAGAGGCGTAAATATAAATGTGAGCAGTCTAGGTCCCATGTGGTGATTCCTGTACAACTGGCCCCAGGTGCCTCCTTTCTTGTTGTTCCTCCATGAATGAGTTCCATTCCCATATGGCCTTCATGCTCCAGACACTAGCTGCTGTCCCCACATTCCAACAAGCAGATCAGAAAACTGCTCTTGAAAAACATTTCCCAAAAGTTGCATACCCCATTTCTGCTTGAAATCATATTAACCCGAACTTGTCAGGTCACTATTCCTAATAGCAATGGAGGCTTGGAAATACAGATTTTCCTTGAAGCAGCCATGTATATCTCCAGCTAGAAAATAAATAAATAAATAAATAAACAAATAAAGGTTTAATAACCATTGAAGAAGACATTACACTCTAGAGGAAAGTTGAAATGCCGTTGATGCCCATAGAGTAAATGAGCTGAGAATATATTTAAATAATTTTTTTTCCTCCTTGGGTTGTAATCAGCTAACAAAACAAGAAGGTGGAGTGGAGATCTTCAGAAGGCTCAAATAGAAGTTACTCAAGCCAAAATATTTTTCCTAATTTGCCTCTGTGGAAATAGCTTATTCCCTTGATAGGCCCACTTGGCTCAGATCCTCCTACCAACTGCACTCCATCCTTCTCAGTTCCCACCTGTATTTGCTGCCACAGGTGGCGCCACTGCTTCTGACAGCAGATCATGGAGAGAGCGTAGCAGCAGGCAGTGGAGTGGGAGGAGGTATGACAACCAAAGAAACCATCGTGAAAGGAAGCAGCTCTGCTTCCTTCGTCAAAGGGCAACATGAGATGTGTGAGGTGGATGGAAGGTGGGAAGAACACAGAAACTTCATTTCTGCTGCAGTTGCCCAAGTGACAGGGACAACAGGAGCCGACATGGGTGCTGAAACTTTAAGGAGCACAAGAGTCATGGGGTCTTCCAGAGACATGGCCGGAGCTCGAACAGCTGCTGTTGCAGTGAGCGAGGAATTCTTAGGAAGTTATTTCGCTGAGGTAAGGGTTGGTTTTTATATATGCCAGGTGGGGGAGGGGACATTTAGAGGTGAATGTGGTATTATTAGGGTAATCATTGCCTTGGATCTAAATAGGACTTTGTCATCGTTTAAGAAAAGGTTTCTAGGCAGTGAGGAAAGAGTGACGTGGCCCAGTGCACGAGTTAGCTCGGTTACTCAGTGATAACAAACGACCCCATAATCTGACTTCTTGCAGAGGCTTTTTTCTCACATTCGTGTCTTTGCCAGTTGACACAGCTCTGCTCTTCTCCATGTTGTCTTCATTCCAAGCCGCATGCCGAGAGAGCAGATTGTACCAGGGCACTGGGCAGCTCCATCTGGGAAACAGGCAAGAGTCACACGGAACCAGGCAATGATGGATCCTACAGCGGCTGCCTTTTTGTGCTCACATTTCATTGGTCATAGCAAATCACATGACCAAGCCAGATGTCAGTGGGTCAGAAAGTTCAGTAACTCTGCAGGAGCAGACTTGACAGACTTGACCCCGCCAGGAGCAGAGGGAATCTGTGACCTAAAAACCACAGTCTGTTATGTCCATTTAAATTTTGCCTATGTAGCTTCACTATTGAGGCAGTTTACAAAAAAAAATTAGGAGGAAAATTGCCAGAAAGATGATGGGATGCAGTCAGAAAGCTCATGCCTGGAATTAGGAATTAGAAGCAGGGCTTGGGGAGCGCCTGGGTGGGTCAGTCGGTTAAGCATCTGACTCTTGATGTCAGCTCAGGTCATGATCTCACAGTTGGTGAGTTCAAGCCCCACATCCGGCTCTGTGCTGACAATTTGGAGCCTGCTTAAGATTCTCTCTCTCCCCCTCTTTCTCTGCCCCTCCTCTGCTCACTCTCTAAATCTCTCTCTCAGAATAAATAAACACTTAAAATTCTGAATTTAAAAAAAAGAAAAAGCAGAAGCAAGGCTGGATACCTTTCTTGAGAACAAGGTCCCTGTGCCCCACACAGGAGTGGGCAGAATCAGAGTGCTGAGCATCTGAAGGACACTTGAGACAAGGAAGGAGATGGGCTTCTGTGGAGACCAGTTTATTTCTGTCCCCTCTCTGCGTGGTTGCAAATTACAGGAGTGCTTTCCCACTTCCTGTCTCCCTCCACCCTCCCTTCTTTCAGATCACCTGCCCACCCCATTAGCTTGACAGGGTGGTGGTGATGTGGTCAGGGTCAAGGAGAACCACTTCTCATCCCCCTTCTGTCTCGCTGCCGAGCTCCGTTCTGGTGCCCTGTTGGTTTCATTTGGATAGTTTCCCCTCTCCACTCTAACCCTGCTCAAGTCAGTCTTCGTTGTGTATGTATGTGAACAGTTTTTAATTCAGAAATCATTTCAAACTTTCCAGAAAATTTTCATGAACAGTAGAAATTTTGAACTCCTGTATATTCTTAACCCAGATTACCCAATTATTAACCCTTTCCCACATTTGCTATTTGCTTTTCTCTCCCTCCCTTCCTCCCTCCACCCCCCTCACTCTTTCTCTCTCCCACACACATGCACATGACACACACACATGCACATTTTCTTACACAGTACAATGAACAAATTTTGAGACATAACAGTGACATATTCCATATTTTGATTTTACCAATGATCATAATAATGCCATTTATAGCCATTGTTTTTCCTGTCCAAGACCCCATCCAGAAGTCCTGCCTTTCTTACCTTTCAGAACATGAATATTTTTTTAAGAATACAGGCCAGTTGTGTTGTAGAATGCCCAATTTGTGTTTCTCTGATGTTTTCTTGTAATTAGACTCAGGTTGCGCTTTTGGGGCAGGAATATAGTCTCATTCTTAAGTGAAGTTGTGTCACTAATTTGTGCCTCTGTTTTTATTTCTATTTTAGAAAGCTGCTTCTTATACTGAGGAAGATGACATTCACATAGCCAAAGATTGCCTTCTGGTTTATTCTCAGGAAGACACTGCATCTCTACACGGCTCCATCGGCTGTTGCAGTTTTATTGAAGGAGAGCTCGATGATCACTTTCTAGATGATTTAGGGCTTAAATTCAGGACACTAGCCGAAGTTTGCTTGGGTCAAAAGATAGACATGGATGGGAAAGTTGAGCAGAGGCAAAAACCTGTGGGAGAATCAAGTATGAAGGCAGCTTCACATTCATTCGATGAGAAAACTAGGATTCACGCAGAGCATGCCTACTCCTCGGGCAGTAGCTTTCAAGTTCCCAAACCTTCGCATGAAGCAAATGCGGAGAAAGTAACTCAGGAAATAGTCACTGAAAGATCCGTATCTTCTAGGCAGAGTGAGAAGGTAGCTACACTGCTCCCTGATCCATTGGCTTCTGGCAATGTTGTAGTGACAGAAACTTCCTATGCCACAGGCTCCACGATGCCACCAAGCACCGTGATCCTGGGTCCTGGACAGCCACAGGCCCTCATCGTGACGGAGCGGGTGTATGCTCCAGCCCCTCCCTTGGTAGACCAGCACTATGCTAATGACGGTAGTGTCGTGGTTACCGAGAGAATAATACAGCCTAACGGGGGCATCCCTGGTCCCCTGGAAGGCACTCAGCCTCTGCCAGATGCACATTATGTGATGGTGAGGGAGAGAGAGAGCTTCCTCGCCCCCAGCCCAGGCATGCAGCCCACTCTGGCCGTGCCTGGTGTGGCAGCAGGACAGAACGTGACAGTGACAGAAAGAGTACGAACAGCTGTCCCCACGCTGCAATCCAGTTACCAGATTCCTGCTGAAACCTCTGTGATGGCCAGAAAGACAGAGGTTTCTGGAGCCAGAGGCCCTGGCCCTCTGCCAAATTTCAGTTTAGAGGAGTCTGGTCATTCTAATTCTACTGTAACCACATCTTCCACCAGAGTCTCCAAGCACAGCGTCTTGCAGCATTCCTACTCCTCAACCCCTGTCGACCGCAGTCTGACCCAGAGTTTAGCTAGCAGTGACTGACTTCCTGTTTCCAACGGACCTCTCTTTTGATGAGCCTCCGGTCGTAAGACACGTACACACGGGGCTTGACACTTTTCTCAGTCACTAGCACACAGCCGACCTCGCTGTCCCAGCCTCCAAGTGTGTCCTTCACAAATGCTCCAGGGCTCACTGGGGGCATAACGATGAGACTGTGTCTTAAGTGCCTTTTAATGAGTTATGTCCAGACAGTTATGGCCAGAAAGCAGGTTAAAGAGAGAGTAAATCTGGCTTTAAGAGTTTGCCACATTGACACAGAGTGTCCACTGCATGAGCTCTCCAGTAGAGCCATCCCTGAAACTGACTGGGAGTCTTTGCATTCACGGTCCACACTGCCGTTCTCTATTCCATGCTTTACTGCACCTGGCAGGTTATCCACACGTTTATCCAAAAATATGAGCACAGCCTGGACAACTGGTTTTGCTTGTTTTCTTTCTAGACTAGGAGCCGGGCCTTTTAATCTGTTAGGCTGACTGAATTATGGAACGTTGGCATGATAAAGAACGCACGTAGATTTCTGTGCATATGTGTAGTAGGACTTTAGAAATAGCATTATCGCTTCCCTTTGCCTCCCCAAAATCATGAAAATAATGAATACTTCAAATTCAGTTGAATGATCCAGGGCAAAATTCATAAATATAAAATCGCTCTACTTTTTATAGTAATAATACACTATTTTTTTAAAACTCAGGATACATTATCTTCTAATCTTGTACAGCTAAATTAACCACGAGACTGGATTCTCCACTGTGATAAGAACCTGCCCGTTTGATTGCTATATATCCTTAGTACATAACATGAGTGCCAAATAAATATTTGTGGAATTAAACCAAATTTTGGAAACCATTCTCTTTTATATACAATTATAAGAAAAATACTGGAAAACCCTATGGTATCAGTAATTATGAGTTTGAAATTATGATTTTATTCTATGTCTCAAGGTCACTGACTGGCCAGTCATGACTTACTTCATGAATATTAAATATTCAGTTGAACTATTGAACAAAGCCTGAATTTGTACGTTATCCTCGCCTTTCATTGTGAAAAGTTATTTGGGTATTTTGGCCTTTAAGTAGGTTGTGTTTTCATTGCTCCTTGAAGAAATAGAGCATTTAAGGTTTCAAAGTATATATATAGCCATATATAGTCAGAAATATTTTTGACTTGAATTATGTTATACAAAAGATTGATATGTTTTGCTCCTACTGACTGTGTATGGGTAAAAGACAAATATTTTTAAATATCGTAAGTCTGTGGCCAAGATGAAGGTCAATCTTCCATGATCTAAATTTTTTACTCTCTACTTAGTATTTGCAGCTTTTTTTTTCATTGCAGACTTAGTAGTTATATTTTGCCACGTATGCAACAGGAATATCATTACTGCGTGGAATGTAAATATGACCTATGTATCCCAAACAAACCAAAGGTGGTCTTAACCATCCTCCCCGGACAGACTTAGAAAACCTAACCTGTCTCCTGTATGCAGCATAATCACATTTTCTAAACGGTTTTTTGTACCTGAAACGGTGATTTGTATTAGGTCTTACCTTTGCTCCTTGGGAGATTATATTTGTATGTGTATCATCATAAAATATTTAAATAAAAAGATGACCTTTGAGCAACCCTTTTCCATATTTTTTACTGTTCCATCATATTTTACAAGGACTATAATTGTACATTAGAGGAGAGAGCACCCCGAAAGCAGGCGTTTGTTCGACTTTGGCACTTGAATTAGAACTGCTTACATTCAGCTCAGCCAGCCTCCTTAGAAGAGCATCATTTCCAGAAGGCCCAGGTAAATTTTAATTTCAGGTATATTTTAGTGTAAATGTGTCCCATAGTAAAAAATGATCTGTTGTTTACCTGAAATTCGACTTTAGCCGGGCACTCCCTTTTCTATTTGCCCAGTCTGGCAACCTTGTTCCTAAGGGACTGGAGTTGGCCCTCTGCCCACAAAGTGACATTTGGGGAACCTACTGGGCTCAGCCAAAGAATGCTTACACATCTAACCCAAAGAGGTGAGACCATTCAATGAATGGTAAAAAGCTGTTTTAGTTACTTGTTACAGTTTACAAGGGAAAAGATCAGAGTTTCTGTGTATACTATAATGTCACATTAATAAATATTTCACAACACTGGTGCATCAAGACACCCTAAAGCATAAAGACCATGTTGCATTTCTGTGACCTCAGGGCTCCCACCCCAAGTGGCACATGGGAGCAATTTTTGGTTGATCTTATGAGTCTCTAGAGACCATATTCCCATCACCACCACATCAAAAGGTATTCAGTAAAATGTTGCTTATGAAGTAACACCAAGAAATGAGGGGCTTCAAATAACTATATTAAGATAACTAAATCTTACCTCTTTGGGGCATCTGGGTGGCTCAGTTAAGTGTCCGATTTTGGCTCAAGTCATGATCTCACGGTTTGTGGGTTTGAGCCCCGCGTTGGGCTCTGTGCTGACAGCTCAGAGCCTGGACCCTGCTTTGGATTCTGTGTCTTCCATTCTGCTCCTCCCCGACTCATGCTCTCTCTTCAAAAATAAATAAACATTAAAAAAAAATTTTTTTAATAAAAAAAATAAATAAATCTTACCTCTTTAACATACCAAAATTTCCTGGCTTCACTATTTTAGTGTAATTCAAGTCCTCTATCATTACTGATTTTTTGGTCTACTTTTTCTATTAATTGCTGAGAGACGGATATTAAAATCTCTGGCTGATTGTGGCTTCACTTATTCCTCATTTAATATTTTCTAGTTTTGCTCCCTGTATTTTTAAACTTGTTTTCCCTGCATTAATAACATAAATACATTTAGCATTGTGTCTCTTCAGAGAATTGACCCTTTTTTATCTTTATGGAACATCACTCTTTGATTATATTCTTTGTCTTAAAATCTGCTTTGCTAACATTAACATTGACACACCGTCTTTCTTATGCATGGTATATCTTCTAACTTTTTACTTTCAACTTTATAATGTATTTCTTATAAATAAATATAGACATGGGTCTTGCTGTTTTGTCCATTTTAACACTTTGAATGAATGGAAGTCTACTTGCTTCAATTTTTAATATTGACGAGCTTAAGCCTTCCATCTTGGTATTTGTTTTCTCTTGGTCCTATCTGGTTTTTTCGTTTCTATGCTCCTTTCCTGCCTTCCTTTGCATGTTGAACATTGGAGGATTCCACCGTAGCCCTTCTACTGATCTTTTAACTAGTTGCTCTTGTGAAAATCCAATTAAAAATATCTCCTGCCAGTAGGGGCACCTGGGTGGCTCAGTCGGTTAAGCATCCGACTTCGGCTCAGGTCACGATCTCTCGGTTCATGGGTTCGAGCTCCATGTCGGGCTCTGCACTGACAGCTCAAAGCCTGGAGCCTGCTTCAGATTCTGTGTCTCCCTCTCTCTCTGCCCCTCCCCCACTTGTGCTCTCGCTCTCTCTTGCTCTCTCAAATAAATAAATAGACATTAAATAAAAAATCTGCCAACCAAAACAAATTCTCCACAAGAGTAGAAGAGAGAGAGAACAGCTTTATTATTGAATAAGCATTATGCCAGAATGGGAGGTGCATCACAAGCAACCCACAAAGAAACTGAAATCTCATAGATAGCCAGGCAGTCACAACCCGTTACATGCATGTTCACAAGGTAATGAGAACTTGTCTTCAAGCAAGAACTTTCAGCATCACTGGTCACATACAGCTCATCTTAAATTCACTTGGATTGGGGTGGCCATCGTATTGCTGATTGCCTGCATCCAAACAAATAAGATTTCTAATATCTCTATGACAGGTAGCTAGTGACAGCCTAGAGCCAGATGCTCGTGGAGAAAGGGAGATAGAGGTGCTATCTTCCTTGATGTTCGCACCTTTGGTGTTCAGAGAGAAGGCTCCCAGGTTTTAGACAAAGACATTGCTGCTTGTAAAGCTGACAAAAAGCTCGTTTCGTTTTTAAAAGATTTATATAGTATCTGGGGCACCTGGGTGGCTCAGTCTGTTGCACGTCTGGTCTGACTCTCGATTTTGGCCCAAGTCTTGATCCTAGGGCTGTGGGATCAAGCCCCGCGTCAGACGACATGCTGAACGTTCTCTCTCTCCCTCTCTCTCCCTCTGCTCCCCCTCCCTGTCTAAAATAAAATAAATTTTTAAAAAGGTTTCTATAGTATCGGAAAGGGGCAGAGAAAGAATTAGCAATTGTAAGTTTTCTAAAGTGAATACTCTGAGAAAGAGGAGAGCGGAGGGAAAGTCTCTCCCTTTTTGCACCAAGAAAAACAGAATCTTTTCTTTCTTAGGTTTGTTTTTACCCTCACACTTTAGGGCTATGCTTCATGTGGCAACTGGCTACCAACTGGACAGCACAAATTTAGCCCATTTCTTTCATTGTGGAAAGGGTTTCTTGGCAACATATTTCTAGAAATTGCAATATGTATGTTTAATTATCACAGTTGACCTTCCAATATCCTTCTACTCCACAAGGTACTTAAACCTTGAACTTTCACTGTGGATCTTGCTATGTCGATGGATCTCTGACCTTCACGCCCATACGCTTATGGAGAGGACTTCAATCATTGCTTCCTGTCCCCCACACCTTCCTGCACACCCCTGCCCCCCACTGGCTGCAGTGCATTATTGGCACGAATATTCTGAAACCTGCATCAAGTCCATTAGTGAATGGAAACGGATATCTCGTTATTCCACAGATTACAGAACTCCACCAACCCATGAGCCGAGTAGAGAAAATGAGATGAGGAAGGTGTGCCTCTATTAAAAATCCAGAAACACCCGTAGCTGGAGATTTTCCATTTGCCTCTTTGTATCCACTCCCTACCCCTTTTCACCTTGTTTTGAGACCCAGGAGCTTGTCCTCTCTGGATGCTTCAGCAGGCATCCTTGCCCTCTGGCTACTAGTTGGGCGTAGTTCTTGGGAGGCATTGGCTGGAGATTGGAGAGAAAGAAATACAAGGTCAGGGCATGTTTTTCCTCTCTCCCTCTGCCAGCACCAGTCAGTCATCTCTCTATGGGCAGAAACTCCTCTTCTGAGTTCCAGGACCCACTCCCTCTCCTTGCTCCTTGAGGCAAGGTGGTGGTGATTGCCCCCTCCTCGACGGATGTCAGACTCAGCCAGTGCCCTGGACTATCCCTTGAGGTTTTCCTCACCTGCTTCACTTTGTGTAAATGATCCACTAAACTCTCTTCACTTCCATCTGCTTCCCCCTTGAACACTCAGTGACACAGGAAAAACCCTGTTGTATTAGTCTGCTTGGGTTACCATAACGAAATCCCGCAGACTGGAGGACTTAAACTACAGACATTTATCTTCTCACAATTCTAGAGGCTAGACATACAAGATCAAGGTGTCCGCAGTGTCTGTTTCTTCCAAGACCTTGTTCCCTGGCTTGTAGATGACTGTCTTCCCCCTGTGTTTTCACGTGGTCTTCCCTCTGTACGGATCTATGTCCGAATTTCCCCTTCTAATAGACACCAGTCATGTTGAATTGGGATTTTAACTTAATTACCTCTGTAAAGACCTCATCTCCAAATATAGTCACACTCTGACGAATTGGTGGTGAGGATTTCAACATACGAATTTTGAGGGAACACGACTCAGCCCGTAAGACCAGGTAAACAAACAGGCTTAACTAGAAAAGCTGTGCTATTTTTTCCCATGAAAGGCATGAATTTCTTCATCCCACGATTTGATTAATTATCAATAAAAATTGCTTGTCACAGCAACAAAGTTGAGTTGAAAGCAGCCTGAATGAGGAGACTGCAGAGTTACCCCTTGAGCCCTCAGAGAAATTTCAAAGGTAATCAAAGCAAAAGCACATTTGCTTGTACTGAGCCATGGACCCAGGGAGGGTTGATAGCAGTTAACATTCCCAGCTTGGTGGCCGAGGTCACGTGCTTTGTATTGCTTTTCGGTTTCCTCAGATATTTTCAGTACACACACTGCCAACGACTCTTCAATAAGCTGGGGAAGCTTAATGATCCTCTCCCTTGGAACTCATGCTAAGGATTAATTTTTTTTTCCTTACTTGCTTCAGAGGCTTCTATACATAGCACATGTGGCCTTTCCTGGGTTTCTTTTGTATTCTAAATTTAAGTCAGTACAAATTATTCTCTCTCTTTCCTTCTAGTTATAAAAAAAAAGGTTGCTACAAAGAGCTTAAAACAAAATATATTGATTTGCTTCTTCATTATGACTGTTGTGATGGCCATGAAGTAATTCACTTCAAAATTACTTCAGTATGAGGTATGTGATAAACATGTGTACAAATTAATTCTAACTTATTCCCACCAGTGGTTAGTATTTGAAGAATCCTAATCAGAAATGGACACTCCAGGGGTGGCTACCTACCCTTCAAATATTCTTAAAATCCACATTAGAGGGACACCTGGGTTGCTCAGGTGGTTCAGCGTCCCGACTTCGGCTCAGGTCATGATCTCACAGTTCACAAGTTTGAGCCCCGCCTTGGGCTTGTTGCTGTCAGTGCAGAGCCCGCTTCGGATCTTCTATCCCTCTCTCTCTCTGCCCCTTCCCAGCTTGCACTGTCCCTCAAAAATAAGTCTTTTTTAAAAAGCCACGTTAGAGGGCTTGCTAATTAACATAGGGATGGAGGTGATGATTTTCCTTTGGGGAGATGAGTGGTTTTGCAACTGGCAACTGTTGAGGCAGTGGATACAGCCCCCGCTGCACTTCCGGAAATGAGGCATGAGGCTGTGACAGGCCTGAGTCTAAGAGCTCCTGTGAAGCGCTTCAGGTCTAGAGCCTCATCAGTCCTGTGTCCTTCCACCTCCTGGAGAATCCTGCCATCTGACCAACCAACAATGCTGGCTCATCCTACCATCTGAACGTACTAATTCCATCTGCCTCAGAATGAACCTCTTTCATCAACTGCTGGTCAGAAGAGACTACGGCAGAGAAAGAAAGTGCCCTGAGTGACAAAATTTGGTTATATGACTGCTTTTGTGCCTGTGCGCTAACAAATACTTATCCATTTTGTGGAATTGGTTTATTTGCTTGTTTTATAATAAACCACTGGTATAGCCCCCTATCTATCCCTAACTAGCAGAAATTAGCAATATTTAAAAATGTCTAAATTGTCATTTGCTTGATGCTCAGATGGCTTAGGAAAATTAGCAGTAGCCTATTTAATTTAATTATTTTTCTTGGAAGATGTACTGCCTCGGTTCAACCCCTTCTTTGTTTCCCTCCAACTTTTCCTTTTAAAGTGCTATTTTACCAAAATATTTTCTTGTATCACATGCACTTTTTTGGAAAAAGGCAAAATGTAGATTAAAGAAGAAAAAGCAAATGATTGTCTGTATTTCTCTAATTGCTTCACATATCTTATCCTTGTTTCATACCCCCCATTCCCCAGAAATTGAGATCACTGAAGGCAGAAACAGACCTTTTTTATCTTTGTCTCCTCATGACACAATTCAAACCAGACAATTATGAATTTTGAAAATCTGACAAAATTTCCAAAATGGATTTCCTAAGCCTGTACGTGATGGATGATGTCAGTGTCCCCGCTGTCCATCCTTCATGTAATTTGCAACCTCTAATGAACTGCATCCCAAACCCAAGTCTGTTTTCATTGCAAAATCTTAATCAATGGACTCTGAGAAGAGTTTGGGGGGGGGGGGTGTTGGTATGAAGAGAACCGTGAGATTTTAGTGCGTAAAAGGAATGATTTGCAATGGCTCAAAGATTTTTATGTTTATTCCAGAGTTTCTTTCTATCTGCTGATTGCTTGGACTATCAGAGATTTTCCTCAGTGTCATATTTGTTTTATTATTCTGTCCTTTTACCCAAGGCTGACATTAGGACAGAGCCCACATGAGGATGGAACCCACATATCCCTCTTCTCTTCATCTCCTGCTTTCAGCTTCCTCTAGCTGAAAGTTTGCATTGACAAACCTCTTGAGGTGAACCCTGCTGGAGCTTTGTCGTTCCCAACCCTTCTGAGAACCACTGGTACCATAGCCCCAGTTTCACATGGCACTGTCTCAAGAGAAAAAAAAAACTGGGTTGAGGAGGAGAAAACAGTTCTTGGGGAAAAACCATAAAAGGCTTAAGGAAGTGCACAAAATATAAACTGCATAAATGCTTCTAAAAATACTCCTGCTAGATAAAGCCCAAGTTGACTTGGCTTAGCGGTAAATTATGTGTACATTCCCCTAGTAATAATTCACGTGTTTCTCTACCTGGAGGTCTTCTGGACTACGGAAACAGAATGACAGAAGCACAATTTTCTAAGCCGGTGCACATCCAACAACCATTGCCTCACTAGCTTTTGGAGTAAATGCATGTTATGCGCTCTCTGGCCACAAGATGGCACTATGCATGCAGCAAAAGAAGCCAAGTCAATCTGTCAAAGCTCCCAAGGAAAAGAATTAAGCAATTTAATAAGGTGATAAGCAGTGCAAACTCACAAATGCAGATACCTGCATTTGCTAACTGTGCTTCTCCAGATAAAGTGTGATATGTTTCAGGGTTGCCTGGAGGTCTTTCTGAAGGTCAGTCATGAGCCTTTGGTTCTATCAAAAAGGCTGCACTTTGGAGGAAATGATGTGGCCAATGCATTTACAAATAATACACTCACCCTGGTGTGGGCTAGTCTTAAGAATAAATGTTGAGATTCAATTAAACAACACCTGTTGAATTCTCACTATATGCTGAGCACTGTTTAGTGGCTTTAAGTTCATCCAAAGATGAGTAAGACCCAGCCCTCGCCCTCCAGGGGCCCACAGACAGGGTAATGGAGGTGGTATTTATAAACACCTTTTTCTGAAAACCAAAATGACCTGTAATAAACAAGCCATCAAAGGTAGACAGAAAATTCCAAGACTGCTTGGAGAGAATGCTCTGAAGATGGAGTGGGAATATCTAAGAGGCCTTCTTAAGAGATGGACTTTTCATGAAAAGTGAAGATAAATAAACAAGAATTAGCTGGATCAGAGGCTCACCTCACACCGGTGAGGGTGGCTAATGTCTGGAAAATGACAGGTAGTGGGCCCAGCAGAAACTATGGATGGAAAGGCAGGTACAGACCACCGGCTAAGGCCGTAAAACTACATTATGCAACAGGGAGGAAGATGGGCTGCAGAGGGAGATACCAAGGAAGAAGGTGGAAAAAACTGATAATTCCACCCCACGTGAATGTTAAATATTAATCTCTTTTCTTCTCTAACTTTCATTGCCTTTTCTATGTTTTCTCAGTGCCTCTTTCCTTGCTGTAAATTTTATTGTTTTTAAGTTTATTTATTTATTTTGAAAGAGAGAGGGTGAGCCAGGGGAGAGGCAGAGAGAGAGGGAGAGAGAATCCCAAGCTCCGGTGGGGCCCAGTCCCACAAACAGTGAGATCATGACCTAAGCTGAAACCAAGAGTTGGACACTCAACTGACTGAGCCACACAGGCGCCCCTAAAATTTAAATGTTATGTCAACAAAGTCACAGAACCAACAGAAAAGTAGGATACAGTGATGGCAAAAAAATTTTACTAAACAAAATTGGATTAGACAAGAGATTTGCATTTGACAAGAGATTTTTTTTCTCTAATTTGTGATCTTATTTGTATAAAAAGTCTTACAATGTTAGGCAATCAAAATAACATTGGCTATTTGCTTAACAAATCCTTTAACATTTAAAAATAATAAAAGTATTTGAAATTCGACTATTCCAGAAAACTGTTGGCATATGGTTTTTCCTGATAGTCCGATTTCACTTTGGTTTCCCTTATGAAATTGTAAGCTTTTTTTTTTTTGCTTTTTTTTTTTTCTTTTTCTTCTTTTTTTTTTTTAGAGGGAGGGGGTCCAAGGAGGAGAAAGAAAGAGAAAGAAAGAAAGAAAGAAAGAAAGAAAGAAAGAAAGAAAAAGAAAGAAGGAATCTTAAGCAGGGTCCACACTCAGCATGGAGCCCGACATGGGGCTCAATCCCATGACCCTGGGATCATGACCTGAGGCAAAAGCAAGAGTTGGAAATTCAACCAACTGAGCCACCCAGGCACCCCCAAAATTGTAAACTTTTTGAGCCAAGAACTTAGTCTGTATTTATTCTTATATCCTCAGTATATATTATCATTATAATGTATAATATAGTATATAAGTGTATATAATATATATTATGATAGATACTCAATTATTATTGTTTATTGTTGAATTGCCCTTAAATTAAACTGAGTACTATTGAAATTAATGGAATGGCATATTTTGCATTTCTAGGCTTTCTCCCCAAAATTCTATTAGGAAACTTTTCACACTCACAGCAAATTTGAAAGATTTTTCATGAATACCCACATTCCATCACCTAGATTCCACCATTAAACTTTTTTCTTTTCTTGCTTTATCACATATCTACCCATTCATTTCTCTATCCATCCATCAATCCATCTTATTTGTCATGAATTTCAAATTAAATAATAGCCATACTTATACATTGCTCTAAATATGTCATGTGCATATCTTTTTTTAAGTTTATTTGTTTATTTTAAGAGAGACAGAGACAGCGTGAGCTGAGGAGGGGCTGAGAGAAAGGGAGAGAGAGAATCCCAAGGAGGCTCTGCACTGCCAGCACAGAGCCCGACACGGGGTTCGAACTCACAAACACTAGATCATGACCTGGGCCGAAACCAAGAGTCGGATGCTTAACCAATTGAGCCACCCAGGCACCCCTGCCACATGCATATCTTTAACTAGAGTTCAAGATTTGTCTACATTTTTTTCCTCTGAGAAAACATTACATACAATGAAATGCACCAATTGTAAGTGTACATTTGCTATGTTTTGACAAGTGCATACAGCTGTGTAACCCAAGCCCCTTTCAAGATACAGAAATTGCTATCACAGCAGAAATACTAATGCCTCTTTTTGCTCAGTCCCCACTCCCACCCCTGAGAAGCAACAAATTTTTATCATATTTTTATTATTTTGTTTTGTTTGTTTTGCCTCTTCTAGAACTTCATGTAAATGGAGTCCTATAGTGTGTGCCCTTTGGGATAGGCTTCTTTCACTCAGTGTAATGTTTTAGAGATTCACCAGGTTGTATCAGTGATACATTTCTTTTCATTGGCATTAGTGTTCTATAGAATAATTATGTCACAGTTGCTTATCCATTTTCATTTTGATGGATACCTAGGCTGTTTTACAATTCTGCGTTATCAAGAGTAAAGCTAAATGAATATTCAAGTCTTTGTGGCCACATGGTTCCATTCCCCTTGGGTAAAAACTAGGATTGCAACTCCTGCATCAGAGGGTAAATGCTTGGATATTTTCAGGATCTCCTTTTCACCAAATGCCTGGCAGTTCTTGTCATGCTTTATCTCCCCCAGTTTAATAATCTAAGAGAAATCCCTGAGTAAGAGCACCCCTACTGGTCCATTGAATGCTATATACCACACTCAAAATTCCAGAACAGTAGTAATGGGGTCTTTCCACTCCATGCGATGCACACCTGCTATAGACTGAATGTGTCCAACCTTCAGTGTGATAGTGTTAGGAGGTGGGGCCTTTGGGAGGTGATTAGGTCATGAGGGTGAAGCCCTCATAAATGGGATTGGTGCCTTTACAGAAGAGACCCCAGAGAGCTCTTCACCGCTTTCACCATGTGAAGACACAGAGCCTATCAAGCAGGAAGCAGATCCAGACACTGAATCTGCCAGCACCTTGGTCTTGGACTTTCCAGCCTCCAGACTTGTGAGAAATAAATTTCTGTTGTTTTTAAGCCACTCAGTCTATGGTATTCTGTTATAGCAACTCAAATATACTACACACACACACACACACACACACACACACACACACACACGACTGACAGTTGATTGGGAAAAGGGATGCTTGACCCAAGAATAGCCTTCGATAGGCTGCCTAGAAGCCCAAGAAATAGACCGATTCAAAGATCCACCCACAACATAATGATGGTGAATACCTGGCCTAGTTTATTCCTTTCTGAAAATTGAAATGGAGACACTGGAAAGGGGCATTTAGTTAGAGGTGAAGGCAGAAGGAAAAGACACACAAACAAAGCATTCTTCAGATTTCTTTGAGAGCTGCTAAATCAGTGGTTAAAGAGATAGATGTCCTCATCTATCTTGCTTTTCCAAAGGAAGGATAAGCTCGTCCATCCAGAAGTTTCCCTTGCAGATGAAGAGAAATAAAATCCCCACATAATCTGGAACATTCTCAGGAAGGGTAGTATAATTGACTATGTTGTTATTAGTGTAGGATTTAGACTTAAAAATTAGAAAAATGGTCTAGGGACCCATTTATCTAACAGTCAAAGGCAAGGATGAAATAGAAATAAAGATAATGATTGAAAGAAATGTTCTCTCTCTCTTTCTTCAATAATATTTGGCCATAAGTAAAAACCAGAAAGTTAAAATAAGTAGAAAGAACCTAGAGGCAAATTCTCTGGATCTTTTCCCCAATTCTCATATGGTCCTAGGAATGGGGGATGAAGAACATTTGCTACCAGATGCATCCTATGATAATTCTAACAACTCATCAAAAGATAATCAGATTCTGCAGCTCAGCTTCCAAAACTTTTTTTAAGCTTACTTATTTATTTTGAGAGAGAGAGAGAGTGGGGGAGAGATAGAGAGAGAGAATCCCAAGCAGTGCAGAGCCCCACATGGGGCTCGAGCTCACAAACCGTGAGATCATGACCTGAGCCAAAATCAAAAGTCAGAGGCTTAACTGACGGAGCCACCCAGACGCCCCTCAGCTTCTAAAATTTTACCTCAAGAGATAATCTTACAATTATGACAAGATGTGTATATAAGGATGTTCATCACAGTGCTGTTTATCACGTTAAAATCGTAAACAGCAGGTTACCAGCAGAGTTCATTAAAAATCAGTTCTGCGTAAAAAAACAAAACAAAACAAAACAAAAAAAACATAAATAAAAATAAAAATTTTTAAATTTTAAATAAATAAATAAATATCAAAATAAATATCAATTCTATGCAGCGCTCTGTGTGGATGAAGGAGGCATTTTAAAGTTACAAGACAGAGATGCTCCTAAGTTACTTTCAGTAATTGCAAGGCAACAACGGAACGTGGAACAGATGTTGCCGCCACTCCATCAGCCCTTTCTAACCGCGTGTGTCAGCTACAGAAGGCTTAAAGGCCCGCTTTTCAGACCAGCCACCAAGGGAGCGCTCACAGGTGTTCTGCGCATGTGCACACACCGCAAGGTAAAGCGTTCAGCTGCACTGACCTTCACTCTCCAGTGGTTCTCACTCGGGTCAAAAATTGTCAGTGCAGGCAGCCTTTAAGAGACAGAAATAAATGTGCATTTCACTTTGGAATAATGACACTCTGGAGCCACACAGAGACACTGACATACGATAACCGTGGTTATAATCATAATGGGATGCGTTATTGACTGGGTACTTTCTATTGGCAGGCACTAGGCTAACTAAGCATTTCTCATACTATTATCTGGTTTTATCCTCCGCAATCTTAGAGATACATCATATTATTTTCTCCCGTGTAATGGAGGCGTAAGCTATGGGTTAGAGCAGGTATGCAATATGTAGTTGAGCTAGTTCAGGCTTTATCATCACACATGTATGCAGCCTTAGCTAAAGAAATGATAACAGGCAGGAGAAAATCTAGGAGTGAGGGGTGCTTCAGTATGGCAGAAAACCATTTATTGCCTCGTTGAGTTTGTTGGGACAGGGAGGGACTTTTTTAAAAACAATTCAAGGGTCAAAGACATAGAAGAAGTTTTGTGGTTTGTTTTTTTTTTTTTTTACTTTTCCCTCAAATACCCTAAACTATTTTTCATCACTGCAAACAAAAGCACAGGCCAGAAATTTCCATTCACCTATGATCTATGATCGCTAATCTTCTTTAGCTATCACTTAGCAACGGGTAACAAATGGAGGTTGGCAAAGCTGGGCTGATAAGCATTCTTTTTTAGTCAAAAGATCAGAGTTTTTACAAGGTACAGCCAACCGCCCTCAGGCTTACAGGGGTTTTAAAGGTCAGGCAAAGTTGTTGTTGGTTTGGTTTTTTTTTTTTTTCCTTCAGCGCAAAGCAAGTTTTCTTTGTTTGGCCTGTAAAACTCATATAGGTCTTTGAAAGAGGCCAGATTCCAGACTGTTAGGGGGGTCCCCAACTCGCTCAGTCTCTGAACCCCCTGCAGGCTTGTTCAGTCAGGTTGTGTTCAGGAGAGGAGAGGTGCCTTGAGTGCTGTGGGATAAGATTTAGCGTAGGGTTAGACCTGACACAATGGCGGAGGGACTTGGAAAGAAAAATCTGGAAGGCGAGTGAGAGAATCACCAGCCCATGATAATGAAGAGCTATGAAATGCTCTGAAGGCTACAAAAACATTGTCAAGGCTAGCTTTCACCAGTGCTGAAAACAGCAATGATTTGCAGTATGTGAGGAAAACAGCATTCACAGTCTCAGAGAGCTGAGTCAGGCTTGGAAGGGCAGCTAGCCTATCCTCCCATTCAGGGGCACCTACTGACCAATGAAGGGAGGGGGGGGGGCACTATCCTTCTTTGTTATCTACTCCCATTCACGGCTTCTGTGTCTGAAGGTCCTTCCTTGAGTCTCCCTGGAATACCTCATGCTACTGTTTCAAGCCATTCTCTTCTTGTACTCTTCGTAACAGAGGCGTCTATCTTTCTTCAGATCTTTCTTAGCCTTTTATTAACTTGACATGCATCATGAATTCATGTGGACCTTTCTGTTCTCCAGGCTCAATTTTTAAATAACTCACTAGAATGACATTTACTGGGCCGACCCTAGACAAATCCTGGGCACACAAAGATCATTATGACACATTTCTTGCTTGCTTACGGGGCAAAGCAGTTATTTAAAGAAATAATGGCAGCTAGAGTGTGATGTGTGAAGTTCAGGACTTGCCTGTTTTTGAAACTTGGCATTTTGATAATTGTCCATTCGAAACTACCTTAATTTTTCCATCTCAAAGATTTGGCTGTTTTTATCACTAAGTGGCAGCAGATAGGGGGAGCCATAGCAGAACGGATGCTCCAACCAGTGGCAAAATGAAATTTAAAAAAGAACAACAAACTTGTATCTTGTACCTTTGTATCTACATGGAGTGGAAGCAAAAATACATTTCCTGGATTCAAGGCACCATAAATTATAAGATGCTTTAGTAATGGAACAAAAGGTCAAAAGTATCATCCCTACTCTCTCTCTCTCTCTCTCTATATATATATATATAGATATATAGATATATCGATATATCTATATATATATATACGGATTCTAGAAATCCAAGGGAAAGTATAAGTACAGTGCATCTTAAGGAAATAGAGTGATGTGTTTTTAACTCTTTTGCTTCTTAGCACTTGACAGTTAATGATGAGTGGTAGATATGCCTGATGATGGATTACCCTGCACCAAGTACCTTCTATATGCTGAATATTGCACAACCATCCTGCAGAAGGGCTAGCACTATCCCCATTTAACACCTGAGGAAAGCAAACCTCGAAGAAAGGATAGACCTTCGACCCTAGATATGCAAGATTAAATTCAGGAGGTTGGCCAGCAAATCCATGATTATTTTATTCTCTTGGGCTTCCTTCTGCTTTTCCCCAAACCCTCGGGCTTCCTGGCTGCTTTCCTTGAACGCTCTCCCAGGCGCACTCAACAAGGCAAGATTCCACTAAGGAAGGTAACTTCCCCCGGACTCCATCTCTACCCTGTTAGACTCCCACTCCTGCTGAATACCCTTGAGCCTGGCAGTTTCTGGAACTGCTCCACCTCAGAAACCTCAGTTTCTGTTCCCTGCTTTCACAGGGCACGTCTCCATTCCCACTACGTCTACCCTTCAACCTTCTGGAGACTTCTAGAAACCTTTTCCTCCCTGCTTGTGGATTCCCCCTAACCCTGTAGGAGCCTCCAGAATGGTTCTGAGGTAGCACCCTGCTTTCCCCACAGCCTTGGGATGGAATTCAGGAAACCAGGAGTGCCCTGCTAGAGGAATGTGCAGATACTGGGAGGACAGGTGAGCCAGCGGAGACCTGGGGCCAGGAGATGAAGCCAGACAGTGTGGCCACCTAATCAATGGAGGCAAATATCAGGGCCCTCAGAATTCAGTGGCAGGTTGCAGCACATTGGCCCAAAGGAGCGTGTGCAAGTAGCCACATCTCAAGAGAGAGCAGTGCAGGGCATCCAGGGGCAGCCCAGCCACACCTCAGCAGAGGTTGTCATGCTGAAAGAGTGCTGTCCCACCAGGAGTATGGGACGTTTCCCCTCAAACCCAGGAAAACTGCACGTAGAAAGAAGAGGAGAGAGGGAAATCCCAAACAGTTTAAGTTAGCCCAGAAATGATTGCTTTAAACTATAAGAGATGGGGGCGCCTAGGTGACTCAGGCAGTTAAGCGTCCAACTCCTGATTTTGGCTCAGGTCATGATCTCACGGTTCATGAGATCGAGCTCTGCAATGGGCTCTGCGCTGAGCATGAAACCTGCTTGGGGTTCTCTCTCTCCCTCTCTCTCTGCTCCTCTCCCACTCTCTCTTTCACCCTCTCTCAAAATAAACTTTAAATAAACTTAAAAAAAAAAACTATTAAGAAACAAAACTTCCTTACTTTGGTGACTTTAAATAGTATCCCACCCCCTCTTATCATTGGTAGAAACAGGGCTTTTAAACTTGGCTTAGAGAACATAACTGAAGACTCACTTTACGTTCATTCAGGTAGCGGCACATCTCAGTCAGGTTGTGTTCGGGAGAGGAGAGCAGCCGTGAGTGCTGTAGGATAAGATTTAGCGTAGCGTTAGAACAGACATAATGGTGGGGGGACTTGGAAAGAAAAATCTGGAAGGCAAGTGAGAGAATAAGAGAAAACTCACTGCCCAGGCCTCCTGAAGCACTAGCTGCCTGGACTGGTCAGAAGTGGCTGGGAAACAGGAAAGCCAGATGCTGTTTAGTCACTAAGGCAGATGACAGGAAGGTGGGGAAAGGGAGGTGGGCGGGGGGTGTTGGCCACTGGGGATCCACAGCCATGTGGCTGGTGGTGGACTGTCAGTCAGCTGGGCCAACAACCAGAGGAAGAGCTGGGCAGTGGAGGAGTGCAGCAAGAACAGGACAGAATCCCCTGGGCACCGCCCATCCTGCTACCACTCTATCAGCCTGCGAAGAGCCTCAGAGAAAAACGGCCACTTCTTCCCTCTGCCTGTCAAATCCCATGCCAGCGTCTCTTTTTTGGCCACCTCTAAATCTGAATGATACAGGGATCAGGGGATCCTGGAACACATAGTTCTTCAAGTAACAAAGCTGGATATAGAACAATCCAGCACAGGGGCACCTGGGTGGCTCAGTCAGTTAAGCGTCCAACTTCGGCTCAGGTCATGATCCCCCTATTCCCAAGTTCGAGCCCTGCGTCAGATTCTGTGCTGACAGCAGGGAGCCTGGAGCCTGCTTTGGATTCTGTGTCTCCCTCTCTGCCCTTCCCCCACCCATGCTCTGTCTCCAGCTCAAAAATAAACATTAAAAAAAAAAAATCCAGCACATTGTATGTAAATGTTGATGCTGCTACAGGATTATCATCAGACACATGCACGCATAGCAATGCCAAGTAAAGTCAGCTGAATTCACAGAAAGCCATGGGAAAAGTTGACACTGGACCTGATACTAAAACTCATTTCATAGCCTGTATATTTGTCATATGGTAGCTGGCATGTGACAGATTTTTTTTTTTAATGTTTATTTTTGAGAGACAGAAAGAGACAGAGTGTGTGTGTGTGGGGGGGGGGGGGTGCAGAGAGCGAGAAAGGCACAGAATCTGAAGAGGCTCCAGGCTCTGAGCTGTCAGCACAGAGCCCGACGCGGGGCTCAAACTCACAAGCCGGGGAGATCATGACCTGAGCCGAAGTTGGACGCTCAACCGACTGAGCCACCCAGGCGCCCCTGGCATGTGACAGATTCTTTGATGAGCAATATAATTTATAACTGACACATTCCATTACTGATACCAACATTTCCCCCCAAACCTTCCTTCTTCCTTAGCACAGAGTTCTCGATCATGACCTGCCATCTACAGTTCTGTCACAATTAGCAACAAGATATGGGCAACAGCAGGATAGGAAATACCAGCTTCTTGTTCATCCCATATTTAGGGTTTTCAAGGATAGTTCTGGTGCGTCCACAATTGTTCTTTCAATCAGGATGAAGAACAATTCAAAAGGTAAGCTGAGATATGAAATAGCAAGGAGGTGGAAGTTTGTTATTACCTGAACAAAACCTTAAAGACCCCAGGGCATTAAAATGTCGAAAATGCCAGACACTGGCTTTAATCCCCTCCCTTGTAGTCAGGACCTGGGTTTGTGACCCCATCCTGGCTCACAGGCTCAGAGGGAAAAGTTGAGGAAAGACTTTTCTCCCTGATAAGCAGAAATGCCCTTCGGCCTCAGGCTGCTGCTGTAGAAAGACACAACGGGGACAGCTGTGGTGGCGACCTTGAGAGTCAATGGGGAAAGCCAAGAGAATCACCCAGAAGCTGGCCCCGGAGCTATGAACCTGTTGTTGAAGCCACTCTTGCCTAGGTGGTCTGTTACATGTAGACTCACACTTAAGCTTCGTACAATTTTAACATTCCCAATTTTGCAAGGAATTCACTATTCCTTCACAGCCCCTTATCTGAGCAGGCCAACCCAGCAGCCATACACAAAAACCTGGGTGGCCTGCACTGGACCTCCATGACTTCCTCAGGCCACCTCTCAATTTCCCCATCAGAGTCTGCCCACTCCCAGTTGGCTGCTAGCCTTTGCCGAAGATTTGGGGTGTGCTAGCCACCTAGTCTTTTACATCAACCATCAGCCTTTGGATATATTAACACAACTTTGACCCTGGTTCTCCTTTACAATATGACTTCCATGTCCCACTCAGGTCAGCCTGCGCCCCAGATAACCTCATGCCCCAGGCCTGACCCCCATGCTCTCCAAACCTGCCCCACTCCCTCCTCCTATGGGCAGAAGAAAGGATAAAATGGAGACATACAGGGTTTCGTCCATACTACTGCATGTAGTAAAGCTTCATGGGGATTTTTCTTGGTTTATAATATACTCTCACCATGTGATTCTTTAGAGTTGAACATATATACACCATAAAAGGGGGAAATTTGAAAATCAGATTCATTACCAAGAAGAAATCAATGCCCAGAGAAGGAATAATATCAAACTCTTTTAAGTCCTGGACATTCTTCAGTATCAATTCTAGTTATGTATTTGTTTGCATGGAGGTCTTCGGCAGTAATTATTACAGCAATATTTATACCTGTCAGTGGATAATGCATCCAACAAATAATTCTTATCCTACAACATGCTTGAGGCTGTCTTTATCAATATGGAGAATATATTTGAATTTCCACTGAGGGCACAGGTGGGAATTTCACTGCCATCTTTTCCAGAAGTAAACACTAATTCCGTCATTATTTTAAATAATATTTATGAGTTAGAGGTGCCTGGGTGGCTCAGTCGGTTAAGCATCTGACTTCAGCTCAGGTCACGATCTCCTGGTCCGTGAGTTTGAGCCCTGCATAGAGTTCTGCGCTGAGAGCTCTGAGCCTCGAGCCTGCTTCGGATTCTGCGTCTCCCTCTCTCTCTGCCCCTTCCCTGCTCATGCTCTGTCTCTCTCTCTCACAATAAATAAACATTAAAAAATTAAAAAATAATATTTATGAGTTATAATTAAGCATCCAGTTGGCCTTGAGTTATGCATAAGTATACTTCAGCATAAAAAGTAAGCAGGACCTTGGTGCATGAATTTGGTTAATCATCCTTCTTGTTTGGGGACCTCAGTCTTGCCTTCAAGCCTGGCATAAAATATACTTGCACACAAATTATCCTGACGGCCTCACCTAGGCTCCTGAACTTGGCCCTGATGCACAGCGGCAGCCTCCACAGGTAGGTGTGCCAAGGTGTATGCTCCACCTATCTGCCCCAGGGACTAACAGCCAGCTGCTGTGAGTGTTGCTCCTTCACCTGGGACCCTCCCCATCTTCCAGAACCCTCAGACCCACCCACCACCCTATCTCTGATTGGGGCCCTTCGTGTGGTCATTTCCAAGTATTGTAACCCACCCTAGCCTATGATTGTAGACACACACATGAGTGCATTTTTATACATGGCTTACTAGAATACGTGGGTCACCAAGGCTGTTTCATCGATGACACTAGAAAAAAATGTCTGCCTCATTTTATTTCTGCCTTCTCTCAATTCCTTCCCTCGTTTACTATATTAGCAACTAAAGAAAGGGGTGTTTTGATTTGATCGCCCAAGAAAATCATTCCCCAAAGACCACAGGAATACATTTTTAGTTTCATTTAAAGTTGACTAAGATTATTGAACAGATTGTAAAACAAAAATAAAATGGGAAGCCTAATGAAACAAATGTCTGAAACACAACACGTTGCCATCGCCAGCCTGGCTGTCCAGGACAGCTCTTCCCAGAAGCAAACCAGATTGAAATAAACAAATGGAAGTGGAGAAGCTGAGATTATTCTTAAAGCCGGGCCAGTCATTCTAGCTGCCAACCAAAAATGATTTCTACCATACAAAAGTCTGCAGCAAAAATTCGGAAGCAACTAAGGTCCAAGATGTCTTTCCGTAGGGGAAGGGATAAACAAACTGTAATACATCCAGACAATGGAATGCCATTTAGCCGTAAAGGGAAATGAGCTATCAAGTCACAAACCTACATGGAGGAACTTTAAATGCCTACTGCTGTGTGAAAGAAGACAATCAGAAAAGCCTACATACTGTGTCATTCTGACTACATTACATTCTAGAAAAGGCAAAATTATAGAGACAGTAAAAAGATAAAGGTTGGGGGAGAGAGGGATGAATAGGAGGAGCACAGAGGATTTTTAGGGCAGTAAATCCATTCTGTGTGACACTATGATGGTGGATACATGTCAATATACATTTGTCAAAATGTACATCTCAAAGAATGAACCCTAAGGTAAACTATGGGCTTTAGTTAATGATAATGTATCAGTTTGGGCTCATCAATTGTAAGGAACGTACCCACTCATGAATTGTATGGTGGGGCATTTGAAAGGGTATATGGAAATTCTCTCTACTTTCCATTCATTTTTCTATAAACCTGAAACTGCTCTAAAAAATAAAGTTTATTCATTTAAAAACAAACATTAAAAATTTTATTAGATGTTTGTCTGTGGATGATCCTCTTGTAGATTTAATTAAGGACCTTTCTTGATCTCAAAGAACACATAAAGACCTTCAGGTAGACTGTCCCATTCAGGTGTTGGAAAACCATCCTTGGGTAGAAGAAGGTGGAGCCTAGAGAATCTATTTCAGTCCCAGCTCTGGTTTCCTCGCTGAAGGTTTGTGTGGCCTTGCCTGGTAGAGTGTAGGTTAATTGCCCAAATCTTTCTCCATTTGTCATCTATAAAATGTAGATAAAAAGAGCGGCCCAGTCAGTTAAGTGTATGACTCTTGATCTCAGCTCAGGTCTTGATCTCAGCGTCTTGAGTTCAAGCCCTACATCAGGCTCCGTGCTCGAGTATCTCACAAAACTATTGTTAAGAATTAAATGTGCAATGCCTAGCACAGAGCAATCCCTCACTGATGCCTACTGGGTGCTATTCTATGCAAGCTGCGGTACCTCTCTGGACCTCAGTGTTCTAATTTGTAAAGTAGGAGATGGTATTGGGGAATACTGAGGTGCCTTCCAGGACAGCTGTTCTAGGTTTCTATAATTGGGCAGCTAAAGAACAAGGCCTGGCTGAATGAAGGCAACACACTGAAACTAAGTATTATGAGCAACCATTCTTTCAAGTGAAAGAAAAAAAAAAAAAAAAGGAAGGGATAGACATTTACTGAGAGCTGGTTCTTTGTTAAACCAGTGCTTTCCACATCTTATTTCCTCCAATCCTTACCAATCCCCTCGATATAGGCACTATTATCACTCTTCTACTGAAGAGGAACTGGAAACTTCTCCACTCACCCAGCAGGTAGTCAAGGCAGGGTTTGAACACGGGGCTGTCTGACCCGAAGCTCATGTTCTTTCCTCCACTCCGTGCTACCATTATCTACTTCTGGGGGACCCCAGCTTGTCTTCCACTTGGCAGGAAGAGGCATAGAAATACTGGGAACAACTTCACAATAAGATGTGACTGCTTACCAAGATTTTCTCTGCAAGAACAGAGCATGATGAATCCTGCTAATGAAGAAGAGAAATGCCAAAGGTAAACAGATGCGAATATCCAAAAAAGTTCACAGCCACAATGATGCTCCAGCCAGACAGCACCGAATAAATGTCTACTCTATCTTTTTGAGGAGTGTTTTCTGAACACCTCTTACCCTCCCATTCCCTGCTGATCCAGCAGCTCTGGCCCTGGAGCTGGGAGAAAGCCTGGAAGAGAAGACCAATTTTCCTAAAATCTAATGGTGAGACAGGCCTCCTTTCATGTATACATCATTTCCCTTGTAGCCACCAGCTTTCACTCACCCAGTTTGGTCCCATACAGACTTGAAATTGCAACTCTTATACATTCAAGTCCAGATTATCCTTCTCAAAGGAAATCAACCATTGTCAAAATCCCCTGATAAATCATTTTTTTTATACTGCTTTCCCAGAATGTTCAAACTCTAAATTGAAAGAACAAGCAAAATAAAGTTGATGGTTTTGAATATCAAATCTCAGCCAAGAACCCAACCAAACATGGTACCAGGGCTCCAAAGACGTCCCCTGTTCCCCAACAGCTCTCAACTACCAAGGCCATTCCTCTCCAGAAAGTCATGGGCCTGTGCGAACATCCCCAAGAATAAGGAGGCCACTTTTGGGCAAGACCTGAAGGCACAGTGCAGCGCCCTCCCATGAGCTCAGCTTAGAGCAGAGGGGCTGCCTCAGAGGTTTGGATCTTAATCTGTGATTCGGCTCTAAAAGCTGCACAGGGGAGAGTACCCAGTACAACTGCGGGGCAAAACCAGGAAGGAAGCAGCAAGAGAAAGCCAGAGTGGGTTTCAGAACAACTGTGCCTGAGGTCCTAGCAGTGAATCTAGGGGCTTTAGACCCTGGATGGTCCAGAGAGCCCCCTCTTCCCAGGATCCCACCTTAATCGGCCTCCCAGCTAAGCCTGGAGTATATTGCACGTGAACCAATATACGCTTTCGTGGGAGAGTGACCCTCCTCATTCTCTGCCAGAGACACAACACAAGCCATAAAACAGAGACAGCAAGCTAGCAGGATGCACAAAATGGGGGCATAAGAGGGAAGAAGTAGGAGGGAACATTGAGAAGGTGAAGATGTGGGCTAGAGAGGCAAAGATTCATGGAAATTCCCCTCTCTATGCTCTTTCTTTTCTGGATCTTTGGATCTTTTATTTTACTCCAGCCCCCATCAAAAGTCTTTCCTCCACAAAGTCTTCTTCAATGCCACAACCCAACATTGGCACCTCTCCTTTTCCCAAGCATGTTGGGCAATTTTAGTCTGAACTACCAGTCAAGCTCTTTATTTATACCTGCTTCTGGGTTCAAGCATATAAACTCGGTTCCTAACACATTCTTCCAGCAAGAGGTATTTGTTGCTTGAGGGCAAGGTTATGCTTGAAACCTCCTTTGCCACAAGATCTCCATTGCTCACTGAAATCCCTCCACCCAAATGCTGTCATAGACGAGGCATTAGCAGAAGAAACCACAAGAGCTCTCCCTTCAGAACCATCCTCTGTGGGCCTCATAGATGAGGCAAAGGACCTGCTGATCTTTGTCACAAACTACTGAAGGTGACCGAAGTTGCTATTTCATCCAGAAATTGGTTACCATTTTTCAAACAGACACATGCACATTTTGATTTATAGAATACAAAGTCATTTCAAGGCAATGCTGCCTTTTTATTAACTTTTTCTCATAGACTTTTTTTTCTAAATAAAAGTTCAGGTCCAGGAAATTTTTTACATTAAAAAAAAGAATTTCTATGTCATATTAGAAAAGATGATAATCACTGAACATGCCACATGCCAAATACTGAAATCTCTCCCCATTCAGTCAGGCAGGCGACATTCTGCTAAATGGAGCCCAGGCTCCAAATTCCCCACTTATAAACTCAACCTGCTGCAGAGTCAGTTTCTTCGAATGGATACTTTCTGAGCCTGCCAAATGTAAGCTTCTGAAATCACAGAACCTCAAAGCCTAGGACAAAGTTTAAATGCCACTGATGCAAATGTCACCCTTGACCTATTTGCTGGGAGCAGCAATCTTAAGCAATATGATTTAACAGTTCTATTTTAACTTACAATAAACAACAAGGCCCAGTTCCAATGGCTGTCCCTCCACAATGATGGTTATTCAGAGTCCCATCTTTGCATGGCATGGAAGAGGAGACCATCACGCTTTATCATATTTCCCAGCATTAAAAGAAACAGTAGGACCTCTCTCCTTCCTTGATTCACTACCTTTATTTCCCCAAGCCATCTGGAGTGATAGCCATTCAGCATAGTGAGCCCCAATGAAATAAATGGGCATCACTTGAATGCCCTAATAATTACTTACATTTCCACATGTTTCATTTTCCAAGAGGCAACTGCCAAGTTAACAAATATTCCAATTCTGACAGTACTTCCATATTGTATGATGACAGTGATTACATTTAGGGCAAAAAATGGAATGAGTCTTAAACTGAGTTGTAAAATAGTGATGCCCATCCAAAAAGCTGGGACCTGGAAACAGACAGCCTTGGGCTTGCAACTTCCTCTGTACAGTATCCACAACAAACAGAGCCAAAGATTAAATTGCTTAAACAAAAGATAAGGCAAGCCTGCCAGTCTCCCCAGCCCACCTCTCCTAACTAGACCAACATCATGAGTTACTGTGTGTCGATAACTGTGCTGTGCTTCTCATCCATTATTGCATTCAATCCTTCCTACAAGGCAGGTACTGTTTACATTGCTCTTTAGCAGGTAAGGGCATTAATCCTCAGGAGCTGTGTAAGAAAACCCAGGTAAAACAGCTAGTGTGAAGCAAGGCCGATTCAAACTGAGAGTCCCTGACTCCAAAGACCATGTATTTTCCACTATGCTACACTAACCTCTCAAGAGAAAAACTTATTTATAAGCATGGCAGTCCTTACAGCCAGGCGGATGTGGACAGATTTGAGTATGGCCGTTGTCTAAGAAAGCAGAGAGATACCTGGAAGGCTTAAAAAAATGGTTCATCCTTCAAATATTCAAAGTTCCCCCTTCACACAAGAGCCCCTACTGAGTTTTCTAATTAATATGCCCTCAGCTGGCATTGCTAACAAAGAGATTTCAAAAAGCAAATATGAGCAAGAATGTCCCACTTACTCATATTTGTAACCGTATTTAAGAATGGGCAGTGAGTCATCAATATGGAACTCCAAGAACAGACGCCATGTGGATAGCCCTTGAGGTCTCCTGGTGGAAGCTAGGTGTGTGAAGGGTTCCAGGGGATGTGCGTGATGCTAGAAGGGGCAGCTTACCCAGGTCAGGAGCTGGCTTCAGCCCCACAGCCCCCACAGGAATGGGGATAAGAGATTGCAAATGCTGGGGGCCAGACACAATGGTGCTCTTGGGAAAACCGCTGATCCAAACTCACAGGCCACAGCGCTTATCTTCATCAGGACTTTGGAGCAAATCTCAGAACTAAACAGTGGGAAGAAGGCCAACTGGGGTTATACATGACTCAAATAAAGTTATGGATATATTTATTTTGGTTTTTTTACACACACGTTTGTCCCAACTGAAGAATTATAGTGTTGGCATGAATATGCATTAAAAGACTAGCAACTGAGTTGTGTTCCAAGGGAATTGTATTGACTATACAGGCAGCTAATGACATGGTTTACTTTTCCAGAAGAATCAGCACTCGTTTTCAGAGTGACCTTGTAGTTTCAACTCTTTAAATTGAGAACACAATGAACAAGCTCCTCCGCTGAATTCATAAGTAACTAAAACACAGCAGCACTGAGCCACTATCTGGGTAATCCTTTTGCCTTTTGAAATCTGGGCTGACCATTGTTTGTGCATCAGTCTCCCTGAGCTACTAATATCTGCAAATAGTTCTTTCTATACCAGCTTAAGAGATCTGGACTTGGGGTGCCTGTGTGGCTCAGTCGGTTGAGCATCCAACTTTGGCTCACGTCATGATCTCACGGCTTGTGGGTTCGAGCCCCACATCCAGCTCTGTGCTGACAGCTCAGAGCCTGGAGACTGCTTCAGATTTTTTGTCTCTGTCTCTCTCTGCAACTCCCCAGATTGCTCTCTCTCTCTCTCTCTCTCTCTCAAAAGTAAACATTAAGAAAAAAAAGTAACAGACCCTCATTCAATAGAACCCATATGTCATAGATTATTTGCTTAACCTCTCTCAACACAGAACTTTGGCAAAGAGGTTCTTATTTACTGCATGGACACCTGACCAAATGGATTTGTTTCTGAACAAGGTTGGAGGTCACTAAAGGGAGCATGCACTTGGTCACCAGCCAGCCTCGCCCTTTTAGTGTACTAGCCATCCCTGAAGCTCTGCCCTGTTAACTGACACTATGAGAACTTTGTGTTGTTGTCTTTGGGAGTGTTCAAGAGCCATAGAGTACTGTGACTCCAATTTGTGATCACATGACTCAAAAATTTTATCTCATAAAGGAAAAAAACCCCCTGAAGTCCAGACAGGTTAAGTAATGTGGCCAAGGTTACCCCACTAGAAGGTGGCAGAGCTATGAAAGAAACAGAGTCCAGAGTCTGGGCTCCAAGGCCCAATCTCCCTCCTGAGCATGAATTGTATCTAAGACAGCAGTCTTCAAACTTAAGACCATATCAGAATCATCTGGAGATCTTGTTAAAACACAGATGGTTGGGTTCTACCTCCAGAGTTTCAGATTACAGTATGTTTGGGGTGACTCTTTAGACAACATTTTTTAATAAGTTTCCAGGGAATGCTCACACTCTTGGTCTGAGACCAAACACTTTAGGAAACACTGATCTAGGATGTGTGGTAAGGAAGAAGTTGCTCCTCTGACCTCAAAGACACAAAAGATTTATCTAGCAACACAGAATAAAGCCATTTGTTCCAGTTTCCAAATCTGTTCTGAGCTAAGTAAGTGAGGTGAAATTGTCTTGGAGAGTGTAAGTTCTAGAAGAAATCCCAATGTCAAGGGAAAGGCTTCCATCCATCCCGCTGAACCATAGTAATGGACTGGATTTGAGTCCATCACCAAAGATGAGGAAGTGAGTCCTCAGGCCAATACAGAAGCCAGAGAGAGGTCCATGGAAAGTAACCTGGGCAAAGATGAAGATGGGCCCAGGCAAGCAGGCAGGAAACAAAGGTATCGGGTGGGGGATGCAGCAGGAGTCAGAGCTCAGACTCAGCCTGGCCCGGTCTGGCACATGCAACCAAGAACATAGGTGAATGCCAGTTAAGTTGTTCAGCCAAGAGCAAAAACACTAAAAGTCACTTATAGAAGACAATGCAAGTGTTGATTCACTAAGAGAGAAAACATAACTTAGCTGCAACTGGAAGTGACTTCACCCCTTGATGGAATCATTCAATGAGCAATACTTGAGCATATCCTGGGTGCCAGGTCCTGTGCCAGGGACTGAGAAGGTATTGCCTCTGTTCCCCAGGTGCTATTGTTTTGGGAAAGAGAAACTGAGTATAAACAAGTCTGTTGAATGTCATAAATGTTTAAGAGAGGTGTAAAGCACTTCACAGAAGAGAAGTAACTTCCACCTGGGAAAAACCTCTGTTTCAGGCTTCTCTTGCTTTTGTCAGCAAATGAGTGTTGGCTGACCCCAGAGTTCCATCCTCAAACTTTTTATTGTTAATGGCTATTGGTGACCTAGAAATCCAACCCACGCTGGAATCCAACCCACATGCTCATGACTCTGAAACTCCCTTCCCCAGCATGATTCCCCTCAAGTTCCATCCCAGGCTATTTCCAACCACCATCTGGACATGAATGCCTGGCTCTCAATCCCCTCAACTCAACATGGCCCAAACTAGATTCACTTTCTTTCATAATTCTAACTGTTACAGTGACTAATTTGATCATCTGAATAGCCTCCCAAGCTAAAATACTCCAGTCCTGGTTGGCTCTTCCTTCTCACTCACTTTCCATTCCTGATGGAACCAGAATCTCTTAGTTCTACCTTCATAACTGTCATTCATCTGGCTTTTTCTCTCTGTGACTATGGCCTTCATCAGCACCTTGCTAGGCTCCCAAAGCTCTCTCTTCTCTGAAAACCTCTGCCTCAAGCCTCACCCTCCATTCAGGGTTGTCTTTCACACACCAAAAAGCTTCTGGGAGCTTTGTTTGCCCCTTTGTTTCAGGCAATTCACAGCCTGAAGGAGAATGGACAAGGAAAGGTTATAAGGGCCATGGCTGGCAGGTCACAGGAACTGTCCAGCGTTCAGCTGGTGTCTGAAGGACAACAGCAATAAATGAAGATTGAGAAGAGCTAAGTCTTGGCCATCTGTGAATGCCAAGAAAGGACATTCAACTTTACTTGGCTGGCCATGGGAAGTGAGAAAAAGCTTTTGAAGAGAGATGTGATGTAATCAGAGGTATGCATTAAGAAGATTAGTTTGGCAGGAGCTTATAGAAAAGATTATATGGAAAATAGATGAGCAGTAATGTTGCTACAGAGGCATCTGAGTAGGGTTAACCTTGAACTGTCCTTTTGCCCTCTGTCTTTAGATATGCAAATACTCTCATCCCATAAATGAGACCTTCAGTTTACTATGTTGTTAGTTTTATTCACTGCCTTATGTCTCTCTATCAGAGAGACACGTTCTAATCTTAAGTTCTAAAATGAAAAGTCATTTTTTTCCCCTCCATCTTCCTCAACACCTTGTCCCTCTGGCATCCTTCTGCTTAACATTATGTGTTGAAGAAATTCCCTTCCTTCTAAGCCAATGACACCACACCAGTCTAATAACTATTGTAACATTGTAGGAGGTCAGTTCTCCACGTGAAGCCCAGCTGGCCCTTGCCCTCAGGGGTATTAGGTGAATTTGCCAATTCACATGAGCCAACCAATGTCCAAAGTCAACTGTGGAAGCTCCGAACCACTGTTTCATCTAAAATCTCAGAGATGGACTCTCGGTGGCCAAGCTCATAATGCTGAAGTGTAAATAAACATTTCAATGTAGTGCTATTCCATAACAAACTCAACGATCACACAGATCAGGAGGACCAACACATCCTCTATCTCCATGGGCAATCTCTGCAGCACTATTTTTTACCCCAGGAAAGTCCTGTCCATAAAACTACAAATCTCTAATCCAAGCCACCAACATTACAATTTCCTTTTTATTTCCTTCCCCTATCGACCAGCCCCAGGGATGATTGCCATTTTCTTTCTCTAGGTATGCTAGCACACTCCATTAGATTACAGCCAAGCTATGTTGGACTAGGGCTCATTCTGTCTCTTTGCCTGGGTTCTTAATCTCATCATGCATAAAATTCAACATAGAGGATTACAAAGGAAGTCAATGACATTGAACGATAGTCCTGACCAATGGCCAGGGAGCTTTCACATGGATATCCTAGTGACAATGGGCTCACTGACTTCATGAGGCAGAGTGCTACAGGCTACTGTAATTGAACATCTTCTGAAGGTGAAGCCATGTGTCCCACCACAGTGGGAGATACCAAAATCATATACCTTAATGTTGTGTATAATTTAATTATTAAGAAAATATATTTGCCCATTTAATGGAAATAGCATCATTATAAAGATTTTCAAAAATTATCAAGAAGGTTTATGTTCTTGCTTATAAGTAAAACTCAAACTTCCCAGGAAAGCACTGAAGAGCTTGCACAATCTAACTCAGAACTATGTTCCTGACTCATCTCTTTAGGGTCATATAATCCACGATTCATACAGTAGACACATCTCTACTCTTTGTTCTCAGGCCAGACCTGATACTCTTCCACTTCTGCACTTTTGCTCCCTCTGGTTTCCACTTCCTCTGTCCTAACAGCTCAGTGCTGAGACCAGCTCCCTTATCCTTCACAAATTCACCTCCAAGGGCCCAATAAAATCAGCAATAGCAACAACAAATATAACCAAACACTTATAACTAGGTCTCAACATGTCATGGTTGAAATTCCCAATCCATGTGTAACAAATGGAATATATAAGATATATTGGGATGGTCCCCTCTGCCCTTGGAGTAGCCAGGTAGGGTTTGGGGAACTGGGTTCACTAGGCTCATCACCTCCAAATGGAGGAGACCCTTCCATTTACCCCAAGTGCTGCTGCTACAGATCTTATCATTCTTACAGGAGCGGAAACTTTGGGAAAGCACAGCATCCGGAACCCTCTTCAGTTCACACTCCATCAAACTTCAGGCTCTGGAATTGCTCTTACCCCTCCTCACCTGCTTGCTCTGTTGTCTCCATTACTAGCCCATTGCCTCATTCCTGGTCTTAACCTCTCTCTCTAGCCCTTTAAAACTGATGCTTCCATCAAATTCTATGCTTGGTTCCTAATCCTTGTTTTCAGATTTTCCTCTATTCCATGTGACACAGTGTGCATGACACTAACTTCTCATTCCACTCAGTCCAGCTGAGGTGTCCAATGCTTCCTTACTTGTATGGGACAGAAATCATATACACTGCTCCTTTTCTCTGATCTAGATTATATTTATCTTTGAATCTCACTTCTTACACTAGCTTTCCATGAGCCCAAAAGTGACTTCCTCCTTCTCTGAATAATTACCTACTTCATCAACTGTTTCCCATTGAATGACAAATATGTTTTCTTAATAATGAAATTACAAGCAACTTTGAGACATATGCTTCTCGATATCTCTAGCTAGCATATGGCACACATTCAGAAGATTCCCAAGAGCTGCTTGTTTTTATTCAGTTGATGAACCTAAAATATCTCTATATTAGTCATATTTCCAAACTTTAAAGATATATAGAAGTGACCAAAATATGGATCCTGGGGTGCCTGGGTGACTCAGTCAGTTAAGCATGCAGCTCTTGATTTCAGCTCAGGTCATGATCTCACGGTTCTTGAGAGCCACTGTGCTGACAGTGCAGAGCCTGCTTGGGATTCTCTCTCTCTCTCTCTCTCTCTCTCTCTCTCAATAAATAAATAAATAAACAAACAAACAAACAAACTTAAAAAAAAAAAAAAAAACAAGACATGGATCCTAGATGATGGTCCTAAACTGATTCTAAAGGAGATATGGGTAGAGAGATGAAATCAATTGAATAAATCTTTTTTAATTCTAGCTGGTACTATGACCCAAACCCCAGGCAGTCTCCTGGTGAACTGAGCTAAGCTATCAGGCAATCACAAAGACATGTTTGGAGAGGAAACTAGTCTGCTCCATACTGCCCTTCCATCAGGCCATAGCCTGGTTCTTGCTTACTTGTCACAGGATATGGCCACATAGGCCCATCCAAGTGGCATGCAAGTCAGGCCTGGTTTGCCACACCAGCTGCATGAGAGCTGCAGAGGAAAACAGAAACACAAAGAAAGCCTGCCAGCTAGATAAAAGAACCTCGAATCTCCTCTCCCATCCATCATAGGTGGGGGTGGGTGAACTTTGAGTGGCTCTAGAAGCCAAAACTCTAACTTCATCTAATAACCCCTAATGGATAAAATTCCTAGCAAATGTATGATTGTTGTGACACATATAAACTTGGACCCAGGCATGGGTGTTTTGACTTTGACTCATCTGAGCTACTAACATAAGGTAAATTAAAGTCCCCCAGATAGAGACAGGGTCACTTCTCAAGCTTGATGTGGGGCTGAGGTTGCCGCTTTTGAAGTTATGTAGTCCCCAAATATGGCAGCCTGCAGGGTAAGAACTGTGGAAGATTCTTATGCTGGGGAGTTCCCGATTGTCTTTCCCAACTAGGTTGGGCACTAAAATTCAACCATGAAACTAAAATCACACTTGATAGAAAAATGAAACGTGATCTAATTAACATATCCTAGCTAACATTTGCCTCTCCCTGCACGATTGTCCACATGGACAATGAAAGAAGGGGAGACAAAGGAAAAAGCTTTTTCAGTGTTTATTCAGCAATCCCTGAGGAAAGGTAGGCCAGATAAGGTGAACACGAGCATTCTGAGCACAAGGAAAGCATACTCTAGGATGAAGTAAGGAAATTTCCTAGGCTCTTCAGCAGTCTGGATAAAATGTTTTCAAAAAATTAGTCACGTTCCTTTGCTGCAATTCCTTGCTTACTCAGCAACCATCTGACTATTAATTAAATTGGTATTATGGTTTTAAAACGAGTCTTTTATGATTTGCTTACCATTAATCAAACCCACAGGGCTTATTCACCTCCAGAGGAGCTGGCAAAATTGAATTCTTTACCCTGCAAAGATCCAGGGCCCCACACCACTCCCAATCCATCCCGTGAGACCCAGTCCAAGTACTTGGCCAGCCAACTGTCCACTCTGGCTAATCAGCTTACTTGCAATAATATTAATAGGCATTTCAGGGTCAACAGATCACTGGCTAGTAGTTGGCATGCACCCTCAGAAACTAAATGAAGAAAAAGGAGTTAATCTATTGTAACTTTTAAATCATTAATAAATAAGTCTGCTTATTATAAGGGAGAGAGCAGAAGAAACTTAAATTAAGAGCAGGCCTGAATTGTCCATTAACCACCTCATATTCTCTGGTAGGAGGAGGAATGTTGTCATCAAATTAGTCTTTTTTTACCTCAATTAAACATCTACACTATAGTCCCATGGTCAGGACATGAGGAAAAACAGTACATGACTAAGAAAAGACAAATTTATGGCAAAATGTTTCAATAACACACCTTTTGTTTTCTGGCACCTTTTTGTTTTCTGGATCCTTGTTGCTGCATATATTTGCCCTAGGGCACAGTTTCTACAGCAACCATTTAGGACTCCAGGAATGTGGTGACCTTTGACCCTAATTCACCCCTCTTGTTGGATCCCATGTAACCATCTTTCTAAAAGAGCTTTCAGAAACTCAAATAATCATGGGGAAGGCAGGCCCTCTTATCTGAGTGAGCCTGCGTTTATCCATGTGACCCTCAGTCATCATAGATTGCTACTCAGGCAGGAAACACTGGACTTTTCTTGTATTTTTCATTGCCACTGGTTCCATACAAGGGTTCCTTTGACCAAGAATGCATTTCCACTCCTTTTCTCTTTTTCCTTCCTACTTGCTCTTCTCTCACCTAAAAGGCACCATAAGCTGCTTCTCCGGGATGCTCCCTTTGAAGAGAAACACTGGCCAAAGAGAGTATGTCAGAGAGGGAAGTTCTGGGTGATGAGGGTTTCAGGAATTGTGTCTGAAGAGGAATCCCAAAGAAGTGGGAATATCTGTTTGGCAACACAAAACAAAAGACAAACACAAAAACTAAAAACCAAGCTTTTCATTCACTATCTAAATGGCTGTTAGAAGACCAGCGATTGCTGGCCCAAGTTTCCAGGAAGATGAGTCAAACAGGGCATGGATACGGAAAGAAAAAAGCTCGAGCCTGATAGTGCCACTGGAAGTGTTGCTTAGCTTCAGAGCTGGAGGGAGGCCTCGTGAGCTGTGATGTCTGAGAGTGAGAGCTTACTGCCATGCGTCAATAAGGGCCTAGTGCTGCCATCTTTTCTGATTTTTCAAGAAAATCCAGGAATCCAAATTTTTACACAATGTCTCAACTTTTATTTTTTTTTAAGTTTATTTATTGTGAGAGAGAGCGAGAGAGAGAGAGAACGAGTGGGGGAGGAGCAGAGAGAGAGGGAGAGAGAATCCAAAGCAGGCTCCACACTGTCAGCACAGAGCCGGATGCAGGGCTCCATCTCACCAACTGTGAGATCACTACCTGAGCCAAAATTAAGAGTCTGTCACTTAACTGACTGAGCCACCCCGGCGCCGCAGCACTGTCTCAACTTTTAATTTTGGAACTATTTCAGAATATTTAAAGAAACATTCCACAGTCATACATACCATGTCTAGGGGCTGGTGGCAGCCTGGCTTTGCCAGTTCACAATGTCTGCGGGGGACATTTCCAGGTTCCAACAGAGCGTAGTGCTAAGATAGAAGGTTGACTTGGGATATGAGAGAATTTTCAAATATTTAAAGTTCACAGTCAGAAAACAGGCAAGTTCTAAGCAACAGAACAACAGGCAAGTCCATCCAAGTTCTGAGCAACGGAAACAAGTCAAGAGAAAAATCAGATGACAATATATGTGAAACGTTAGAGAAAGGGTTTTCTCCTTAGCAGAGATATTAAACTGAATTCTTATAACTATCCTTGACACCAGGACAGTGGTTTAAGGTTACAAAGAGCTTTTATATTATCTCATATTAAAAGTTATTAGAAAGGTCCTTTGAGGTAAAATATTAGGTATTTCTACTTAACAAAGTCATGAGCTGTGTGTCTGAGGTATTAAATAACATAGAGAAGGTCATCCTGGAAACAAGACAGCAGAATTAGGAATTGGATGACTCAGTTTATCTATCTCCAGACTCAAAACTCTTTCCAGCACCACGTCAGAGTCAGACTCCAAGGCTATAGGATTTCATTCCCAGCTATACTCAGAACTGGATTTGCTCATTGTTGCTTTCATGTGGTCAGTCCACTCTCCCCGAGTCTTCTGCACATTTCCATATTCCTGAAATGCCTCCCTGTCCTTCCACTACTCCCTGAAAGCCCTTTATCCTTCATGATTGCTTGTCAACTTTCTTTTAGCCTGACTCTGTCAGCTGCGGGAATTCTTTCCCTGCCCTCGCTCCTCCAAACTAGACTTATCCTTGACGTGTATTTGTCTAGAATTTTTGTCTTATCATCTGCATGTGTCTGTAAGGACAACCTTGTCTTCATGAATCTATGAATAAAGCCACAGACATATTATGTGTGCACACATAACCTGAGTTAGCTCTTAATCAATGAATCATCAAATACTAATAATTTCTAGATGTGTAACTCACGACAAGGAAGAGAATCTGCTGTCAGCCCTAACTTCTATTTCTCACAGTCATCGTTACTTCCGCCCAGAAATTTGGATTGTGACTCTGTTTTTTAAGTAATCTCTGCACCCAACATGGGGCTCCAACTCATAACCCCAAGATCAAGAATTGCACACTTCACCAGCTGAGTCAGCCAGGTGCTCCTGGATTCTGATTCTTGAGATTTCATAACCAGCTGGGCAGCTTGGTTCCTGCACGTTAGTGCAGGAGAAGGAGTAAAGTATATCTGGTTCTCTGTATTTCAGGATCTTTGATGCCAGTTTGAAATATATCATTATTTCTTGAGTTGAGATGAACCTTGTCTGGGAAGAACACAAAACTGGTGGAGAAACTGCTGAGTAAGCGAAGGTTCCAGATGACTTAGTTTGGCTAAAACATAGGCTTTTTAAAATATAAGCACCATCAAGGGTTTCTCCTATTGACCCATGGACGTATATCCAGTGCAATGATGTTTTCGAATGCACTGTACTTAACCCTGTGTGGCCAAATGTCATTCTAAGTGAAATACATCATTACAACTTGCATCCAGCATATAAAACAAAAGACAAAATGTATAGAAAATGAAAAAGCATGCAGAGAAATCGGTCAGGGAGGAAAAAAAATATCTCAAGAATGTTGCTGCATCCCGCCAAGGAGGAAGAATATTTTTGTTTGATTTTGCTTATTTTTGTTTTGGTGACCAAGCTGGTCAAATGACCTGTTAAGAATAAGAATATTTCATAGAGCTAATGTTCCTATGCTCTAATCTCTCTAGGCAAGGTTCATATTTGTATGAGTTACTTATTCTCTCTTTGTTGACTAAGTCAATAATCAGAATCAGCAGGTTTGGAGTCATGTTGGCAGGGATCAGCATCATGGCTTGGGAGAAGTGAGTATAAAAGCCCCAAGCTGTGGGCAGCCAGCACAGACAGAGGCTCTCTCGTTCTTGGCAGGATGGCTTCTCATCTGCTCCTCCTTTGCCTTGCTGGACTGGTACTTGTGTCTGAGGCTGGCCCTGCGGTGAGTGTTTGATTCTGTGAAGTCCTTTTAGATGATTCTTGTGTACACCTGATGAAGTAGAAGGGCCCTCTCCCAACTCTGCCAGTCAGCTTGTGTTACTAGGACAAGGGTACCCAGCATCGACTTTTAAATATCATCGATTCAAACTGCAAAATGAATGAAGTTCTGCAGAGCTCACTGACCTGGAGCTTGGACCCTGGGTGCTCCCCACTATAGCTTTGGTGCACTGGGTTTACGGTGCCGGGCTCCTTGCCTCAATTTCCTCAAATATACGGTAGGAATAACAATATGATATTCATGAAGCTACCGATATTGCATTGTCAGATGTGCATCCTTTTATAAAGTTTATTTCCCTTCAGCTCATCAAAATGTATCTATTGATTAATCTCTGAAAGGCTGGGTGGACAACATTCTAGTCGAATACTGAATGCTTAAGTCCTCTAGAAGAATTAACTAATACTATAAAATGCATCCTTAAGTAGTCGACATTATTTTACAACCAGTAAGAGGGAATTACTACAACAGCAGCTGACTAAAACATTCTCAGGAAAAACAAGCTATTTGGTCCTGTGGCACATTGCATCTTTTTAGTAACTCCACTCAAATGGCAAGGCTTAACAAAGCAACTGTTCTCAGAGGGCCTATTTTCTCCTTTAAAATTCATTATACATGTTCCAGGTCGATGGCAGCATGTCCGGAGGCAGAAACCAGTCTTTCTTTGGGAACAATCATGTCTGTGTTATATACTGAGAAGGGGAGCTCATTAACTGTCAACACTTACAATGCTGGAAATGGACTTGGCATGGACTTCTTGCCTTGTTCCAGATTTCTAACACCATAAAGAACAGCTCCTTTCACTCTTAACCAGTTTTGTTGACCTCTTACTGGTCTTCTCTATGCCCAGGGCACTGGTGAATCCAAGTGTCCCCTGATGGTCAAAGTCCTAGACGCTGTCCAAGGAAGTCCTGCTGTCAACGTGGCCGTGAAAGTGTTCAAAAAGGCTGCTGATGAGAGCTGGGAGCCCTTCGCCTCAGGGTAAGCTGCCCAAGAAACCCAGACATGGAACCTCATTCTAGCTCCTCATTCTCCTGCCACTTGTTAGAGAGAGCAGCTCACATCATTCGTTGAAGAATCTTCAGGTAGATTGAAAACACAGGCAGAGGTCAAGTAGGCCCTGGGGAGGATGCCCTCCTCTCGCTTTTCTTAGTTAGCTTGGAAGTGTCCAAGAGGGGGAGCAGCATTCAGGGCAAGTAGCAGGGAAAAGGAGCCAGCACCTCGTCTACTCCAATAGTGGTTCATTGCCTTCTTGGGTCACAGGCCACTTTAAGAAGGAAATGAAAACTATGGTCCTCTGTGCCCAGTAAAATCATACACACATGCACACACAGACACACATGCACACACGCACACACCATATATAGAATTTCAGGAGTGTCACAGATTCCCTGGTGCCCTTGCATAACATTCAAGCTGGGGTCCTTGTCTTGGAATTTTGTTTTTTTTAAATATTTATTTATTTAAGTAATCTCTATCCCCAACGTGGAGCTTGAACCCACTACCCTGAGATCAAGAATCACACGCTCCATTGACTGAGCCAGCCAGGCTCCCGTGTCTTGGAATTTTAGGCAAGATGTACAATTTGTGTTACTTTATTAAGGAAAGGAAAGGAAAGGAATCGAGGGACAGCACTGATGAGGCAGCTCTCTGCATTTTTCCTGGATCATCCAGAATCCAGCACTTATGTCTAACAAGCACTGTGGAGCACCTACTCTGTGAAAAGCTGGGACTGTCACACTCAGTGACAAAAAGACACAGAAAAGAAAGATGAATATGCAAAGCAGAGCCATCGCCCAACACAGGGTACAACAATGACTTCTCCCCTTCGTTGGCCACTTTACAATTTTCATAGAGTTTTTCCACCTCCATTAACAAGAATTGCAAAGAAAATGCACATTAGCAAATCTAAACCAACTAACTGAAAGAAAGGGCAACCAAGAAACCCTCAGCACTAAACAATACTGCTCAGCGTTTATATCTCCAGGATGGTAAATTTCTGTGGGTTTTCACTGAATCTCAAGAACCACATTATGATTCTTCACCCATCACTGGGAAGACCATTTTCATTGGTGTAGTTTCAATTGAGTTTTTATTTGTGACTCCATTTATGTTTATCTAAAATGCCAAGCACTATGTGGAAAGTACTTAAGGGAATATTCTAAGCAAGAGATAGAATGAACACATAAAATATTCAGATGTTCGTGTGAAACTTTTTATGACAAGACAAAAAAAAAAAAGAAATTAAATATTCTCTTCCTAGAAAAGAAGAAAGGTGGAAAGGCAGTGATGAAAGTTAGTGAAGACAATTTCCATTTTTATCTGTCAGTTTTGAGGTCTAATGGAGAGCAATTTCTAACATCAGCAACTGAGCTGGTACATAAAGGGAAATAGAAGTCCCCTAGTCATTTGTTTAAAAGGAACTGCCTAGTATTTATTGTTGGAAAAGTGTTACCAAAGAGATTAAATAAATAAATAAAAAATTCAGATGCATTATACTTTGGGGTTTCCCCAGTGTGTTCCAATGACACTGCCTCTGAAAAACACCCTGACACCAGGGAGGGAAGCAGTGAGATCCTGATGTCATGGGGAACTGCAGAGTCAAAGCAGCTTATGGACACTTCCAAGGGGTAGTTACAAACCTTCACCCAAACACCAACCGTGAATCGCAACAACTCTTTTTTTTTTAAATTTTCTTTAATGTTTATTTATTTTTGAGAGAGAGAGACAGACAGACAGACAGAGCATGAGCAGCAGAGGGGCAGAGAGAGAGAGACACAGAATCTGAAGCAGACTTCAGGCTCCAAGCTGTCAGCACAGAGTCCTACATGGGGCTTGAACCCACGAACCATGAGATCATGACCTGAGCCGAAGTCTTGACCGACTGAGCCACCCAGGCACCCGATAATGACTATTTTTGAAGTGAAACATTACACCTATATCTTCTGTTCTCCTAAGAAAAATCTGCAATAAGCTTTTTGAAACATTTCTGACAAATTTCTTGTCAGTTAATTTCAGACAGTTACCAGAATTTCACCTTTCCTTCTCGTCTCCTTTTCTTGAATATGTGTGTGTGTGTGTGTGTGTGCATGCACACACAGTAAAACCTTAGTTTGTGAGCATAATTCATTTCAGAAACATGCTTGTAATCCAAAGCACTTGTATATCAAAGCAAATTTCAGGAACCATTGGCTCAGTTGTAATCATGTGACATTCAGCACCACGTACGACTTGTATCACAAGACATTGCCTATCTGTCAAGTTAAAATTTATTAGAAATGCTTGCTCATCTTGCAGAACACTCGCAGAACAAGTTACTCACAATCCAAGGTTTTGCTGTAAATAAAAATACATATAAATATATATATATATTTCCCCTCACTTATACACACTGCACATATGTGTAGTGTAGTGTGTGTGTGTGTGTGTGTGTGTGTGTGTGTGCACGCGTATGTGCGTGATGTCACCTTGCCATGCTTGCCATGGCATTTATTCCCCTAATGCCTAACTTAACCTGTAATTTTGTACCTTCTAGGAAAACCAGTGAATTTGGAGAGCTCCATGGGCTCACAACTGCTGAGAATTTTGTAGAAGGGGTATACAAAGTGGAAATAGACACCAAGTCCTACTGGAAGTCACTTGGCATTTCCCCGTTCCATGAATATGCAGAGGTGAGAGTATAGAGACACGAGTGTCTTTTATTTTTATTTTTTGTTTTTCATCCCAGGCAATGCCCAGTTTGCATGCCACATACCATGGAAATGTCACTGGGAAACTGAACTAGCACAGATTCCCTTTCCTGTTTCTACAGTCAGAAATCTAGAAAACTCTGAAGAGCAAAGTTTATTTTTAAGTTTGGTGGAAACTCATTGAGTAACATGACCTGAATTTACATGATGCTCCTTACCGTCTTCTTTCATTCCACCGAATGGGAATATTTGAATATTTGCTAGCTGAAGAACTGTTAGCATGTTGGATTACTAGGCAGCTCTCCAGACCCTACCTAGGGAAACAAATCATCGACACATCATTTTACTTCCTAAAATCTGAAAACACGCTTTATTCCAAAACACGCTTGGCTCCCAGAGATTTGGGTAAGTGACTTGGGGTAATGCATATAGAGACAGTAAATTCAAAATAATAAGGGCAACACAATAGATACCACTTATCAAGCATGTACCCCTGCCAGGCTATTGTGTTTTCTATATTTAACCTATTCAGTCCTCATGAACAGCCCACTGGGGTTGGTCCTATTATTATCCTCATTTTACAGAGAAAGAAAATGAGGCAGAGGGCAGTTCAACAAGTTGCCAAAAGTCACAGGCTAGTAAAGGGAGGGGCAGAAATCATTACCGACAGGTCCCAGGGTTTAGCCTCAGGTGTGCCTCAGCTTTCTTCCAGTAAGAAGTCAGGCTAAAAAAAAATAATAATAAGGCCACATTTGCAACCCTTGGTTTATACTCTGTTTTTTGCTTATGAGGTAGTAGGAACCTCAGAGTTATATATGGGCCCACTCTTGCTGCCTCCTCCTTGTATGTAATTCCTTAAATCATTTAAAACAGATGGCTGTCATGGAAATACAATCCAGACATGTTGGTCAGAGTCAAAGATCAAATAATTGCATCAAAAATAGCTCAGCACGAAAGGGAACAATTCTCTCTGGCTTAGTCATGGATGAGACTTTCAATCGACAGAAAAGGGTTCTTTTAGTAGACAGTGTTGCCAGAAAAACTGGGGCAGGGGGCTGTTTGACTCACAAAGCATCGAGGGAGCCCCATCCACCAAGAAGCTTGCCTTTGGCTGTTCCTTCTCAGTGGGCGGCAAGACAAAGAGCCTAGTTTAGACAGTACAGGGCTTAGAGGTGTCCCTAGAGTCTCAGCCTTTGCCCTAGATCAGCCTCCTTGGAACCCGTGTCTTCTCTGGTCTCAGCCTAAAGAGACCATGTGAGAACATTCGCTGCCATACTGCCCATGATATGTTGTTCCTAGTCACTAGATGTTAGCTTCCTTGTCTATCATTTACCCTCTTAGTATTCATTCAACTAACATTTTGAAAATAAAAGCCTTTGATGTGTCAAACACGCTGCTGAGTGCTAGAAATTCAGAAGTGAAAACACATTCCTGCCCTTGGTGTGGAAGGAAAGGGACTGAGGTAAGACATATTAGGTCAGACATTCAGCCCAACCTGGAGCTCGCATGGATATGGAGAGTGAGAGAGAGCAGTTAGGCAAGAGTGAGGCCCGACGCCTCAGTTCAGTAACTGTTGATTGTGGGTCCAGCCAGGAGTTCCTTACCTGCCAGCCTCTTCTGATCAAGACCTCCCCAGACAGCTGCTATTCCTCAACATTAGTCACCTTCTCCCTAGCCAATGACGCAGGTGGCCATGTTATACTTACTGAGAAAGTTGGGAGATGTCCTGTGGAACTATCAGGCCTCTTCATTTCATGGGATTTTGAGCACAGATTATGCCATCTACAGTTTTCAGGAAGAATCAAGTGGGGCTGGAGGCCAATGTCACTATAAGAGAGAACAAGCTTTCCCTAGTTCTTTTAGACACTTGGCCTTTAAGGAATGTTTTTTCTTCTCCTTCAGAGAGATTCTCGGTGATTCTTACCTCCTCTTGCCCTCATGCTATTTTTATTTTCAGTATAGTTTAATCAGATCTTTCCTCTCCTGTCCCCAAATAATCAAGCCTTCTTTTTGCATATTAGGAACAAAACATATTTATCCAGGATGTGTCCCAAGTCCATTCCAAGGCCTGTGTACACAATGAGTAAAATCAAAGACCTCCTCACTGCCCCTCATCACTCTCCTGAGCCAAATCCATCCCTCCTAGACTATTCCAGTGCCTGAGTCTCAGAAGCTCTACTAAACTTGCCTCAAGTACATGGCTAAATAGAACAACACTTTTGTTAACAATTTGTCCATGTAGAAAGCTCAAATGAGCTCCAACCTATGTGTGTCTATTTCAAAATTCCCACATGATCCTCCACACTCTGTTATTGTAAATAGAACCCTAGGATGCTTTTACTTCAAATTCATTGCTTGTTATCCACATAAAAATATACTTGTTAAAAAATGCAAAGGAAGAGAGAGAGAGAGAAATTTCTGGGTTTATAGATTGGAGACTTAACTCCTAGCCTGGTTCTGTCCTGTATAAACGTGGGCCAAACACTAACTCAGAGGTCTAGTTTACTTATCTGTCAAGTAGAAAGAGTATTCTCCGGCAGCTTTAAAATTCTAGGTCTCCGGGTATCTCCGCAGGAATGGCAGTCACCATTCTTCAGTCTTCACATCACTGAATGCCCGTTACTGCCTTTTCTCCTTTTTTTTTCCCTAAAACCAAGAAAATGGACAAGAGGATCCAGGCTCTCTGTGATTTCTCTCAGTCAGGCTACAGCCACCCTGATTTTTAGTGTGAATTTGTAAAAACGACATTAAACAAAAAGGAGAGACCTGATTCTACAGGCAGTAGTTAAAGAAATCTCGTTCCGAGGGCTGCGCCAGGCCCCCGTGAAGTCTCACCAGCCTATTTGGACTTTTGCCTTTTGCTCAAGGTGTTTCAGAAAAAGAAGTAATAAAATAAAATGGGTTAAATTGGCACTGGACTTCCAGTGACCTCTCTCCCCGTGACTCGCATTTTAGGCTCTGTGAGAAATGGACGCTGTCTTTGCTCTCTCTTAGGTGGTGTTCACAGCGAACAACTCTGGCAGCCGTCACTACACCATCGCTGCCCTGCTCAGCCCCTACTCCTACTCCACCACGGCCCTCGTCAGCAGACCCAAAGAATGAGGGACTCCCCCCTGGGTGGGTTTGAAGGATTTTGTGTAACCGATAGTGTTCCATTTTTATTAATGCAGTGTTTTCACTTTATACGCTATGGTAGAAACTTGGGCAGAGACAATAAAACATTCCTATTAAAGCACTTCCTGTTTCATTTGGACTCACTGTTTTATTCCCTTGTTGTCCTCTCAACAAAAACAAAATTTCAAACTTTAGAGAGAAGCAAAAGAACTCAAAAAAGTCTCTGGCTGAATTCTGGGAGAAATCCCAATTCCTAATGTCTTTCAAGCTAAGCACATATGCCGCATGGTCGGTGGCCACTAAAAGCGTACATCCTGATGGAGTACCTGGGTGGCTCAGTCAGTTAGGCATCTGACCCTTGATTTCAACTCAGGTCATGATCCCAGGGTCGTGGGATGGAGCCCCACAATGGGCTCTGTGCTGACTGTGGAGTCTGCTTAAGATTCTCTCTCTCTCCCTCTCCTTCTGCCCCTCCCCAGCTCACATGTTCTCTCTCTCTCCCTCCCTCTCTCTCTCTCTTTCTCTCAAACACACACACACACACACACACACACACACACACACACACACACATTCTAGGGTCTCCTGGGTGGCTCAGTTGGTTAAGCATCCAACTTTGGCTCAGGTCATGATCTCACAGTTTGCGAGTTCCAGCCCCACGCTGGGCTCTGTGCTGACAGCTCGGAGCCTGGAGCCTGCTCCAGATTCTGTGTCTCCTTCTCTCTCTGCCCCTCCCTTGCTCACAGTCTCTCTTTCTCTCTCTCTCTATCTCTCTCTCTCCCTCTCTCTCTCAAAAATAAGTAAACATAAAAAAAAAACACATTCTGAAAATGAGAAAGCTTGAGTTTCCTCTAACCTTCAGTGAATAGCAAAAGATAAGCTCTGAGGACCCACTTCTTTATTCTGTGCATTCCCTTTAAGTGCTTTACTGATTTTCAGAGTAGCACAGCTGCACGAGGACAGACCTGCAGTGGCTCAAGTCCTCTAATCCGGTTCTGACCAACTACACCCCAAGTCAGCTGACTAAAAGATGTAATCAGAGAGCACTCACACCCCCAATTCACTCAGACTAATCCAAAATTCATGCATGGAGAAGCCACTACATGCCAAACGCTATTTTCGGTGCTCTGAACATACAGAATATGATCTAGTGCCTGTGTTTAAAGAACTCATGGCCTTTTGAGAAGATGACTGCGTCAACATGATTTGACAGAGGCTACGGTACAAGGCACAGCAAGGGGAGGAAAAAGCGGGTAGCAAAAAGCCTGGCGAAGTCAGACAAGGACTCAGAATAAATTTCACTTCTGAATCTTGGCGACTCACCAGCTCCAAAAGGGAGGAGTTATTCTAGGTAGAGAAGAGCAGAGATTGCAAGGCCAGACCAAGTGAAACAACGTGATTCGTGAGGGAACAGATGGTGAGTGAGGATGCTGACGTGTAGGAGGTATTGAGGTGGGCTACGTTGTGCTGCTACATTGACAATCTCAATCTCTGTTGCTCAACAAAACCAAACTTTATTTCTCACTCACGCCAAGTCCGATGTAGGAGTTCTTCGTCTGGTGACTCCCAGGGTGGCTTTCCTCTATGGTGACTCAGGGCCCAGGTTTGATTTATTTTGTGGCTTCAAAGGATACCTGATCAACAGACTGGAAGAATAGAGAAAGTATGGTCTTAATCCCCTCTGTGCTGAAGTGACACATGTGATTCCCACTGACATTTCACTGGCCAGAACCTGTGGCATGGTCTCATTCTAGATGCATGGAGCAATGTGGTTCCTGGCCAGGAGTCATTTCCCAGAATGATTACATTCTGGAGAAAAGCACTGATCTGGGTTGGTCAAGAACCATCTCTGCCACAGTAAGACTGGAAACAGAGGGAAAGGAGGTTGGAGTGAAGGCGGGCTTTATATGGCACCTGCTAGAGCTATGAATTCATCTTCTAGACAATGTGGATCCATGCTGGGAACCTTGTCATCAGGCAACACCTCTCACCCCCCACCCCACCCCTGTGTGGCTGGGGCAGAGGTAGTTACTTCTTGTGCACAAGCTCCAACCAGGGTTCCCTGGGACCACCTGGGTCTGACCCAAGGGATGGGCCTCAACATACCTAAGCAGCCATTCCATTTACCTCCAAATTCAAATCTAAAACCTTGCCATGCTTTTGCTGACTGTGTAGAAGGAGTCGGAAATTTGAAAAAAGTGGAATGTAGGTTTGGGCTTTTTGACATGTATTAAGCTTTCCCCCAAATATATGTGGCAAAATCAATGCCTCTGATTCTGTTAATGAGGTTAGCAAGTCCTTTTCCCATGTATATTAAAGCTAATCCACATACAATTGCCATTTTTATAGATTAAATGACCAAATATTGGCACTTTTGTAAGATTCAATCTAATACTTACAATGATTGTATTGGTCACCGACATGCATGTTTATAAAATGCTACATTTCAATTTGGCTGCTGTTAAATAGCTATGGATTTTTATAGCCCAAGCAGATTGAAAATATGAATCTGCCACATATATACCTGAATTGAATTTAACTTTTTAATTTTCCTGGCTCATGTCTTCTTGGTATCAACAAACCTAATCTTGTCCACTAAAATCAATTCCATTTGACTTCTAGTTTAACTTCCAGACTTCTCCTTCCTTTCTGAATGTCCTCTCCCTTCTGGATGCTATGTAGCATCTTGGCATGTGTTGTCTGGTCCCTGATAGTCCTCTGTCCATGCTTCCTCCACTGAAATGATGCTTTATCCTTTGCTCTTTGCTGTTATGTATTAATATCTCAGCTTATGCCTTTCATGGCCACTGTTAAGGGTTGAATTGTGGTCCCTGAAGACGTATGTTGAAGTCCCAACACCCGGTACCTGTGAATGTGACCTTATTTGGAAATTGAGTCTGCAGATGTAATTAGTAGAGATGAAGTCATTAGGGTGGCCCTAAGCCAATACAACTAGTGTCCTTAATGGCTCAGTCAGTGGGTTAAGCATCTGACTTTTGATTTTGGTTCAGGTCATGATCTCACAGTTTATGGGATCGAGCCCCTCCATGCTGACAGCACAGAGCCTGCTTGGGATTCTCTCCCTTCCCCTCCCCCACTTGCATGCACATGCTCTCTATCTCTCCAAATGAATGAATGAATGAATGAGGAAAATTCAGACACAGACACACAGGGAGAGGGTCATGTGGTGACAGAGGCAGAGAACGGAGTGTTGTGGCTGTAAGCCAAGGACAAGAAATAATCGCCTTCAACAGATGTCTTCTCCTTTTTAAGTTTTGGAAGGAGTATGGCCCCAGCTGACACCTTGATTTGGGACTTCTAGCCTCCAGAACTGCGAGACAATAAATTTCTGTTATTTTAAGCCACCCAGGTACTTTGCTGTGGTACTTTGGTACTTTGTGGTTCTTTGTTACTACAACCCTGGGAAACTAATAAAGTCTCCTATGGCGTTCTTCCAGATTTTATCCTGGGTTTGTATTCACTGAAATATAACATTCCGAAAGTCAAAATTTACACTTAATAGGTATTTAGATTTCTTTTCTATACTTAGTGATGCTGAACATGTCATCTTGTGTTTATTGGCCATTTGAACCTCTTGTGAACTGCATATTCACCTCATTTGGAGGCGGTCTGTTTACTGAATATTGATTTATAAAAGTACTGTGTATATTAAAGATATTTACAAGTTATATTTGAAAATTAGGTGTGACAGATAAAGGAAAGTTATCTAAGTTGTAGAAAACTACATCAGCCAAGATACCTTGATGGAAATTGGTGTGATGATTGCAGAGAGGAGGGTGGGAACTGGGTTGTCACAAGCAGAGAGATAAAAAATCATGGGGGGAAACTGGACGGCAAGTAAGTTGGGTTATAGAATCACTGAACGCTAGGTTTTGGAAGCCTTTTGGGGATAAGAAAGCTGAGCTACAGAAGATTCAGTAACTTGCCCAAAGCCATGCAGAGAGCTTTGGAAAGCCCTGAAAGGCATAGAAACAGACTTGCTACAGTGGTCTGTCGGCTCCTAATTCACTCAGCCTGAAAAGAGCTGCTTACCCAAACGCTTGAAATAGCAACGAATGCTAATTAGAAAGTCCTGCCAAAAACCTACAAAAGCAATGATATCTGCTTCTAACATATCAACCTTGGTGGCCTCCAATCAGCCCCATTCTCTTTCCCATAAAAACACCCAAGAGATAAATGAGTATTTTAATTAATTCCATTCATGGCCTTTCTCACTAATAAGAAACACACATCTCCTACTTCCCTAAATCTAGAAGGATCTTTATCATGTTTTATCAATTTCCCAATAACTTCAGGAATAAGTACTTGGTTAGGTACCTAACTTTTGGTCAAACACCAGTCTAGATGTTGCTGTGAAGGTGGTTTTTGTTTTTTGGGGGTTTTGGGTTTTTTTTTTTGACATGATTAACATTTTTTTCCTCCAGCTTTACTGGGATATAATTGACACATAACATTGTATAAGTTTAGATGTAAAACATGAGGATTTGATATACATATATACTGTGAAAAGATTACCACAATGAGGCTAGTTAACACATTCATCACCTCACATAGTTACCTCTTGTGTGTATGTGTGTGATGAGAACTTTTAAGATTTACTCTCTTAGTGACTTTCAAGTATATAGTACGGTATTGTTAACCATAGTTACCGTGCTGTACATTACACCCCCAGAACTTATTCATCTTATAATAGGAAGTTTGTACCCTTTGACCACCTTACCTGTAATAAACATTTAAATCAGTGGACTTTGAGTAAAGCAGATTGTCCTCCATAATGTGGGTGGGCCTCATCCAATCAGTTGGTGGTCTTAAAAAAATACCGAGGCCCCCAGAGAAAGAAGGAATTCCACCTGCAGCCTGCCTTTAGAGACAAGACTGCATCAACTCTTTCCTGGATCTCTAGTTTGCTGGCTGGCCCTGAAAATTTGAGACTTGCCAGCCCCCACAATCACATGTGCTGATTTCCTTAACGTAAATCTTTCTCTCTCTAAATATGTATATTTAAGTATAAATAAATTAACATTTTATATTTAATATAAATGTATATTTATATTTATATTTCTCTGGAGGACCCTAATATAGGGACTATATCCATCCTTTGAAAAACATGTGTATGGTAATAAGGAGGCCTTGTAGGGTCTGGACCAGGGGAATGACATGGTGGAAGTTGAATTTAAGAAAACAAAGCTTGGAGCACCTGAGTGGCTCAGTCAGTTAAGTGTCTGACTTTGGCCCAGGTCATGATCTCATGGTTCTGAGTTCAGGCCCCACATCGGGCTCTCTGCCATCAATGCAGAGTCTGCTTGGGATCCTCTGTCCCCCTCTCTCTCTGCCCCTCCCCCACTTGCACTCTTTCTCTCAGAAAAGAAACATTAAAAAAAGAAAGAAAGAAAATTTAAAAAAAAAAGCTTATTAGGAATGAGCCTGGTGGGATCGATTGGAAGCAGAAGCAGGGGAACCAGCCCAATTCATTTGCAGAAATAAATGTTTGAGGTGTAGATTAGCGTGATTTGGACAAGTGCAGTACCCATGGGAATTCAGAAAAAGGAATGAATATTAGATTATGTAATATGTACATGATGAATGGGTTTCACTTGCCTTTTCCAGAAGAAAATTACAAGGTGGATTGAAAAATACCTCGTGCTTTAAAGGCGAGTCAAATGAAACTATCCCTCTGGCCCATGTCGACTTCCTAATGTTTGAATCAGTAATTTATCTCCATACACGAAAACATAAAATCAGCCTTTGTAAAGAAAGCATGTGTGTATATGTGTTTGATAGCAGATATTTAACAACTGGCTCTTCAGAGAAAAAAACGTCAGCCCAGATTTGTAGTGTTTGCCAATTTCTGTGGCATTAATAATGCCACCATGGCCAACTTCAAGCAGCCAATATGGTGTCACTTCATGAACGCAGAGCTGGAAAGAGAAGAAAAAAGCAGCACAGCTGGACAGCACAGTATCTCCACCATGCAGACACCACAGACATAAGTAACCTCAAGAGCACAGATAAGATGATTAGAAGGTAATGACATTTGAGTATTTATTACCTTTATTTTAATAGACTTTAATGCTGTGTTTGATAATCAACTCATAAAATTCCTGAAGACTTTACATCAGGTATCACATGCTGGCTCCAGAACAGCCGTGCTTAAATCCTCTGTCACAACTCCTTTCAAATGTCATTTGACTGTGAGTGTAGATGAGTGTGGACCGGGAGGAGGGTAAAGGTAAACAGCAGTGTCATTTTAAAGGGCAGGTATTCATTCTCCTAAAATGTCCCTGCCCTTTTAAAAAGAAGAAAAAATATACTGCTATAATGTCCACATAAAGCGTATTCAAATAAATATAATTTTAATGAGACATTTATATGCAGCAATCTATTTCAAGATTAGGGGCTCCTGGGTGGCTTCAGCTCAGGTCATGGTTTCTCCATTCCCAAGTTGGAGCCCCGCGTCAGTCTCTGTGCTGACAGCTCGGAGCCTGGAGCCTGCTTCGGATTCTGTCTCCCTCTCTCTCTGCCCCTCCCCCGCTCGCACTCTGCCTCTGTCTCTCTCTCAAATATAAATAAACATTTAAACAAAGGATTAAGATTGCCTCTGTTTGAAGTCTTTCCTGTGCCATGTATCATACCTGTAGGGAACCTGAGATCATCATTAAATCAATTCAGTGTCCTGAGACTTTGAACCCAGACTTCATAGGTAAAATTTATTAATCCGGTCACATGTCAATGAATTAATTAGTACATTTTTCTCCCCATTTAACCTTTCTTATATTTCAGGGTGCTACACTGCTAAAGCCTGGAGACTCATCTCTGAGGTAAGACCAGCCAGTCAGCGCTTTTAGGGGCAAAGGAGAAAAGGAATATTTTTCTCATGGTTTCAGATATAAATAGAGAAAATAAATGGAATGTGCACTTGTACTATTTCTACATATATTTGTGTCTCTCTGGCATCCTCTCCTCCCCAAGGCCCAGGGCTGTGCTCTGGAATATGAGGGAGTGGCTGGGGATTGACGTGACCTGAGGACAAGAAGGAAAGTATCAAAGAAAAGATAACAAATTAATGGAGTCATATAAATTCCAACAGTGGGGAAGCAAGCCATGGACATGAGCCCAGTGAGGTCAGTATCGCCGGAGAACAGGCCTGAGCAGGGAGGTCAGCATGAAGGATGGTGGACAGCCTGTGAGACCCCTTATGCACCACCCCAAGCAATTGCTAGTGAACACAAGCATAGAAGACTTGTTCCTCTCATCCCAAATGCAAGGTTTTTAGCAGAAAAGTGGCATGATTAAATTAGAATGTGAGAGTGCATTTCTTATTTAAGGAAACAACCTCTATGTCCTATTGTGTGTGTGTGTGTTTGTTTTTTTTTTAATTTCAGGAGAGTTAACATACAGTGTTACATTAGTTTCAGGTGTACAATATAGCGATTCAACAGCTCCATAGCTGAGCTCAGTGCTCATTGCAGTAAATGTACTCTTAATCCCCTTCACCTATTTCATCCATCCATGCCTCTCCCACCTTCCTTCTGGCAACCATCTGTTTGTTCTCTATAGTTAAGAGTCTGGGTTGTTGTTTTTTTTTATTTGCTTTTTTTTTTTTCTTAAATTCCACATGTGAGTGAAATCATATGGCATTTGTCTTTCTCTGCCTCACTTATTTCACTTAGCATTATACCCTCTAGATCCATCCATTTGTTGCAAATGATAAGATTTCATTCTTTTTTATGGCTGAATAATATTCCATTGTGGTACGTGTGTGGTGGAGGTGTGTATATGTGTGTGTGTTCCACTTCTTCTTTATCTAGACTTCTGTCACTGGACACTTAGGTGGCTTCCATAATTTGGCTATTGTAAATGGTGCTGCAATAAACATAGGGGTGTATATATTTTTTCAAATTAGTGTTTTCATATTCTTTGGGTAATTACTCAGTAGTGGTATTACTGAATCATATGTGATTCTATTTGTAATTTTTTGAGAAACCTCCATACTGTTTTCCACAGTGGCTGTACCAGTTTCCATTCTCACCAACAGTGCACGAGGGTTCCTTTTTCTCCACATCCTTGCCAACACTTGTTGTTTCCTGTGTTTTGGTCTAAGCCATTGTGACAGGTGATGCTAGGTCACTGTGTTGTTGTGTTTTTTTTTAATGTTTATTTATTTTTGAGAGAGAGAGAGAGACAGAGTGTGAGTGGAGGAGGGGCAGAGAGAGAGAGAGGGAGACACAGAATCTGAAGCAGGCTCCAGGCTCTGAGCTGTCAGCACAGAACCTGATGTGGGGCTCAAACTCATGAATCGCAAGATCATGACCTAAGTCGAAGTCAGGTGCTCAACCGACTGAGCCACCCTGGCACCCCTCTCATTGTGGTTTTGATTTGCATTTTCCTGATGATGAATGATGTTGAACATCATTTCATGGGTCTCTTGGCCATTTGTATGTGTTCTTTAGAGAAATGTCTGATCATGGTTTCTGCCCATTTAAATTGCATTATTTGTTTTTTTGAGTTGTATAAGTTCTTCATATATTTTGAACAATAACCCTTATTGGGTATATCATTTGCAAATATATTCTCACACTAAAAGACACTGGTTGTCTTTTAGTCTTGTTGATTATTTCCTTCACTGTGCACAAGATTTTATTTTGATGCAGTCCCGATAGTTTATTTTTGCTTTTGTTTCTCTTGCCTCAGGAAACATATCTAGAAAACTGTTGCTATGTATGCCCTGTTGTTTTAACATCTTATTTTGAACTAGTTTTAGCCTCAGAGAAGAAAAGTTGGAAAAAATAGCACATAGAGCTCCTTACCCAGATCCTAATGCTAACATCTTACGTGATCACAGTCCAATATTCGAAACTGGGAGAATAACATTGATATAATTAATCCTTGTTAGTGGCCTCTAGTCTGTAAGTTTCTGAGTCTTTCCTTGCTGTAGTAAATTCCTGGGGCTGCCATTAAAAAGCACCATAAACCAGGTAGCTTAAAACAACAGAAATTTATCGTCTCACAGTTTTGGGGGCCAGAAGTCCAAAGCCAAGACATTGGCAGGGCCATGTTCCTTCTGAAATCTGTAGGGTAGGATCCTTCCTTGCCTCTCCCTAGTTTCTGGTGACTTGTTGATGATTTGGGGGTCGTTGACTTGCAGTTGTATTTCTCCAGTGTCTACCTCTGTCTTCCTATGGCTGTCTTCTTACCGGACATCATACACAGGAGTAATCTCATCTTGTTTTTTTAATTTATATATTTTGTATTGTAAAAAGCACATAACATAAATTTTACCAGCTTACCCATTTTTTAGCTAGCAGTTCAATGGTTTGAGTATATTCACATCATTCTGAAACAGACCTCTAGAACTTTTTCATCTTGCAAATCTGAAACTCTATACCAATTAAACAATGGCTTCCCATTTCCCCCTCAACACAGCAACCCCTGGCACCACCATTTCTACGTTCTGTGTCTATAAATTTGGCTACTTTAGATCCTCATATAAGCAGAATCATACAGTATTTATCTTTTTCTGACAAGTCTGACCTCATCTTAACTAATTACATCTGCTATAGCCCTATTTCCAAATAAAGTCACATCCCGAAGTACTAGAGGTTAGGACTTAAAGATATCTTTTTGGAGGGAAACACGATTCAACCCATAACATTTGCCTTTCATGCCCTTGACATTTTTGAAGAGTACTGACTAGTCATTTTGTAGCATGACTCTCAATTTGGATTCACCGGACATATTCTCATGATTGAAATGAGAGTATACATTTTTGGTAAGAATACCACAGAAGTGATATCATGCCCTTCTGAGTGTATTACATCTAGGGGTTTATGTTGTCAAAATGTCAAACACTATGCCCCATTTTTGATAAACAGAAAGTCTCGTGCAATGTGCTGCTGAGGGTGGGACAGGTAATCTCATGGCTGCTTGAAAGAGGAATCAGAGAGAAAGAACTTGAAATCTGGAATAACACACTTGACGTTGCTACAGCTTTATAAGCTGGTGATAATAAAGAACATGATGCAACCAGAACAGAGAGAAGAGAATGGTGTCAATACTCTCCAGCCCAAATCCACCAGGAACACATTTATGTCGTTGAACCACTTGGGTTTATTGCCTTTTCTAGGAAGAGAGAACACATACCAGGGGGAACCGTAAAGTGTCTCAGAGTGTTGAAAAGAACGTATTGTATGTTTTGGGCTTCAACTGATTTGAGGAAGAGTCTGAGGAAGTGGGATTTCGTCTAGTTTGGATGCTGTCAGAAAATGGATGCAATTCTGTGGTGTCTCAGGGGTCTGTCCATCTGTAGGGAGGGCAGACTAGAGAAGAGAAAGAACTGCCATTTGGTAATAAAGCAGAAGCAGTTACTCCTTTCAGTGAGAGGGGACATTTGGTGTTTTGTGGGTTTCATGGTGACTTGGTTTTTTGTCTTACTTTATCATGGTCTCAGAGCAACCTTGATGATATTGATGTTCTGTGATATTGTCACGTCCAATGGAATGACACTGCCCAGATGTGAGCCCCAAACTAGCTTGTGATGACATTGAGGCCAGTTCCTCAGTGCATGAGCTACTTCCCGGCCCCCTCCCCCTTTTCCCCAATGTCTATAGAGGTATTTAGAAAATCCGCAGGTAGCAATGTGGCTTTGTTGTGGGAATGAGAGAATTAGAGGAGTCCATGAAGTCTCAGCCATGATCTTGGCGATCATGGCTAGCAGACTGAGTGAACAAGCCAGCCACTGAGCCCGGGAATATGAACGGAGGGGCAGATTTGTAGGCAGAGATGTTGAGCTCAACTTCTACCATGCTGAACTTGAGGTAATCAAGCTTTTTAATCTTATACCTTGGAAGCTGGCGGAAAGCAAAAATCACCAATATTAAAATAGCTTCTGAAACATTTGGATGGCACCTGCCAAACAAGGACATTTAGAGTATTTATGCCTTAAACTACATTTAATCCACACAGGCAGCACTTCCTAGGGATTTTATTTCTCATCCAAACCCTCAGTTTTACAACCATCCTTCTTTCTACTTCACAGTTGGTAGAACACACTCCTCCCTCAGCCCCATTACTTCTCACTGCCTCTCAAAATGGAAATAAGCTTCTAATCAATTCCATTTCCCAGTTCCCCATTTGCTGTGGGTTAGTACTGCCCCAGTTAATTTCAAGCCAAGGCAGATGGTCATTCATCTTTGGCAATCAATGCAAATGCTGACGGTCTGTTCTGGAACCACTGTCGGCCAGTAAGGAGAGAGGGGTATGAGAAGCCTGCTTAAATAAACACTAGAGATGTGGTGCTCCCCTCCATGCTCGGCAGCCACCACCTGCTGTCCCTGCCACAAATGTCACTCCCCAGGAGGCCAGAGGGTGTGAAACTGGGTATAAAGCCTGCTGTGGAAATACAGTGGTGGGCTTAGGAAGAGAACTCTGGGTCTGGCCTGAGAGCCCCCAGCAGCTGTCTAGATGACCCGTGCTGAACGAACACTACTACAGCCTTCCCTGGGAAAGAGTATTTGGAAAATACATTGGAATATATTTCAAAGTATCTGCAGAACAGTGTCCAGCACATAGTCAGTGCTCGATAAATATTTGCTGAAGAAGTAAGTGAAAGGCTTGGCTCAGAACAGGCAGATAGTTCTCGTGTGGGCCCTTACGAGGTCTTTGGGTTTTACCAGGTGGTTTTTCCTCTCACACAGACACATGAGAAATGGCAGCATGACCCTACCAGATCTACACGAAAGGAACCAGTTTGTTGAGAAACACTGAAAGACCACCAGCTCCTGGGAGTAACCAAGTTCAAATACTGAGTACAGGTTCTGCATCCAGGAAGTGACTTCAAGAACTTAGGCACTGAGAATGTTTAAAAATAGAAACAGTCTGTCTAAAATGCTCTTCTGCCTAGGGCCAGGGCCAAAAGAACAAGAGTCCCTTTTGTTGTAATGGGTTCAAATTACAACTAGAGCCTATTGAGTGGGTTTTGCTTCAGCATCTTGAAAGACAGACCTTTCCATTTCAGGTTACCCCACAGAGAAGCATCGTGGGATGGGAGCCCCCCCCCCCACTGTGGGGAGTCAGGGCCTGCACAGGGAGTGAGGATCCCCCATGGGGAGTCAGGGTCCTGCATAAGAATTTGGGGTCTGGTCAGGAATCAAGGCTTTTCCTGCCTGGGGAAGAGGCAAACACACAGGAAAATCCATGAACATTCTGGCATCTTTTAGGTTAGGGGTGCTCAGCTAACATGGTCCAATTAGAGGGAAACCCAGGACTTTTCTTCCATGGTGAAAAAAGAAAGTGATACACCCCCCCCTAAAAGAGTGCAGCCTGGGAGGTGCTGGTAGCTGTCCCCTAACTATGAGGGGTGACCTTCAGGGGGAAACCAGTTCCAGAAAGGTAGAAAGTAAGACTTGGTGACAATTTGGAGCAGCCAAAACATCTAATATTTCTCGAATTTTCATTGGCATTAACCAATATTTCTTTATTTTGTAAGTGTGTTTGATGCAGCGTTCTTTTTGAAATCCATTTTTATTTATAAAAAAAATTTCATTTTATTTATTAAAAAAGTATACATACTTTTTAAAAAGTTTTTTTAAATAAACTTTTAATTTTAAAACAATTTTGGATTTACTGATTTAGTTCTTTTGTTACTTGTGACCAAGAATGTCTCAAATGATACAGCTATAGAAATATTCATCTTCTCTTGTTAAGATAAAAATGTACCAAAAAAATCAATAATGGTTCTAAAATAGGCTTTCTCATGCATATTGCTAAACTGAAAGACTCAATCCTGTGATTTATTGAGAATAAAATTGGCAGAGTTTTTTCAAGGATAATTATTTTATTATACTTTATTGAAAGGAACTTAATGTTTAGAAAACTAAAATTGTAGTTAACACATAGTTGTACCACAATAGAATGATTTTCATTAGTAGAATACTATAAACATATTTATATAAAGTTGCAATCATGTAAAATTATTTGCATGCTTCAATTATGTTATCATGAACAATTTCTCATATTTACATATAAAATAATTGCAATTTGTACTTTTTGAAATTTTCATAATGTAACTTTCACCTCAAAATTACTTTCAAAAAGTAATAATACTTCGATAGTCTCCATTTGGGGGACTCGAAGTTAGGGCCACAACGAACACCTTTATGAAGCATACAGCTTTTTGCTTCTGTTAAATTATGTGAATGACTTGACATTTTCTAGAAGGATCTCTTAGTGGAAGTGGGACCCTGAGCATCAAATTGCCTGGGAAGTAATCTGGGCTTCACCATTACAAGCTGTTTGATCTTGCACAGATTACATCAGCTTTCCATGCCTGGCTGTCTTTTTGTTTTTTGGGGTTTTTTTGTTTGTAAAATGGGAATAATCACAGCACCTCCTCCAAAATGTTATTTTAAAGACCAATTGTCACCATACATGTAAAAAGGCTTAAAACAATCCATGGTAATATTAAGTTCTCAAGAACTATATTGCTTGGAGTAATATTGGAGTATGAGCATATTAATGTAAAAAATTCTATCACACTGAAGCCTTACCAGTTGTGCTTAATAGAAATGTTTCTATCATTATATCTCATGATTGCTTTAATTTTTATTCTTTGACTACAAAGGATGAACATTTGTCCTCTATTTTTTTTTTTTTACGTTTATTTTGAGAGAGAAAGAAAGCACATGAGTGAGCAGGGGAGGGGCAGAGAGAGAGGGAAAAGGAGAATCCCAAGCAGGCTTCATGCTATCAGTGTGGAGCCTCATGTGGGGCTCGAACCCACAAACCCTGAGATCATGACCTGATGCAAAATCAAGAGTTGGAAGCTTAACTGACTGAGCCACACAGACACTTCCATTTTATTTTTAATGTGTATTGTCTATTCCCTTTAACAAACCATTTTAAAAAATATGTCTAATAGGTTAAAAGGTCTGACTTGTTAATGCATTTAGGCATGAGTATTGCTGTATTAGTGTATTGCCACTATAACAAATTACCACAAATCCAGCGGCTTAAAACAACCCAAATTCATTCTCTTACACTTCTGGAAGCTGGAAGTCTAAAATCAAAGTATTGGCAGGGCTGTGTTCCTTCTGGATGCTTGACCTCAAAGAGTGGTTCTCCTTTTTGCCTTTTTAAGCTTCTGGAGGCCTCTTGCATCCTTGGCTCCTGGCCCTTTCTTACAAGGATCCTTGTGATCAGATGGGGTCACTCAAAGAATCCAGGATAATTTCCCCATTTCAAGATCCTTAATTTAATCACATCTGCAAAGTGCCTCACACAGATTAGGGGAATTAGCACGTGGATATCTTGGGAGGAAAAACATTACTCAATCTGTAACAACACACATGTATTGGTTATTCCACACACACGTATTGATCACCTGAAGAGAGGTATGAAAGAAAAATGGAGGGAGAAAGAGAAGGAGGGGAGGAAAGAAAGAAGGGAGGAAGGGAGGGAGGGAAGAAGGAAAGAAAAGAGAGAAGGAAAGTCTGCACTGACCTTGAAAGATATAAATGCTATTGGGCATAATAGAAAAACTTGCCCTGATTCCTGGTGACCTAGAGACCTCACAGAGGAGTGACCCCCTTAGAAGCTAAGTGACATCCTTAGAAGCTAAGTAGGAGACACCAGGCAAATGAGTAGGAAAAGCCATTCCTGGCGAAGAGACTGAACGCACAGGGACAGAGATTTGAGAGCATATTAAATATTCAGTGAAAGGCAAGCAACTTGGTTTAGTTAGAGGCTAGATATTGCATATAGAGTAGCTGAGGATGGAAGGCTTATGCTAAGAAGTTAAAGCACCCATGAGTGAAAGGGAAGCTAGGGTAAATAAAGGTAAAGAAAGGCAATGGACTGATCCGATCAGAGTTTTAAACCCAGTCTCCTGGCCAGGGAGTAGATTGAATGACAGGAACTTTACAAGCGTCTGGTGGAGGAGTGGTAAATTCCATTTATATTTCTTCTTTGTTTTAGTTTATATCTAATAAAATAAATAGAAAGAAAAAGAAATGAGCTAGATGATTTTGAAGTTCCTTCCTGACCTTACTTGATCTTAGTCATAAGGCCAAGAGGCAATTAAAGTTCCTTCCTGACCTAAGTTCTGTGGTCTTATGATCCCTATTCAATTTGTTCTCCCCATAGGAGTGGTAATTACAATACTTTTGATACGAGGCCTAGAGTAAAAAATTACATTTACTCCCAGGAAATGACTTACAAAAGATGTTTTTAGATAAGTACCTACTAAAAAGTGTTATTAAAAAATTACTCAATTATTTCCCAATGTATACTCATAAGCCTTTGGATAAATTTTATTTCCTTACAAAAGCACATTATAAAAGCAATGCTATATTGCTTGTAACTTAGAAGCAGACTGCAGACTTAGAAGAACAATAAATGTTTGTTGGTCATTTTTTTCTTAATTTTAATAAATTGTTGGACTTGAAGGTTGAAGTCTAGAGTCAGGAGTCAATTTCTAGAAAGATTTTTCTGAGGCCTGTAAATTTCTGGGGTTTATAAAATTTCTCATACGCTCTCTGATTAATCTTGAATGGGAAGCATTTAATTTATTCTCTTCTGCCTTGAATCTCTTTCCTGTGGCTTCTCAACTGATCCCTACTTCTACTCCTTCAGAGTGATTCTGAGGAGGAGTAATGAGGTAGATGACATAAAACGGGCCTAGAAAGCACCTAGCACTTTAGGGGGCAGGAGCCAAGATGGCGGAACAGCATGGAAGTTTTTTTGTGTGTCTCGCATCCATGAAATACAGCCAGACCAACACTAAACCACCCTGCACACCTAGAAAACCGATTGGAGGATTAACACAACAATCTGCACAACCTGAACCACAGAATTCAGCAGGTATGCAGCACAGAGGGCTGAACGTGGGGAGCGAGAAGCTGCGGGGAAGGAGGTGCTTTTGGGGGCGGAGAGAGGACGGAGATGGGGTGGAGGAGAATACAGGAAAAGCCCCCCACCCCAAAAGCAGCTGGAGAGAAAGTGGAAAATTAGAAACAACCTCAGGGACTAAACTAAAAAGGGAGAAAGGAGAAAGGAGAGGGTTTAAATTCCATTAAGACTGTAAACAAGGGGAGCGCAAAGGCTGCAACTCCGCAGCTCCATACCTGGCGGTGCTCTGGTGGAAGGACGAATCCCCAGGAACAGAGTGGGGTCCGGGAGGTTCTTGGGCCACACTGGGAAAAGCGGTTCCACTGCTGGAAGGACATTTGGTAGAGACTATTGAAGCCACCTGGTCCCAGCAGACCCCAGAAGGCAGCCACATTCGCTGGTGCTTGGGCAAGGTCGTTACGGGTGAAGCCTGGTGCCAGATGTGTGTTGTGATCTTCCACAATCCCTGAAATGCTGCTGCTACACTGTCTTGCTCAGTTTTTCTGCGGCGGGCTGGCACCTGGCCACAGACCTCAGGGCACCGGCAGCAGCAGGATCCAGCAGGTGTTCCTGGGTGCAACCGATATTCAGCCATTGCTCATTCGGCCACTGCTTGGTGAGACCCTCCCGCAGAGGGGCGGAACGGGTCAAAGCCACAGTCCGTCAGAAGTGAGGGGTCGGGGAAAACAGTTGCATCTGAGACAAAACTCGGGAGAGAGGTACTGCCTGGGGCCTGGTCTCAGAGAGTGAAAAAGCGGGGAGTGGACGAGAGCTGAAGACAAAGGACGGGTGCGCGATTGCTGATCTGGGAGAACAGACTGGGTAGAGGGCTGACGCCATTTTCACCGCTCCCGCACATGCGCATACACACCTATGAGCACCCACTCCAATAGGCTAGCAGCGCCATCTAGTGGAGAGTGGAGCTGTTACACTGAGCCCCGCCCAACTGGGCCAACTTCCCTCTTCAAGAACACAAGTCTCACTGCTGGTTTAATTTATGGACTATAAAGAGCTACATAGACTGACTTCTAGGGGAAAACGAAGCAATTTCAGTCCTACGTCAATCTGTTAGCAGGTTCATCTATTCAAATTTCTGTTTTTTTCTTTTTTCTTTTTCTATTTTACAATTCTTTTCTTGAATACAGAAAGAGAAAAATTTCATTTTTATTTTCAATTTTTATTACTTTTTATTATTTTATTATTTATTATATTATAATTATAATTATATATTATTATATTATATATTTATTTCTATATATTATATATTATATTATTTAATTTTTATTATTACTATTTTTCTTTAATTTTTATTACTATATGTTTTGCTTTTGTGTGAATTTTTTCAAATGCTACTTTACTTCCATCATTTTATTTTAGTCTACTACAGTGTACTCACTTTTTAAAAATTTCAAACAATTTCTTTTTCTATCTTTTTTCTCCTTTTCGTTTCTTTTCTTTTTTCTTAAGTACAGAAAAAAGAAAAATTTCATATTTATCTTTAATTTTTATTAAAAATATTTTTCTTTAATTTTCTTCTACTATATTCTTTACATTTGTGAATATTTTTTCAAATTCTATTTTACCCCCATCATCTCATTTCAGTCTACTTCAGTGTATTCATTTTTTCAAATTCTCAAACAATTTCCTTTTTTTTTCTTCCAGTCCCCCCCTTTTTTCTCTAGTCTGTCAAACCACCTTCAACACCCAGACTAAAACACACCTAGGACCTAGCATCATCTATTCAATTTGTGTATGTGTGTGTGTGTGTGTGTGTGTGTTTAATTTTTAATTTTAATTTTTTTTAATTTTTATTTTTATTTCAATTTTTCTACCTCATTAATTCCTTTTCTACCTTCAAAATGACAAAATGAAGGAATTCACCCCAAAAGAAACAGCACAAAGAAACGACAGCCAGGAATTTAACCAACACAGATACAAGCAAGATGTCTGAACCAGAATTTAGAATCACGATAATAAGAATAGTAGTTGGAGTTGAAAATAGATAAGAATCCCTTTCTGCAGAGATAAAAGAAGTAAAAAATAGCCAGAATGAAATTAAAAATGCTATAACTGAGCTGCAATCATGGATGGATGCAGCGGCGGCAAGGATGGACGAGGCAAAACAGAGAATCAGCGATATAGGGGACAAATGTACAGAGAATAACGAAGCAGAAAAAAAGAGGGAGAGTAAGGCAAAAGGGCACGATTTAAGCATTAGAGAAATCAGTGACTCATTAAAAAGAAACAACATCAGAATCATAGTAGTCCCAGAAGAGGAAGAGAGAGAAATAGGGGTAGAAGGGTTATGTGAGCAAATCATAGTGGAAAACTTTCCTAACCTGGGGAAAGACACAGACATCAAAATCCAGGAAGCACAGAGGACCCCCATTAGATAAAAAAAAAAAACCCAACCATCAACAAGGCACATCACAGTCAAATGCACAAAATACTCAGGCAAGGAGAGAATCATGAAAGCAGCAAGGGAAAAAAAGTCCTTACCCTACAAGGGAAGACAGATCAGGTTTGCAGCAGACTTATCCACAGAAACATGGCAGGCCAGAAAGGAGTGGCAGGATATACTCAGTGTGCTGAATCAGAAAAATATGCAGCCAAGAATTCTTTATCCAGCAAGGCTGTCATTCAAAATAGAAGGAGAAATTAAAAGTTTCCCAGACAAACGAAAATTAAAGGAGTTTGTGACCATTAAACCAGCCCTGCAAGAAATTTTAAGGGGGACTTTCTGAGGGGAGAAAAGATGAAAAAATATATATATATATAAATAAATACCAAAAGCAACAAATATTAGAAAGGACCAGAGAACACCACCAAAAACCCCAACTCTACGAGCATCATAATGGCAATCAATTCATATCTTTCAGTACTCACTCTAAATATCAATGGACTCAATGCTCCAATCAAAAGACATAGGGTAACAGAATGGATAAGAAAACAAGACCCTCTATATGTTGTTTACAAGAGACCCACTTTAGACCTAAAGACACCTTCAGATTGAAAATAAGAGGATGGAGAACCATCTATCATGGTTACTTCAACAAAAGAAAGCCAGAGTAGCCATACTTATATCAGACAATATAGACTTTAAAATAAAGACTGTATCAAGAGATGCAGAAGGGCATTATATCATAATCAAGGGGTCTATCCACCAAGAAGACCTAACAATTGTAAACATTTATGCACCAAAGGTGGGAGCACCCACATATATAAATCAATTAATCACAAACATAAAGAAACTCATCGATAGTAATACCACAATAGTAGGAGACTTCAACACCCCACTCACAGCAATGGACAGATCATCTAATCAAAAAATCAACAAGGAAACAATGGCTTTGAATGACACACTGGACCAGATGGACTTAACAGATATATTCAGAACATTTAATCCTAAAGCAGGAGAATATACATTCTTCTCCAGTGCACATGGAACATTCTCCAGAATAGATCACATACTGGCACACAAATCAGCCCTAAGTAAATACAAAAAGATTGAGATCATATTGTGCATATTTTCAGACCACAAAGCTATGAAACTCGAAATTACCACAAGAAAAAATTTGGAAAGGTAACAAATACTTGGAGACTGAAGAACATCCTACTACAGAATGAATGGGCTAACCAAGCAGTTAAAGAGGAAATTAAAAAGTATATGGAAGTCAATGAAAATGATTTGGAAGTCAACCCAAAACCTCTGGGACGCAGCAAAGGGGTCATAAGAGGAAATTATATACAATCCAGGCCTTCCTAAAGAAGGAAGAAAGATCTCAGATATACAACCTAACCTTACGCCTTAAGGAGCTGGACAAAGAACAGCAAATAAAACCCAAAACCAGCAGAAGACAGGAAATAATCAAGATTAGAGCAGAAATTAATGCTATCAAAACCAAAAAACAGTAGAACAGATCAATGAAACCAGAAGCTGGTTCTTTGAAAGAATTAACAAAATTGATAAACCACTAGCCAGTTTGATCAAAAAGAAAAAGGAAAGGACCCAAACAAATAAAATCAAGAATGACAGAGGAGAGATCACAACCAACACAGCAGAAATAAAAACAATAATAAGGAGAATATTATGAGCAATTATATGCCAATAAAATGGGCAATCTGGAAGAAATAGAAACATATACACTACCAAAACTGAAACAGGAAGAAATAGAAAACTTGAACAGATCCATAACCAGTAAGGAAACCGAATTAGTAATCAAAAATCTGCCAAAACACAAGAGTCCAGGGCCAGATGGCTTTCCAGGGGAATTCTACTAAACATTTAAGGAAGAGTTAACACCTATTCTCTTGAAACTGTTCCAAAAAATAGAAATGGAAGGAAAACCTCCAGACTCTTTGTATGAAGCCAGCATTACCTTGATTTCAAAACCAGACAGAGACCCCACTAAAAAGGAGAACTACAGATCAATTTCCCTGATGAACATGGATGCAAAAATCTTCAACAAGATATTAGCCACCCGGATCCAACAATACATTAAAAAAAGTATTCACCACGACCAAGTGGGATTTATACCTGGGATGCAGGGCTGGTTCAATATCTGCAAAACAATTAATATGATTCATCACATCAATAAAAGAAAGGACAAGAACCATATGATCCTCTCAACAGATGCAGAGAAAGCATTTGACAAAATACAACATCCTTTCTTGATAAAAACCCTCAAGAAAGTAGGGATAGAAGGAGCATACCTCGAGATCATAAAAGCCATATATGAACGACCCAATGCTAAGATCATCCTCAATGGGGAAAAACTGAGAGCTTTCCCCCTAAGGTCAGGAACAAGACAGGGATGTCCACTCTCACCACTGTTATTCAACATAGTATTGGAAGTCTTAGCCTCTGCAATCAGACAACACAAAGAAATAAAAGGCATCCACATCGGCCAGGAGGAGGTCAAACTTTCACTCTTCGCAGATGACATGATACTCTATATGGAAAACCCAAAAAAGCCCACCAAAAAACTGCTAGAATTGACTCATGAATTCAGCAAAGTTGCAGGATATAAAATCAATGCACAGAAATCGGTTGCATTCCTATACACCAACAATGAAGCGACAGAGAAATCAAGGAATTGATCCCCTTTACAGTTGCACAAAAAAACATGAAATACCTAGGAATAAATCTAACCAAAGAGGTGAAAAATCTATACACTGAAAACTATAGAAAGCTTATGAGAGAAATTGAAGAAGACACAAAGAAATGGAAAAAGATTCCATGCTCCTGGATAGTAAGAACAAATATGGTTAAAATGTCGATACTACCAGAAGCAATCTACATATTCAATACAATCCCTATCAAAATAACACCAGCATTCTTCACAGAGCTAGAACAAACAATCCTATGATTTGTATGGAACCAGAAAAGACCCCGAATAGCCAAAGCGATCTTGAAAAAGAAAACCAAAGCAGGAGGCATCACAATCCCAGACTACAAACTGTATTACAAAGCTGTAATCATCAAGACAGTATGGTACTGGCACAAGAACAGACACTCAGATCAATGGAACAGAATAGAGAACCCAGAAATGGCCCCACAAACATATGGCCAAACTAATCTTTGACAAAGCAGGAAAGAATATCCAATGGAATAAATACAGTCTCTTCAGCAAGTGGTGTTGGGAAAACTGGACAGCGACATGCAGAAAAATGATGCTGGACCACTTTCTTACACCATACACAAAAATAAACTCAAAATGGATGAAAGACCTAAATGTAAGACAAGAAGCCATCAAAATCCTCGAGGAGAAAGCAGGCAAAACCTCTTTGATCTTGGCTGCAGCAACTTCTCACTCAACACGTCTCTGGAGGCAAGGGACACAAAAGCAAAAATAACTATTGGGACCTCATCAAAATAAAAAGCTTCTGCACAGAGAAGGAAACAATCAGCAAAACTAAAAGGCAACTGACGGAATGGGAGAAGATACTTGCAAACGACATATCCGATAAAGGGTTAGTATCCAAAATCTACAAAGAACTTCTCAAACTCAACACCCCAAAAACAAATAATCCAGTGAAGAGGGCAAAAGACACGAACAGACACTTCTCCAAAGAAGACATCCAGATGGCCAACTGACACATGAAAAAGTGCTCAACATCACTCACCATCAGGAAGATACAAATCAAAACCACAGTGAGATGCCACCTCACACTTGTCAGAAGGCCTAACATTAACACCTTAGGCAACAAGAGATGTTGGCGAGGATGTGGAGAAAGAGGATCTCTTTTGCACTGCTGGTGGGAATGCAAACTGGTGCAGCTGCTCTGGAAAACAGGATGGAGGTTCCTCAAAAAATTAAAAATAGAACTACCCTCTGATCCAGCAATTGCACTATGAGGTATTTATCCAAGGGATACAGGTGTGCTGTTTCGAAGGGACACATGCACCCCAATGTTTATAGCAGCAGTATCAACAATAGCCAAAGTATGGAAAGAGCCCAAATGTCCATTGATGGATGAATGGATAAAGAAGAGGTGGTATATATACACAATAGAGTATTACTCGGCAATCAAAAAGAAGGAAATCTTGCTATTTGCAACTATGTGGATGGAACTGGAGGGTATCATGCTAAGTGACATTAGTCAGTCAGAGAAAGACAAATATCATATGACTTCACTCAGATGAGGAATTTAAGACACAGAACAGATGAACATAAGGGAAGGGAGCAAAAATAATATAAAAACAGGGAGGGGGACAAAATATAAGAGACTCTTAAATATGAGAACAAACAGAGGGTTACTGGAGGGGTTGTGGGAGGGAGGATGGGCTAAGTGGGTAAGGGGCATCAAGGAATCTACTCCTGAAATCATTTTTGCACTATATGTTAATTAATTTGGATGTAAATTTAAAAAATTAAAAAAATAAACATTAAAAAAAAGAATAAACATTACAAAAAATTTAAAGAATACTTTCTAAAAAAGAGAAATGGATGTCTCAATTAGGGGTCATTTGATTTAAGAAACACAAACCCAGCCCAGCAAACTTGAATGACAAGGGATTTTACATAAGGATTCATATGTTTCTCACAGAACACAAATGGAATGGGCACAGCTGGGCCTCACCAGGGACTGGGTCTGGAAAGCCATTGGGAACTGAAGTAACTACCTTTTTATCTACGTCTGGGTTGCAAGATTCCCAATAGGAGTCTTCTTCATTCTCTCTGCAGACCAGCTTCTCTGCTCGCTTAACCGTGTGGAAGGAAATTTAGACTTGGTCCCCACCCCCAAATTACCTGCCTCAGTGCTTAAGTCCCTTCAAATTTCAGAGAATCTGGTTGGCTTTGTTTGTGTATTGCTGTGCTTTCTCTGGGCAAGGCTCTACCTTTTGTCCAGGGAACAGTGGCCAGGAGAGCTACAGGGTGTGTGGAAATCCTCCTTTGAGGAGTTGGCTAAGGCAGGTTCCCTGGGAAAGGGTCTTGGGCAGGGCTGCCAAACCCACTGATACGGCCACAAAAGAGAAGTTATTACATTTGTCACAATCACAATACAAAGTAGGGGCTCCTGAGTGGCTCAATTGGTTAAGTGTCTGACTTTTGATTTTGGCTCAGGTCATGATCTCAGGGGTCATGAGTTCAAGCCCCACATCAGGCTCTCTGCTGTCAGCATAAAGCCCACTTTGGATCCTCTGTCCCCCTTTTTCTGACCCTTCCCCACTCGTGCCCATGCCCGCGCTCTCTCTCTCTCTCTCTCTCTCAAAAATAAATAAAAATTAAAAAAAAACAATGCAAAGTAAACTCTACAGAGAAAGAGACAGAGAGAGAAAGAGAGAGAGAAAGAAAGAAAGAAAGAAAGAAAGAAAGAAAAGAAAAGAAAAAGAAAGAAAGAAAAAGAAAAATGTACAGTAAAAATAGGAAGAATAAAAGAGCTGGTAAAACATGCAAACATGGTAGCAGTGACATTTATCCAATGTAGCAAAAACAATTACCAAACAAGAATTATTTTCTTTATTGCTAAGGTTAGTTGTTAGCTCATGAAAAACATTTGTTCTGCTTTGCCCAAATACATTTTTCAACTTGTCTCTTTTGAAAATCGATTTTAGGGTTTGCTTTAAATTTAATTTTTGGAGTTTGTAAAAACATTGACACGATTCCAGTTCCTAACTATATAAAATCAATCACACCTAAAGAATCAGTCTCACTGCCAACCCCATGGTCTTTGCCCCACTGTTCCCCTCTCTCTCCCCACAGACCACCATTTTTATGAGTCGGTGGTTTGTCTTGACAGCTGCTCTTTTGTAAAAGAGAAGCAAACACACATACATTTTTAGTTCTCCTTCTTTCATTCACAAAAGGCAGCACTTTATATCGTTTGTGAACTTTATTTTTTCCCACAGGACACTGTTAGCCTGGAAAGCAGTACATATCAGAACAGAGAATTGATGTGCCCTCTTTCATATGGCTGCAAAGCGCTTTAGTGTGTGGGTGACTATTCAACCAGTTCCCTCTGCTTAGTTTGAATCTTGTGCTATTCGAAGTGACACCTCCATGAATAAACTTGTAGGCATGTTGTTTCGTATCTGTAGAGATGTGTGTTTAGAATAGATGCCTCAAAAATGATTTCTGGGACAAAGGGTAAATGCTTTAGTAATTTTGTTCAGTATGCTAAACTCTTCTCTACAGGGGTTGTGACATTTTGCATCCTGTGTATGAGAGCACTTGGTTCTCCACAGCCCCCCCAAAGTGTCGGTGAAACTTTTGGGTTTTTGCCAGTCTTCCATGTGGTACTTCCATGTGATTTTCATCTGTCCTTCTCTTGGTGAGAAGAGTCGATCATCTTTCCTATAGGGCCCTTTACCTCTTTTCTAATGAAATTGTTAATTTTGAGGTAACTGTGGACTCACATGCAGTTGTTCGAAACAATACAGAAAGATCCCTGTCCCCTTTGCCAAGTCCTGCTCCCCGTGGTAACATCTTGCAAAGTGATAACGCCATGTCACAACTACTGTGCTGACACACAGTCAAGATACAACAGTTCCTGATCTTTCTTTTTATGTGACATTTCTATGAGTTGGACAAGATGGGGTAGATGCATCCCATTCACTTCTCCCACGAATCGCCCAACAACGAAACCCTACCAGAAGACTGAGAGGTGGAGCAGTAAAGAAGGCCAACTCCCTGGGGACATGGGGACTTGACGAGAAACAACCCAGGGGTGAATTCTGAGAGTTTTTTTCTTGCCCCCTCAGTATCCCAGCCTGGGTGCTAGGGATGTGTGCAGCTCAGAAATGCTGACAGCAGATACCCCCAGAAGAGTCCCCCAAGAAAAGCTGGTTCACTGTAGCCCAAGAACCAGGAAGAGCGAAGGCCAGCAGGCAGGCACTTTCCAATTTTACCTGTCTATTCTCCAGAAGGCACTACAGAAAAACCAGGGCCCTCTCCACCCCCAACTGGCAGCAGCAGTGGCCAAACCCTGTCCCTACCACTCCCCACCCCTGCCCTCTCCGTGGTAGCAAGGTGATGCTCTCCTCCCACAGGCCCTGTGGACACAACTCTTTGGGAACTCCCTCTTCTATATGACCTGTCCAAGACTTTGTCCATATTTTAATTGGTTTCTGAGTAGGTTATAAAGTATTTAGAGGCAAAGGGGTGGCCCCCATGAGAAGCCCCTGGCAAGCATTTCCCCTGCTCGGCCGTAGACCACTCAGGGGAAGGAACTGCCTTATTCACGCCCAGCACAGCACAGTGCCTGACACAGCAGGTGCTTAATAAATGCCCAGAAATATTGGGGTTGGAGATACCAGAAACAAGGCTGCCAGAAGTTGCCAGATAGGTTAAGACTGCATAATTACCCTATGCAAAATGATGTTTATACAAGGTCCAAGGACAAGAGATTAAGAGAATAATGAAGGGGGAATCTGGTTACCATGGTGACCCTGTTCCGCCAGAACAAAAGTACTCACAGGATTTCATAAAGACTGAAGCAAAACGAATTGCCACCGTGATTTTTTTATGGATTCTAACAGTGGTGGTAGAAGAGAAGAAGGAAAAACAGATGAAGAAAGAGACAAGGGGAGGGATAACTGTGTAAAATAAAGTCTTTGGAAATCAAGTAAATACATTTTTAAACTGCCTCAAGATAGAAATTATGTTCCAGAGATAAATTAACACCTTCTCTCTGGTGTTAAGTCAGCCAAGTGTTTCCCAGGATCTGCTCTCATTCTTTCATCAACACAGTAGTGTCTTGTGACATTTATTTTGCTGGAAGGGGGATTTCCACCTTCTAGGATTTTTAAAACGTCAATAAAAATTGTCTTGGCAGTGAATTCTTCACTATTCTATTCTTTTTATGCACTCATCTATATTAATTTTCTAAAGCTTAATAAATACTTTTAAATTTTAAAAATATGTTGAGTAAAAACTTGGGCCTGACTCCCTATTCACATACATTTGTGGTTAGGCTGAAATGTATCTGAAACATCAGATACATTTTGATGATGGCACTTAATAGTCCTTTTTTTAACGTTTATTTATTTTTGGGAGAGAAAGAGTGTGAGCGGGGGTGGAGCTGAGAGATGGGGAGACACAGAATCTGAAGCAAGCTCCAGGCTCTGAGCCGTCAGCACAGAGAGTGATGCGGGGCTCAAACCCATGAGCCGTGAGATCACAACCTGAGCCGAAGTTGGACATTTAACCGACTGAGCCACCCAAGTGCCCTGGCACTTAATGGTCCTAATTAAGGCACTGATCCTGCTGAACACAGCTTTAAGTAGGTATGGCATATGTATTAACAGCACAGTAATTTAGAATGCTATGGAGTGTGCTGCCTGAACAGATGGCAAATAGTGTTGCCCGGGCAGAATCATTCTTTCGCTGAGCACTGTGCTAGATGCTCCGTGTCCAAAAACAACTGATACAGACCGCTGCCCTCAAAGAGTGAACAGTCTTCAAGAGAGAAAGAAAATGCATAAACAAATAAATGTAATGGCAGGAGACATGCTTTAATAGGGTAGTACTGTAGAGTAGGAATGTAAGGGAGTGAGTGGCACATTTGACTTCGGTTGGCCAGAGACAGCTTCCAGAGGAGCTAGTGTCTTAAGAGATACGCAGGAAACCCTCTCATGGAGGAGGGTAGCAAAGGCCGGGCAGGTGGGAGTTTTCACAGGCAGCTGGGGAATGAAAAAGGGTGCAAGAGGGATGAGAAGTGAGGTGGTGGTCCTAGAGAGGCAGGCGGAAGATAGGTCATCTTAAGGCCTTACATGACAAACAGAAATATTTGGACTGTTTCCTGTAGGCAATGGGGAGCCACTGAAAGATTTAAAGCAAGGGAGTATTTTGAAAGACACAATTTTTGTGGCAATATTTTAGACAGATTCAAAACAGGCGTACCTTTGCAGTAAGACAAGACTGGGGAGGATCCAGGCAATGGTTGCAGAAACAAAAGACCATATAGATTCCAGAGAGACTTCAAAGGTGGAGCTCACGTTGACTGTGCTGAGCAGAAGGGGGAGGGTGACTCTCAGATTTGGCCTTGAGTTACTAAGTGGATGGTAAAACAAGAGGAAGACTAAGTTTTGAAGGGAGACATGATAAATTCAGCTGAGGACATTTCTGTGAACAAGCAGGTAGAGATGGGTCCATAGTTGACAATGAGGGTCAGGAGCTAAGAATTCTAAGCTGGAGATTTGACTTGAGAGTCTCCTGCATGTACTTGGGGAGACTATAAAGTTGAAGCTCTGCAAGTGTAGAGATCATATGCTTTATGTGGCTGCTTAAACTTATCTAAAATTTGGGGCACCTGGGTGGCTAAGTCGGTTAAGCATCCAACTTCGTCTCAGGTCATGATCTCATGGTCCGTGGGTTCAAGCCCCGCGTCGGGCTCTGTGCTGACAGCTCTGAACCTGGAGCCTGCTTCGGATTCTGTCTCCCTCTCTCTCTGTTCCTCCCCCATTCACACTCTGTGTGTCTCTCTCTCTCTTTCAAAAATAAAGATTAAAAAAAAATTTTTTTTAAACATATAACATTTCACAAAATTAAACATCTGGTTCCTTGCTCACACTAGACACATTTCATGTGCTTAACAGCCACATGTGGCTAGTGGCCGTACTGGACAGCACAGTGACAGAACATTTCCATCATCATAGAACATACTACTAGACAGGGCTAGTCAGTGGTCCTAGAAAGTGTTACTGACCAAAGAGGGGAGAAGGGAGAAAGAATGGAAGGCAGAGGAAGAAGAGTCTTCTGAGAGCACTGGGACAGAGAGGTGAAGAAGCCAAACCCCAAAGCCAAGGTAGAAGAGAAAAAGCAGTACAGGCCCACGTGGACATGTAACTTCTTCAGTAGCAATACCGAGAGAAGCTTCAAGTTACTGAATGACTTCCATTAAGAGAAGTATCGTAATAGGTGATTTCCACATCAGCTACTTAAATCACACAACCCTCTGAGGAAACAGAGCCTGATTCCCATATGCTGTATTTATTCTCATGACTATTACTGCTAAAATTTAATTGTGGCCCTTTGCCAGTTTTACTAATTGTTTACATACATTGTCATGTAGAGGGTAATCACTGACTTCATTTCCTAGTAGAATCAAAGAACACAGTTTATCACTCCTAGAATATGATCCAAGAGGGGCGCCTAGGTGGCTCGTTGGTTAAACGGCTGAGTCTTGGTTTTGACTCAGGTCATGATCTCACAGTTCGTGGGTTTAAGCCCCGTGTGGGGCTCTGCACTGACAGTACGGAGCCTGCTTGGGATTCTCTCCCTCTCTCTCTGCCCTTCCCCGACTCATGCTCTGCCTCTCTCAAAATAAATTAATTAATTAATTAAAAAAAATATGTATGATCCAAGACAATTTGCATGAAAGAAAAGCTTGTTAGCCCTGAGCTGAAAACTGGCTTAATTTAAGCCAAGTTTTTGCTCAGCATGTCAGGCACTGTGCTAAGTGCTCGGTTAGGATTGGCTCATTGGATCTCTCCAGCAATCCTCGGGTAGTTCCTATGATCCTCAGCTGCAAGATCAGGAAATTGAAGACAACAGGGATTTAAAATTTTGCTAAAATTTCACAGCTAATAATAGGGGATCTCTGAATTCACACTCAGGTCAATCTGATTCCAGAGTCTTTGCTTATACAGTCCTATGAAAAAGTTAACCACAAATCCTCAAGATCAATTGTAGACAATTATCTCAACTATCCTTCTGAAGCACAGGGTTTACTGCTAAGAAATATTCTGTGCCTTGGGAAAAGCTTCTCCTACACAGATACTCTATTGGCCTAACCCTGCATTAGGGAACACAAAACCAACACTTACAGAGGACACAATTGAGCACCTCATTTGCCAGTATGTAGGTTTTTCAGTTGTTTCCATATCGATTTTACCCACGGAAGACAATAAATTCCATGAGCGTAGGTAATGTCTGGTATTTCTTAGAAAGCCTCCAGAGCATACCGTTCAACTGATGGAGTTAGGAAGATTAAATAAGCAATTGAATTCAGGTCCATGAAAATATAAGAATGTGCTAAGAAACATACACAAGTTCTATTTTTGTAACTTTTATCTTTTTCTTTTAATTGTAGTATAATTTTGAGTGCTATAGCACTGTCTTTTCTTTAAAAAAATTTTTTTTAACGTTTATTTATTTTTGAGACAGAGAGAGACAGAGCATGAATGGGAGAGGGGCAGAGAGAGGGAGACACAGAATCTGAAGCAGGCTCCAGGCTCCAAGCTGTCAGCCCAGAGCCCGACGCGGGGCTCGAACTCACGAACCGTGAGATCGTGACCTGAGCCGAAGTCGGATACTTATCCGACCGAACCACCCAGGCGCCCCTGATGAAAAATATTTAAATATCGCTGTGTCTTTTCTGTGTTAAAGGCTATGAGGAGATCACTAAATGTTTATTTTTAACTAAAACTGTTCCAAAGGCAGACACTGTGGTCACTTCATGCTTCTGTTGCAATCCCAGTGCAACCAAGGTATTTATCAACAATTCACCTTAAATTTAGGAAAACTAACACAACAACAACCCTAGAAAACCCCCAAAAAGTTCCTGAGCGAAAATAACTACAGTGTCACACGAAGTCTTTAGAACATTGTATTTCATAAAAGACAATGATAAAAAAGTACAAACATTTCCATGAGAAGCAAAAAAAAAAAAAAAAAAAATGAGAGTACAAGAAATTACTAGCATTTATTTCAGTGCATTTATGTAGAAGCCTTTCAGATCTAATAAATAAAATGATCTTAAGTACACTTCCTCTTTCAGATAAACCACACTGGCCATTTTAGATCTCTCAGTTGGCATATTTGCAAATACAAGGCAATAAATCCAGAGTGCTAATATTTGTCTAACGAGCACATACAGAAATACAACAGATACAAGGAAAGGCCAAATAAAATGACACAAAATCTGCTTTCACTTGTAGGCAGCCTCCGAAAGAAGGAGAATTTTGTATTGGTCATTTTTCCATTTTATTTTAAAATGGGTAGCAGTATTTTGGTTGGAAAGGGAATCTAAGCAAGTTTCTGATACATAATCACGTGTTTGCATAACACTGTAAAGAAGTTTTCTTATTGAACACCTTTTCGCAAAATACAAATTTAAATGTAGATTTAAAAAATTACTCATGTGTACACTTTTCCATCTCTTTTCTACCAACAGATCCATTAATCATTACTTCTCTCTGGAGTTGAAAGGCACTATGTAACTTTCCCAGTAGTGCCATAGGGACCTTGTAAGAGTGCCATGTCTACGTACATAAGTTTCTTGACTTTGAAACTAAGAAATACAACCGATAAGTTATCAGAGGATGTCTTCATAATTTTCGAAAGGTTTCGACTTGCTTGATTGGATGTGTTCAGAAATAAAATATGTTTTCTGTAGACATACCTCACGCTGACAGAGCAGGCGATCAATACACGTTCACTAATAAATCCACCAAACGTAACGACAGAGAATTTGCATTTGCAATGGACTTGTTAATTTTTATGGAATAGGTTTATTTTCATAAAACAAAGATAATTGAGGAAAGTGTATATATCACTCTTACGGAAACACATAAAAGTCATTCTTTATAGGCAAAAATCAATTTTTGGTGTGCGCTTAAAAAGCAAAACAAAACAAAAAGGAAACGGAAAAGACAAAAAGGAAATTAATGAGATGATTTTCACAGGATGACATAGCATATTCAAAACTGAAGAAAGCTAAGTAATATGGCTCACTCATGAAACAAAAATTGCTATTAGACTTCCAAGAAAATAAGGCAGATACTAGTAGAACTGAGTGCTCCTGAAACTGTGGAGTGTGTATCAAAATGAAGATTCCAAAACGTGGGCAGCTTCACTTTCAAAAGCAAAATATATGTTTTACGTATAAGACTCAGAAACAGCCCTAATTTTCCCCACAATTAAAATATGTAAGTATTAAAAAAATATTTAAGTATTATTGGATTAATTATGCTCCTATGCCCCTATTATCTTGTTAGTGATTACAAATGTTAACATTCCCAACCGTCTTGCATTTCACCAAATTAAACAAACTGCGTTGGCTATGAGACCAAAACGAACAGATACACAAATTAAGAACAAATCTCTTATTTTTTGGAAGGTTCGATTTTTTTGTTATTTTGAGGACCACCAAAAAAAAAGGAAGGCAAATATTTTGGAAATAATTCTAAGAAATAAATATGGAAAATTCTGTTTGGTATCATAAAGGGAGAGCAATCCATTTTTTCAAAGTATAAGAAATTCAATTATTTTATGATTTGGTTTGTGGTCATTTGTATTGCCAATATTGCCATAAAAAAATAACACTTCACAATTAAACTTAAACCTGAGACAAATAACTTTGTTTCTGTTTTAGGGGAACAATCCATGAGGCAAATGTTATCCCAACATCCCTCATAGATAGATTTCTTTTGTTCTTCATTGTTTTTGCAGACTCACTTAAGAGATGCATAATTTTTTGTCTTAAATTTCTGAAAATGTTAAGATTTTGTAGACTCTTTGGTTGACTACAGTGGATAATTTTCAAAGTAAGGATGCGGTTTGGTTTGCCATGAAAACTTCACCCAACTTGAAGATAAAGCAATACACTGGATGTCAGATAGTAAGATCTGTTCTCAGAGCAGTGTCCTATAATGTCACCGCATTTAAATAACTGATTATGTATTTTAAAATAATTCTATTAAATTATGCTTTCAGTGAGGCAATTTTAAGAATACCAGAAATGTAATTTCTTAAAAGTGAAAAAAATATATAGTTCTAATAAAACTGGCCGGCATTAAAGATTCCCTTCAAAACTTGAAATTCTGAGTCCCAGAATTAAACTTAAACTTTGTTTTCATCTACTAAGCATTTATCTTCATAAAAATAGAACATTTAATTTCTTATCTAATAGTATAATTCATTTGTATATTATAAGTACTACTGGGTTTTCCATAGCTCATTCTTTTAAAAAAAATCATTTTGATTTTTTTTTAATGAAAATTGTTTTTTGGCTCTTCTGAACTAGAAATAATAAAAGTGCTGTTCACTATGAATTAAAAAAAAAAAATACAGTGTACAAACACACACAACCTTGGGAACATTTTTTGAGGCACAAAATCCCTGACAATTACACCAAAGATACATGAAAGACAGTTAACATAAAGAGGTCCTTTATATCGTGTTACATCACAACGTTTACGATTTTCTTGGTAATACTCATGCAATGTGCATAAACAATATGGCTGTGACTTAGCAAAATCTGATGAGATTGCAAGCCAAGGAAAAAAACAGGTAATCCTGGTAGGAAGAAGAGCTGTTCAACTCCTTTCTTCTTATCCTTTAGAACCCTAAGAAAGCTGTGACTTCCACACAAGAGGCTGAAGGTCTAAAGCTCAAAACTAGTATAACCACTTACTGTATTAGTTGGCTGTCAATTATTGACAGTTCCTTCATTTCACACAAGGGTTAACCTTTGTTTAGTGACATAAATTTGCATTGTTTTTTTCCATGCAAATAAAAATGTCTAGAAAAGTCCAATAAAGGCATGACCAATTACATGCAAAACTGCAACACATCTTTTTCAACAATTTGAACACATTAATTTACATCACATATATACAAAACATGTTTAAACAGAAATAAAGCATTCTCTTGAATTAAATTATATATGTTAGTATAAAAATTTTCTCTTTGTAGGGAGGCCCTCTTAACTTCCAGACTTCCGCAACGGCACTGAGTCTCCACAGTGCTTGCCGTGGGCGAGTGTCTCAGAGTCCAGGATGGGTGATAGCATATAATCTCACACCGTAAACACTAAGGACAGCTGGCTCTTCTCACGGATCAGGGCACTGTGACACGTCCATTCACTGACCTCCATTTAGAATACACTCCAAGTCTGTGATCAGCATTGTGGTCTAGCTTTGCCATGACAGCTACTTCTTTTAATACTCTTCAATTGGAGCTAACTCTGGCATGAGGTTTACAGATATGTTTGTATACAACCTATCAACCAGTATTTTTGGCGTATATATTAAATTGTTCAACCCATCGATGTACTGACGCTCTTTTGAATACCTCAGTAATTTATACCTACAGTGTTAGAGAAGAAAATGAAAAATAATGGCAACATGTTTAAAAAGAAAAAACTCCTGATGAATATGCTCAAGATCATTCTTGTAATTACAGCGCTCAAAGCTCTGTACAATTTTAATTCTTCATGCATAGTTAAAAATCCTTCTAAACCAGAGCACCTAGGTGGTTCAGTCAGTTAAGCATCTGGCTCTTCGTTTCGGCTCAGGTCATGATCTCACAGCTTCACGGGTTTGAGCCCCACATCGGGCTCTGTGCTGGTAGCATGGAGCCTGCTGCTTGGGATTCTTTCTCCCTCACTCTTTGCCCCTCCCCCACTTGTGCTCTCTCTCAAAATAAATAAATAAACTTAAAAAAAAAATTCTAAACCATTCTAAATTAGCATTTTTACTAGCTTTAAAATGCCTCCTGAAAAAATTATTTTGCACACTTACAACTTAGACATCCTTAAGAAATAAAATATTTTATGTTAACGCTTTATGAAGTAATATGTTTTATGTCAAGGAAACACTTTTTATTTTTCTTTTTCTTTAATGTTTATTTATTTTTGAGAGACAGAGAGTGTGAGCGGGAGAGGGGCAGAGACAAAAGGAGATACCAAATCTGAAGCAGGCTCCAGGCTCTATCTAGGCTGTCAGCACAGAGCTCGATACGGGGCTCAAACCCACAGACCGGAAGATCGTGACTTCAGCTGAAGTTGGACGTTTAACTGACTGAGCCAACCCAGGCGCCTCCAGGAAACAGTTTTTATATAAATGGTAACCTGGGCTTTTTAATATAACATAAATACATATGTATATCTCTTTTCTTTATATAAAGAAAAATAACATTAACAGACAAGTCCCTGGAGAAGATTTTTCTCATTAATATAACATAAATACATATGTACATCTCTTTTCTTTAGATAAAGAAAAATAATATCAACAGACAATTCCCTGGAGATTTTTTTTGTGGGGTGCAATGCTTTTTTAAAAAATCCTTCATACATTAAGTAATTTTGAAACTTTGTTATCTGAAAGTGATATTAAACTTACCGTCCTAAAAACTGGACTTCACCTCGATGGTGATGAGGAATAGATTTGTATTTCCCCAAGTCTCCCTCTGGTCTTGTTACATTGTATCCAGCATAGTGAACTCTATAATACATGGAAATGAAAATATCAGGGAATAAAATCTGACATAAAATTGATTACGTGAGTTCAAGTTAAAATGCAAAAGAAGGATGCCTGGGTGGCTCAATCAGTTAAGCGTTGACTCTTGATTTTGGCTCAGGTCATGATCTCACGGGTGTGAGACTGAGCCCCACATCAGGCTCCGCGCTGGGTGTGGAACTTGCTTGGGATTTGCTCTCTCCCTCTGCCCCTTCCCCACTTGTGCTCTCTCTCTCTCAAAAAAAAAAAAAAAAAAAAAAAAAATAAAATGCAACAAAATGAAATCATATACGTAGTTGTCAATTTCAAAAGGCACTCCTTATTTTTCCTCCAAATTTTTATTTAAATTCCAGTTAGTTAGCATGCAGTGTAGGTGCAGTTTCAGGTGTAGAATTTAGAATGTAGAACTGCATGTAGGTAGCATGCAGTTTCAGGTGTAGAATTTAGTGGTTCAATACTTACATACAACACCCAGTACTCACATCACAAGTGCCCTCCTTAATACCTATCACCTACTTCACCCACCCCCTACCCACCTCCCCTCCAGTCACCATCAGTTTGTTCTGTAAAGTGAAGACAGAAGGCATTCTTCATGAAGAAAGGGACAAACACAAAATAGGATTTAGGAACCTCAAAAATTTTCCACCCCCACAAAATCTTTCCTCAGAATGGCAAAGTGCTATTTAACTAATAAAAGGAAATTTACAGAAAACTCTATTAAGCAATTTGTACCTCAACATACCTATTCCAAAGGTCATCATCTTCTCCTCCCCATCCCCAGAAGGCATTAGGAAAACCATTGATCTTTTTAAATTGTTCCACTGTCAGTCCACTTACGCCACCAAAAAACTCTTTATATGGAAGACTAAAAAGAAAGCAGAATACAGCATTCTAAAAATGAAATCAAAACAGTTTACCATATGAAATCAAGTTTTCAGTCTTATATGTGCTTTGCAAAATACACTCTTATTTTCCATATAAACAACTGTGCTGATTAAATCATATTCTGGGAAATGTAAAGTGCACCAAGAAACAAAACATTTTTATATCCTAGTGAAGCATCTAAATGTGTGAGGTAAAATGCAAAATAAAACACTTGTGATAACTGAAATTTAATATTCAATATTGTTACTTTGTCAGACTCAAAACCCAGTGTTCAAAAATTGTATGAGATTTCCACACCAAAGTAAACTTGCTTAAATACATCAATAGTTGTTCATGAAATGTTAGATGTTGTTAAGCTAATAAAATGTCCTAAATTAATTGAACTTAATTATAAATGTGTTATTACAGAGGCTGGGATAAAAATAAATTAATAAAGACAACTCTAGCATTTAATTTTGAAATGACTAGCTGCCTGTTCTTATGATAATCATACCTGCTTGATATGATACCATAACACTCATGGGTATTTACAAATATATGCCTAATGTACTAATATATATAAATGCATATTAATATGTATGTACTAATGTACTAACATATAGATAACGTACTAATGTACACACACACATATATATATATATAAGTGACTTTATTGAGATATAGTAGACATATAACACATTATACTCATTTTAGATGTATGACAAAATGATTTCACATATGTATATACTGGAAAATGATTACCACAATAAATCTAGTTATTATCTATCACCACACATAGTTATAAAATTCTTCATTTTCTTGTGATGAGAGCTTTTAAGATCTACTCTCTTAGCAACTTTCAAATATACAATATAGTATCATTGGCTCCAGTCACCATGCTGTACATTACATCCAAATATTTACTTATCCTACAACTGAATGTTTATGTCTTTTAACCCCCTTCAATCATTTTGCCTACCCATCCCCCCCTCCCCCCCCCACTTTTGGTAACCACCAATCTGTCCTCTGTATCTGTGAGTTTGGTTATTTTTTAGATTCCACATACAACTGAGATCATACAGTAATTGCCTTTCTCTGAGAAATGACTACCTGGTAGTTTTTAATTTGGATTTTATTTTCCTTATCTTTCTTTAACTCATATTCCAAGGAATTTGTCAAACTAAGTTGTTCGTTTACATATTGTTTTTCTGATCTCAAGGTAGCATCCTTAGACTTAGTTCTGAATAAATTCCTGTGGCCCCAAAATGCTATTGGGAAGCAGCATGCCACAGCCCCTACAGAGGCCAGGGAGAGCCAGTGGGGAAAATGTGGAGGGCCAGTAGGGAAAACACGACCATGCACAGCTTGTGTAAATCAAGATAAGGGAAATCTGGCCAGGACTATAGCAAAGCTGCCTCAGACAGAGGGAGAGAGCAGATCTCATTTTTTGTCGGAGGGACTCTCACCTCATTCCCTGCGGGGAAGAAGTGCTGTGTGCCAGCTGAGATCTTGTGTGGCCACGGAAGAAGGGAGAAGCAGCTCCTGCATGGAACTCACTGGTTGCAGGAGAAAGCAATCTTGGCCCCACCATGGACCAAAAGCACCCAAAGACAATAAAAGCAATACTGACTCCAAAGACAATCACTGCCCCAGGAGACTGAACAGGCTCACACTTGGGAAGTAAGGATTCCATAGTTATAACACCAGTTGGGGTTCAACAGGGTCAAAAGGCATTCATGGCACTGTTGTGTTTCCCATACCAGTCAGTTATTCTTCCCCAGGCTAGTGGTCTGGGAGAAACCTGAAGATCAGCAGAGAGGCAGATATAGATAAATGTGTGTGTCTGTGCATTGATCAACATGTACAAATTGGCAAGTACGTTAATTCCACTTATTTTTCTGCTTGAGTGGAAATAATCAACTGTACTATAACCAGAATGGAGAAAGATTAGATAAAATGAAGGTAGAACAAATAAACTAAAGAAGAGGAAACAGAAGATCAACAAAAAAATCTAGTAGTATTTACCTCACACTGTCCAAAGGGAGAGAGTCACTAATCTGGGGGCCTGGGCTTTTCTGTCAGCAGCCATCAGAGTGTGAGCACCATTATGGGGCAGAGATCCTTCATCAGGCTTCATCCCATGGCCTGAAGTCTACCCACTATCAGGCCTATTCCTTAATCTGCTGCCATTCTCCCTAAACTACATTCTAATCTCTACTCAAACTTCCAAGATACCCTACTAACCGTGGGGTTAGTCTAGGTAGATCTGAGGATCATATTACATTAAAAGTTAATGTTTTCAAGTAAGAAAAATCCATTTAAAATTTTTAGTTTATATGATCTATATAATGTTTTTTAGTGAAAATCAGTTACTCTGGATCTAATTTGACTGTATTGGGCTAACCAAAACTGAGTTTCCAAGAACCAGATCCTGAACCTGGATGATCTTCCCCAAGCCTATGGTAATGTCAGACTTGGGAGTTCAGACACCGCAATAGTAAGGAAAAGGTTTCTTAATAATGACAAGCAAAAAAAAAAAAAAAAAAAAAAAAAAAAAGGCATTCATTTCCTATCCTAGTGCTGATTAACCTAGTCATGTCCAGGAGACTGTCTGCCTTCTCTAGTGTGCAGGTTGGGGAGTAGGCAAAACTGTGATGTAGGAACCATCTGCCCTGCTCTAGGCTGCCTGTCTGCTCTCCACTTCCATCAGCCAGGAAAACTGTGATGACGTAAATGCTTCTGTGTCAATTTCAGTTACTATCAGCGCTGATGACTTTTCATTTCAAGGTACATGAAGTCAGAGAGAGAAAAAAAAACCCACCATAAAAACCCTGCCTTCTACTATTAAAGGCAAGACAAGAACCCAGAACTCAGAAAGAGAATGACACACTGCAGAGAAAGGGCCTTCCCTGCACTAAAACAAACCACGGGAAAAGCGGAAGCAGAAGGGAGCCGTCATGTGCTATGTGCGCCTACGCAGGGCAGGCCCAACATCCGTGATCTCACACAGCCCTACGGATGGGCTCTCTGACTCCAAGAAACAAGAACACCAGCAGCAGAGGTACGGGAAACTAACCAAGTCCTATCACTGCTAAATGGGGAACCAAAAGTTAAGTCCACATTTGCTTGATGTAGAACCCAGGTTTCTCTCTCCCACCACCCCACATGCAAACTTCTGAGTGAGGAAGCACCCAGAGGGCAGGCAAGTGACTCTATATCCTGGCTCCCTGTGAGGACCAAGTGGAGTTAAAGACACTCTTTAGGCTTCTGAGCCCTCTCAGATCCAGGCACAGTAACAGAACTCCCACGTCAATGATATGACTGTGAGTCTACTGTATGGCATCAGGAGGACTGCGTATTACTCACATATACATGTATTTATCCAGCTTTGCTGCAAAATGACGTGGCATTTCTCCACAACCGTAATAGTTTCGGTCATTTTCAGGTAGATGATCCACATCGTGGAAGATTACGCAGTCCCAGACGCTGTCTTTCATGGCCTCTTTGAAGCCCACATTGAAGAGCATCGCACGGTTAAAAGGCTGTGTGCCGGTCTTTGCAGAGAAAAACACAAATACGGTCAGCCTTTGTCATCTGGCTTTTTTCTAACTTGTTGATTCAGGGTGAGATAATAATTGTAAATACATCCAAATCAACTACATAAAATGAAATATTTCAGGATCTTCAAATATGCAGATATACTATGTTCTTTCGTGCTTTGGTTCAGAGAAGAAAACACTGTTGTTATCTAGTGTACTGTCAGATCACCAGATTTACAGAATGATGTAATTCATCTTTCTGTTTTATTCCAAATACATCAGAATATAGATCATTTATGACGAGGGAAAAAAAGCCATGAAAAATAATACAGGTTCTATTTTTTAGTGAAGTTTTCCATGTGTGTCAAGTCTAAGAGAAGCAGGAAATGAACTGTGACTCGGCATGCAGTAGCCCTTCTGTTCTAGAACAAGGCCAAAGAGAGCTAAGTCCCTATTGTTAATGCTTACAATAAAGACACAGACATATTCAGAGACGAAAACAGTCGGAACTTATTACACAAAACCCAACTTCTTTATTACAACCATTTTCTTTTATTATTAAGAAAAGTATATTAAAGTTCCCAGGCAACAACCACTTTCTGTTTTTATTATTCTTGCTTATGATAAAGACCAAGAGCACTTTAAGGGACAAGAAAATGGGAACTTATTACACAGAACCCAACTTCTTACAGAATAACCACTTCCCTTTATTTACGAGGAAAGTTTTATTAAGGTGCATCGGCAGTAAAAAGTTTCATTCTACATCTGAAGAAAATTAAAGAGCAATTATCCATGCCTTAGCAATATTTCTCAAAATCATTTCCAAAGACAGCAAAAAAGGACAATGACAGGAACAAATGAGACACACAACATGGTCACCACCAGAGTGCTGCCTCAGGAGTGAGAAATGACGAATTTTTAGTCCCGAGTCCCACACTAACTTGAGGTAACAGAAATCCCTTTACTTTTTACAGCTTCCTTCTTCACCAATGAAAAGGAGAGAACATACAGGAAAGGGAATTAAATTATAAGGTCATTACTGGCACATCAACATCAGCTTGAACAAACTGCTTTCCTTTAAGGTTTTAAAATTTTGTTTTTATTAAATGTGGACATAATATTTAATAGCTTATCATAAAAATAAGTTCATCTTCCAAAAGTAAGGCATTTCCCCTGCTCTAGTAGTTTAAATAGTACTTTTCTCCATATTGCAAGGTAATAAGAGTTCTGATGTTTCCCTGCTTCATTAACTTTAGATGCCGTCCACTGACTTCATACCGTGGTCATTGAAGATTCACACCACCACGCTCACGCCCCTCCATCCGTTTTCCCAATGTAGTTATATAATAATTTTTGGTAAAAGCAATAGTATCTGCATTATTAGGACTGCATAAATATTTCTGGAATGTTGAGTGAATTAGGATTCCACTTTCTTTTTCAAACTGGGATTAATGACCGTCTTCTGTTTTCTTAGTTTTCTATGTAACTATTATTACTCTGTACAAAAACCTCAATAGATATGTCCTCTACTTATTAGTAATTGATGTAGTTCAAACACATCAAGTCACCTATCAATTCCTTCTCCACCCCCTCAAGCCCGACTCCAGCTCCCACTGCCCTTGATTCTTGCTCCAGTTTGGACTGGTCTGACAACGTGTGACTCTCATCCTAGGACTTTGTTCCCTACATCACCCCTGTTTTGATTTGGCTTTCTCTCTTTGCTAAGGCACACCCTTCAACAGCTTCCTAAGTAAGGATGCATGAAAAAAAAAAAAATATATATAGTCAATGAATGCTTGAAAATGCCATCAGTCTACCCTCACACCTGGTTGATGTATGGGCTAGGTAAAAACTTCTAGGTTAAAAAATCAATTTCCCCTAGAATTATAAAGGCATGGCTCAACAATCTTCTAGCTATCAGTGTTACCAAGAAGATTCATAATCACCGGTAATTTTTCCTATAGAACCTTCTCAATATCTTGTCTTTTTAATTTGTATTCTAAAATTTTGAAATAAAATGCTTCACAGCAGGTATTTTATTTGCATACACATGTGAGCCCCTTTAATCCAAAGACATGTCTTTCCTTCTGGGAAATTTTCTTGTATTATTTCTTTGGTCATTTTCTTCCCAGTCCCTCCCCAATTTTTTTCTTCTCTATTTTTCCAGAACTCTGCTCAGCAAGTCTACCACCAAGTGTGAATAGGGAATGCCAAAGGCACTGCACCGGCGCCTCATCTCTGCTCCAGGACGTCTGGGCCTCAGCTGGGGGACCCACTTCCAAGGTGGCTCACTCCCCCAGCCGGCAAGGTGCTGCTGCCAAGATGATGTGGTTTCCTCTCCACAGGGCTGTTCGAGTGTCCTCATAACCTGGTAGCTGGCTTCCCTGAGAAAGTAATCCAAGAGACCAAGGCAGAAGCAGGTCTTTTATGACCTGCCCTCAAAAGCCACATGCTGTCCTTCTGCAGCTTGGCTGCCCACGCAAGTCAGCCCGTATTCGCTGGAGACCACTCAGGGGCCCAGTTACACAGAGGCAAAATCCCTGCGGGCCATCTTGGAAGTGGTTACCCCCGTGACATTCTGTCCTGATTGATCTTCTTAACTTCTTATGTTTTAGTTCTGTTTTAGGAGTTATTTTCTTAGTGATCTTCCAGCATTCTACATTTTGTTTTAATAATGACATTTTCTTCTACAGTAACTTCCTTATTCTGACTATTCTTCATGATGTCCTATTTTTGCAGATTCGTGATCTTTATTCTCTGTGGATACTGATTATGAGCTTTTGTTGTTCTTTGAAGATTTTATCTGTTCCCTTCACTGTCTCTATTATCTACTCTCCCTCTTGTTGGATCGTATTCCCACCTGGAATCCACTCCCCATTATTCTAGTCAGGGCTGCCCCAACTTCACCTCCTCCGAGAGGTCTTCCCTGAACACTCTATACAAAAGAACACGTGTCCATGCCCTTACTGCTCTCTTTGCCCTGATCTTTAGCCCCGAGCACCAGCTGCCACATCATGAATGATTCACTGCCCATCTCTCCTCACCAGAACGAGGGGCCTTGCCTTGGTTTGTTCCCTGCTGTATCCCTGTTGTTGAATGAATGAAAGGGCTTCATGGAGGTGATAAAGCGATGAGCTGGCCTTTTCCTTTGGAGATGTCTAAGTACAACATCAGGCATCTCCTTTCTGAGGCTAATCTATTTCTCTAATAAAGACACAAGTTATGCTCTGTTGTCAGCTGGAGGGGCTGGGGGGATTTCATTTCTAACTGCTGGCTTCAAAAACCCCAGACAGAGAAAAGGCCTGAGGATCCCCAGGGTCCGTATGCAGACTCACTCAACCCCTCCTGCTTCGAGACCCCACAGCTTGGCTGTGCTGGCACAGTCAGGACTTTGGTGTGGTTTCTCCACAGGATAAACTTTCATTTCTTACAAGACACAACAATCACCTGGCAGCACGAGCAAAGATGAGGAACTGGGAATGTGACTGTTTTGTAATCAAACTTTTTAAATCAATCCCGTGACTTTATGGCCAGTGCTACGGTCCGTCTGTGACATCTCTCAAGTGCCAGGACCTGCAGGAGCTTGTCCAGCATACTGCCTCCATTCTTGTCACAATCATCCTCAACAAGCACGGGGCTTTGAACATCCCCTGCTTTGCTAAGGGAGTCATCAGTGCTCCATCTACTTCCCGACTTCCAGAAATGTGTTGAAATCTCTCGATGACCATCACTTTGTCCTTCTGGTTTAAAACCTTTTTTTCTTTCACTCTCATTTTTGGTGTTTGGAAAGGAGAAGTGGTAAATATGTGTATAACCTCCCACGTTTAACTGAAGTTCTGAGCCGAACTTCAATTGCTCAGCACTTCTGGGCACCAGTCCAGCAGAAAAGCCACTCTTCTATTTCATATGTGGTAAAGATGTTACTACCTCAAAACCACCCACGATCAACTACGTGGGCCTGAATTAATATCGATCAAGGCTGAGACTTAGACTTAAGAAGTTTATAAAATATGGATCTTAGCTGCTTTGCAAGGGTTGCTCCATCACACACACACAAAAACTCAGTGGTTCTGAACTCTCAGAAGAATATCCCTTTACAAACACTGACACTGTGCCCTCTTCGATAGCTCAGCTGGGAGGGTGGAGGACCATGAAAACACGGATGCAGACGTCTCACCTCCCAACACATTAAGGAGACTGAAATTTCAATAAAGGAAACTAGCAGTTGGTAAAACTGACCTAGAAGTTTTTACTTATGGCTATCCTGAAAGTAGCTAGAAATTGTGATTTGTTATCAGGTAAAAAAAAAAAAAAAATCCATTTTCATAGTACAGGTTGTTACATTAAAAAGTACATAAAAGCACATAGATGTACTATATGCATCATCATATGCACAGGAACAAACCTGACAGGGGTAATTTACATACAGGGAAGTATAAGTTCTAATAAATAGCAAGCATTCACAGGGGTAAAAATAGAGGCAAAAAGCTAAGAACAGATCTAAAATAAGCCACAAAGGAGCTGGAAAAACATACTAAATATAATAATCTTAGGAACAAAACTTGAATATTTTCCACACAAAATACCCATAAGCATCTAATAATATAAGCTAGGTCACTTTATGCCTACTGATAAATAAGGAAATACATTTTTAGTCAGGTTTAGTGTGAGTAAAAAGAAGGAGTATCAGGATAAAATGAGGTTATCAATATCAAGCCCAAAGTAGCCAAATTACAATATATTTGAAATACAAACAAAATGTACATGTTAGAAATGCTACATAGAAATCACTGATAAAATTCAGCAAATGCCCTAGTGTTTGAGAGGTGGGGTGGGGGAAAGATAAGTTAAGAAATCCAAGATGATACCTTAATATAAAACTAGGTAATGACAGGAATGGAAAAAAACAAAAGTATGGCAAATATCTCCAAAGGGTTCAAATAAGACTGAAAGAAATTGTATATATGGAATAGTGAGACATGAAGAATATTTATGGAGAAAAAATTAGCTGATAATATGAAAAATAATTCAAGAACAACATTTCACCTTAATAGGTAAGACATGATGATTAAAAATGATAGGAGCATATCAACTGATAAATGGATTAACAAAATGTGGCATATATAATACGCTTAATCCCAAATGAGATTTTACCAAAATATAAAACCAAAGATTCGCCCTAAAATAAACATTTTTAATCCCACCATATCAAAGAGTTCAAGTTCCACTATACTTACCATTCTGAAAAATATTCTCACCTGTTCAATGACATAAAAGGCAAATTCCAGCCTCTGCTTCTGGAGCATTGGAATCAGATGCAAGAAAAAAATTGGAAGATGTTCATGGCGATTCCGGAAAGGAATGAGAACTGCCACCTTTAACAACAAAATAGTCACATATGTAGATAAATATTGCACAGCAAGCCCTAGAGGTAAAGATAAAAACTGATCCTTAAAAATTTCTGAAAATTTTAAAGTCAAACCTTCATAGATTTTCTCACTAGAGATCCAACAGTGAGAAAAAACAGACCTGGCCTTTGCCTTTGTTCCATTTCCAGTCTTGTGAACCTGGAAGGTGTAAGTGGGTTCTGAGGGCCATTCCTTACATTGTGATATTTATTTATCGTATGGTCACCATGGAAGTCCTAGAAAGACTTCAAAGGCCTGATAAAATCAGGTTTGGGGATGGCAAAGACTACTGTGGAGAGCAGACTGGAGAAAGCCAAAACTCGATTCAGCGAGCTGGTTAAGCCAAGAGGTAATGGAAGCTTGAAATGAGGTGAGGGTGGAGAAGAGAGGTACATGAATTTTTGGAACATGTGAGAAGTGAATTAACAGGACTGGTTTATGGATTGGATATAAGGAGGGTGGGGAAGGGATGTGTCAAGAGTAACTTCTAGGTTTCAAATTAGATCGTAAATAATAAATTCATGACTTTAAAATTGAATTTAAAAGACATTCCACTTGAATATCTACTATCTTACACATGGCTTATTCAGCCTAGAGTTATTTTTGAGAAATATAACAGATATATCATAGAAGTTTCATAATAATATTAGTTATTTTTCATTTAATCAAAATGTAAAATTAAATTTTTGATATTTTATGTTTTTCAGTGGTAGGATAATACTGAGTTTAAAATGAAATTGATAGTAAAATTACATTAAAATGTTAAGCTTAACAAAGAAAAAGTAATGCAAGCAGTAGAAAACAAAGAAATTCGTCCAAAGAGTTTTTTTTACCTAAAGAACAAAAGAAAAAACACATATATGGAAATTAAGTAGTTTTTCAGTAAATCGATGTTTCTCCTAGTGGGAAAGAAAAATTACTGGGGCTCTTAAAAGCAAGACTAAAAAACACCATCTATATATAAAATAGGAATAAATGAATAATTATTAACCACCACTTACTCAAATCCTCTATTTCTTGGATCCAAGATTTGTCATACAAGCTAACTTACCCTACAATTTAGACTTTGTCCTTGAAAATGATGAAATGTTTTCTAAACATTGCTTTTCTTAGCTAAACTGGCTTTATTATAATTGTGAATTTTCTAATGCAAATTGAAATAAAAACAAATGTTTTATACAGATTATAAATCCCCAAATCATTAGATTTTCAAAGAACTTAACAGTCAAAATATATCTAATTACAGTATCTATGTGTCACTTTATATTCTGGATTTTAAAATACAGTTTAAACTGGTTATAAGAGAAAACTTTGTAGGAACATTATATCTGGGATTTACTAAAATTTCACCTATACCAAATAATTTTTACTACTGAATGAATAAATGTAAATAATTGAGAGGGCATAGGTTCTGGACCTAGTCCTATTTGTAAAATCAGGTCATGACGTTAGACACAGTCAACAGAAAATAGTAACATTTACTAATGTATTTTACATTACCAGGATAAATAGAGAAATTTTTAAATTATTAAAATAGTTTCATTTTAAAAAACCCACAAAAGGTAGTTTAGCAAAACTGAAGATGTCTAAACTAGAATCACCACCACTAGTTTTCCCTAAATGCTGATGAGACAGCAGAAAAAGAGACAATGGCTGCTATGACACTGATATTTTCATGTGTGCACTATTTTATTTTCAGTGAGTTGTAAGAACTAAAGAGGTTCTGGTGCCTCTCTGCCAGCCGCACTTTTAATCCCATTCCCTTCTGGTTCACCCGTAAGGTACCTCTTGAACGTAAGGACCACAAGGTTGCCGGAGCAAGGCTAACTCACATCCAAGAGTCTGCCCACCCCCAACATGGCGGCCACTGCTCATTCTACACACATCCCACTGACTGGGGACCTGCTGATGGGTGTCCAGTATTCATTGCTGGCATAGTCACAGAACTCCCAAAGCAACACAACTCCCAAGGCAGCTAGGGACCCCTACGTTCACTCTTAGGAGAGCAAATGACTACGAAAAGTAAAAGAAGGGGAAGAAGTCAGATGGCAAGAACAAATCCCTACCACTGGCTTTACCAGATGTGAACAGTGTGGTAACTTCTGCAGAAGTAAGGGTCAAGCTTGCCCTTCCTCATTCTGAATTTGGCCACAAGGCAGCCGCCTGTGACAATGTAAATGGGCTAAAAAAGCAGTTAAGGCGAATTATTTAAAGGAAGATATTTAAAGGAAGAAGCTATTAAGTAGCTGCCGAGTCCACATTAAAGATGGTCCACATTAATTAAATACAATTATGCTGAGTGATGGGTTGAACATATAAGAATAGACAAGGTCATAGCCTCTAAATCAGCAATTTGTTCAATGAAGCATTTAAAATATCAAGACTTGTGGGGTTTTTTCTTAACCTTACAAGGAAACTGAGAATATTATAAAAGAAAAAAACTACCAGTGTCTTGGCAAATTCAAAATAAGCTAAACTGTTGTCTTAATAGCAAATAAATGGCCACATTTTAATGAGATCATTATCAAATATTTTGAACATGCCTAAAGCAAAGTTTTTATTAAAATAAAGCAAAACAGTATCTTAAAAATTCATTTGGCATGTCCCTTCTTGTGGCGGTGGAATGACATTCTCAACAGTTTACAAATTATTGTCTAGAAAACGAAGATCTCAGGGTCCTGCAATAATATATTTAAGGTTCAATAACCTTTGCTTCAGGACATTTCTCACATGTGCCCTAATTTGCTGTGCGAGCCACTCTCCCATTGATGCATCTCCAGTAGAGACAGACAACATCTGGTCGTTATCTTCTGCAAAACAGCACTTCATCTTCACCAATCCCTCCTCGCCACCTCTTGTTCAAGCAAAATTATCCCATTCAGTTTGCTCCCACTTTAAGCCACTAATCTTACTGAATTTATGCACCTACATTTCTTGCTTGCTTATGTGCTCTTATACTCACCATGAGGAGATTAGCAAGAAAAGTGTTTACTACATACATTTTCCCCACTAAGTTTTTGTCCTACTTTCTTCAAACTTCAGGCACACCACCGGCTACAGTGTCCCTAGACGACTTGGCTGCAAACTTGCCTACTTGAGGGGTGCGGTAGCTCTGTGCCACTGACGAAGACGGAACACAGTAGAAGTTGCTGTGCTCTCTCTTCGTCAGTGGTTTCCGGTCCATCGTCCTCATCCTCCCCATTTCCAGTGTCTGCGGGAGCTTCTCAAACAGGAGGCACTTGATAAAAAAAAAAAAAAAAAAAAAAAAAAAAATGCAGGTTCTTGTCCCTTTCCACCAATAAAATCAGAATGTCTGAGGACTAAGTTCAAGAATATTCACTTTTACCAAACACCCTGGGTAGTTCTGAAATAGATGCTAAGACTCATCTTTGAGGACTAGATATGGAACCCTGCCTCTGAGCAGACACCCACAGCAGGCAGCTGCCTGCTTCTTTAAGCCTTTAGGCTTTAGACCTCCAGTTCAGACCTCCACCTGACCCCTGCATGGAAAAGCAAGGTCATAGGTGAACACTTCGCCTTTTAATGTCCAGAAAAGCATTATCATCTTCCTCTTCCAAACCCCTTTAGAAATAAGCTTGCCTGTATAAGGCCTCCAATCTGTGCTCCAACCCGTTTTCCACGGGAACCTGTAGTGTTCAAAATACGTGAGAATTGCTGAAATCACTCGGTTTCAAAGATCTCAGTTCCAATTAATTGGCCATTAATGAACTTAGTTGTTTTTTTTTTTTTTAAAGAAAAAGAACCTCAAATATTAAGAATCAAGTTGGTAGCAGACGTTTAACATAAATCTAGTAATTCCTTCTTTCCCTCTCTCTCAACTCTGTTCTAAGATTAGAATGGGACATCATTAGAATGTAAACAGGTTGGGGGCAGGGAGAGAAGGGGAATGCCCTTAATTAGTTAAACACGGCAAGTACCAGTCACCTCTGAATCATGTCCAAATCTCTTCTCATACTTTTAGCTGCATAGCTCAGAACCAGAAACTGTATTCTGAGAAGGGTTTGCATCAAGTTGAAATAACAACAGCATTACCATACGGTTCCTAAATAAAATAAGCTTATTTTTAGATCCTTGAATTAGCTTGCTCTTGGGAACTCCACTTTCAATATTGTTACCTAGTCATTCACACGGAGTTTATAGTCTACTAAAATCTTTAAATAGAACTACTTGTGTGTGATATACTTTTCTCCCAGAAAGTGAGAAGAAGAAAGCAAACCATAAAATTTAAAATCCAATGTCTGATATAGACCAATCAATGAAGGAAGAACAAGAACACTAAATGTTCCCAATCCCAAATTACTCTACCACAGTGCACAATGCACATCTAAGCAGTATGCTGTACCCCACCTAAACACGTCAGAAGACCAACCTCTATGCTACCCCACAGCTGTTGAGATTAATGATGCTTTTTTCTCTTATTAGCATTCAACACACTCATCACCCAAGAAAAATAATTTATTTGCCCAGGATCTGTTTTAAAAGTAGAATTGTGTAAATTAGGTCCTATTTTGTATACAAATGTGAGAAAAATCAATCATGAAATATGAAGATTCATTTATTAACGGAGTCTGACCAGACAACTGTAAAATAAATGATTTGCCAAAATTTGTACTGGAATCCATTTAAGTAGTTTCACAACTTCTTTGAGGCAAAAAAAAAAAAAAAAAAAAAAACACCCTAACATTTATTTAATAATTTAGAGCAAGGCTCTCTCTCCCTCTCCCTCTCTGCCCTTCCCCTGCTCATGCTCTCTCTTCCAAAATAAATAAATAAACTTAAAAAAAAAATGTAACAAGACATTTATTTGTCTTGTAACCTCAATTCAGCAAAACTGGGTTTAGTGCTTACCTTAGACAAGATAATATAGTGTTATCTGGTGTTAGAGATGCAGATAGAAATAACACACTTCCCCAACACAAAGAGTTCAAGGCCAATTAAGTCAGAGCACTTTTATCTACATTCTCCTTCACAGCAGTGATTTTTCTTTGTACCAAAAGACAAATATTTTAGCAAAATACTAATATTCAAAAGAGGAACTGAAAACTTTTCCCAAATTAAGGCTATATCACAATCCTCCAGGATATAACTATTGATTCAATCCTCTGTAGTTTTCACCTGAATTCTGTAAATGCTATTTCCTACTCAAACATAACCACCTTACAGGAACATATATATATATATGCACCCACTCGCAAATTTCACAGTACTGTGAGCAACTCTGATTTAAATCAGGGTTTACAACTGATTTTAAACCGCAGAGGCAGACCATTCCCTTAGAGTTTTTCAAACAAAACATTAAGTAGAAGTCTGACAAGTCAAAAAGATAAAAAGCTTGTGCTCTGCCTTCTGAAACAGGTGAAGAACCCAAAGTTCTCCTTTTGTGTCCCACTGTGACCTGCAAGCAGCCTCTTGAGGATGCTGAGACTCTAAGAACACCCCAGTGTGAGACCCAACTGGAAGTCACAGTTCCAGGACTCGGTAGGGCCATGCCTACAGGTGATAATGAGCGTTGCGGACAGCAGCAGGAGGCAGAAAAGTCAGAGCCTCTGCCCATTCCAAACAGAATGGTGACAAAAAAATCTGTTTTCCAAGCCAATCTCAAATGAGGCATTTACTACCAGGATCTCCAAGAGACAATGCACGAGCACACATTTTGTATATACGCAGAGGTGTGGTTACAGCCTTCCCAGGCAACACTATTAAATCCTATCTGAACTGTCAATACCTATACATTAAATACAAAAATTCTGTTGCCTTACATTTTGAAGACAAATATATTTCACTATATATTCTGAATCAAGCACACTTTTCCTCAAATGCACAGTAACAATTATATTACTTATGAAAAAATTTACCTCACCTTCCATCTGGGTTTACAGTCTTTAGGCCTCCAGTGACCTCCTGGCTCAATATCTAAATCCTTGGAGAAGAGTTGATGAATTTCATCAAAACTGATTTCACTTACATTGACATTGAGGAATCCCCCTAGAAGGTCAAACACGTGAAGAATTGTTTTAATACGAAGCAAGACAAACAACAATCGGTAGGGCTGATGGCATAACTTAGTTGCCAGGAAAGTACAGTTTATTCCTGTTATCACCACATGATTGTTAGTATCATTCCCTTTCAGTTTTAGTTTGGATGATAAATTATAAAATCACTGCACTATCTTTGGTAAATCAGCCAAAGATAAGAGAAATCAAATTGTTTAATACAGCAAATATTTTTAATATTCTTTGGGAAACTTTTGCACGTCATTACAGATTAGCTTATTATTGTAATTTGACAATTTAGTCACATATTTTAAAACTACTTTTAATTTCCACATAGTCAACCTAGGTAGCACGAGAGCACAGTCTGTAAGTGTTAATTAAGCGGTCAGATTGGCAGGAAACTGCCAAATCCTACCTTCTGTGTACTGGGGACACTATTTAACTTCTCTGTGCCTCAGCCTCCTTCTTTGCAAAAGCAGATGGTAACACCTGCCTCCCCGTGTGGTTGTGTCCACTAGATGAAACAGTGCCGTGAGAAGGATCAAGCAACAGCATCAACCACAAAGGTACACACTCAATATACGTTAGCTGTTCCTACTGTCCTCTACTGACATTTAAGAGAGAGAATTTGCAAACACAACTTAAGCAGTTTATATTTTTAGCACCTACCCAGTATCCCCTTGATTTGCAAAACTGGAAAACTACAGGCTTTTAAGATATTCCTGGCCTACCAGGCACTCACTTTCTGAGTTAACAAATATCTTACTGGAGGTGTTTTTACTACTAGCTTTTCTGTTGTGTACCACTGAAATGACAAAAGACTCTTGGGTGGAAAGTCATTTCCATTAACTCAGTCGGAAACAGAACTGAGAACTAACAGAACTAAATTAGGTCTAACCTCTTCATCTCATAAAATACATACCAACAAATGAGGTTTCCCATTTCAGGTCGTCTGAGCCTGACTGGCCATGACTCCACATATAAAACCTTCAATTCCTCTTTGAGAGAGCCCTCTCCTTTCCTCCTGTCGTTCTGTATCCTAAGGTTTCACAACTGCGTCTCTTCCCCTCCCTCCCTTCCTCCTAACTAGGCAGGAGTATCAGTAGCTTCCATTAAACACTCAGGCATGCCAGCGAGAAGCATTGTAAAAACCAGATGCCAGGTGTCTGGGCGGCTCAGCCGGTTAAGCATTTGACTCTTGGTTTTGGCTCAGGTCTGATCTAGCGGTTTTGTGAGTTCGAGCCTCGGCGTCGGGCTCTGCGCTGACAGTGCAGAGCCTGCTTGGGATTCTCTCTCTCTCTCTCTCTCTCTGCCCCTCCCCACTCATGCTGTCTCTCTCTCAAAATAAATAAACTTTAAAAAAAATTTTTTTTAAATAAAAATTAAATAAAATACAAATGTCTACATTTCAAAGGGTAAGCTGGGGGGAGAAAAGTGCAACCTTCTAATGTCTGCCAGTTCTCCTGACTACATCTGTGGCCTTTTACCCTGCCTTTTGGGTGGTAAGACATGCAAAGTAGCTAATCTTAGAAAGATGAGGCTCACCTAAAAGGAAAGAGTAACGTATGAACTCAAAGAGAAAGGGGAGGTTCACAGCATAAGACTGATCAATATAAGTACCAGCTCAGCTGACAAAGACTGAATCTACCACTGTAATCAAATAAAATTCACACAAACAAATCTGATGCACTTAATGGTATGCATGATTGCTAAAATGATAGTCATTATAAATAATAGGCAGTTCATATGAGTAACTGAGGCTGGTATTCTATATGCACTGTTAAACCAATTTTTTTGGCCTTTTTTCCAGCTTGACTGCTTTAACAGCTGTAATCATCATTACTGTCAGCAGGGTCCTCCAGTCTCATTTGCTGTTGCGTTTTCACCTCAAACACACATGCACTGGCAAACTAAGAGGCAAGTCTTACGTCTCTCTTCTCAATGGGCGGGGCCTCCGGTGCCCACCACTTAACCATCTCTAATGCATGAGGCATCCAGAGTCCAACCTCCCTTCTGCCTGCCCCCCACGCACCGTCCTCAGAGTCCCTCAGCTGCCTTCCTATGTGCTTGCTGCTCTTTCCTCTGAAATCTTAATCTCATACTGGCTGAAGGCCAAAGACAACCCAGTGGCATGAAGTTGTCATGCCAGTGGTCACAGCAACAGTACTATTTTGGGGGTGAGGGGGGACGGATGGTAAGGGACAGGCCTCCAAGATAGGATGGCCACTACTGGGAACAGTAAAAGCGTGATCCGAAAGAGGAGAGGAAGAAGAAGCACAAAATTAGTGGGGTGGAGTGCAATGAGACAAACAACTCTTTTTTCTGAGCTGCTGCCTCGGCATTTCAAAGTATGATAACCATACTCACACCCAGAGTCTCACCAGTGAGATAAGAATGCAACTTTAGGATTCCTGCCATCACTTCCTCCTTTGCTTTTCCCCAGGGCACCTTTTAAAATAATCACTTAGAGTTAAGCCCACCAAAAAGTTAAGTGACCTCTGCCCCAACCACCCTGTAAGTGATAGTTGCTCTCTCTCCTGCTCATTCAACCTGGAACAGAGGACTGCCCTTCCCCCAGCTCACCGAGCCCCCTTGCTTCTGGGATCTGGAAGTAATTAAATCTTGTGACTCGACTTCCTTTGTGTGGGTGTGCTGAAACTGTAACTCCAGTCAAAATGACTCCCTGGGTTTCATTTCCCCAAAGTGGGAGCTCAGATGCTGAGGGAGCGCCTGCCTGCCCCATGTGGGTGGCATCTGGGTATTCTTAATTCAATATACCAGTTCTGCTTCTCAACACAACCGGTGATAATGATGGGATCGTGGGTGCAGTGTGTACCCCCATACAATGCCCTGGAGCTACAAATGGCTTACTAACTTCCTCTCCCAGACCACTCAGTCTCCCTGGGAAGGAACCCACTGCTTGCTGGCAGTCTGTGGCACTGTTTTTGCACGGCTGCGTACTGTTCACAAATCCCCACCCTAAATTGTCGATGCAGTGAAAGGCAGACTCCCCTGAAAAGCTGACCACCAGCAGGCTCCAGTCAGCAGTAGGTGTGTTTCCCACTAGTCCCTAAACAAGTCCCTGCTGTGTGTCAGGTCTGGAGGTGATCTGCAATACTCACATGCAAGAGTCCCAGCACCGGGCCAAGGTGAGCTAGTGGAAATAGCAGGACCCTGCCGCCTTTCCCCAGGCAGGGACAGTGGACAGGGCAGGGCAGTGGCAGGGACACGGAAGGGAGTTCTCTTAGATTAGTGCCACAGGTGTGGCTGGCTGCTGGGCCCACGCTGTTGGTGGCTGGGACTAGGGTGTTGAGCTTGGAAAGCCAGCCCTAACACATGAGAGAGGTGACTCTACCAGGGGCATCACGGACCTCTGGGTGGACACAATGCTGAGGTCAACAACCTCCTATGCTGCCACAATGCTTTCTGCTGTCGCAAATCACCCCCCCCAACCCCATGGGATGTCAGGAGTCCCATCCTTGGTGTGGTACAGCAGGACACATTCTCGCCACAAAAGCAGGGCCCCTGAACACACGGTACCGGCTCCTCCCAAGTTCCCAGTGGAGGTTGAAAAACCACTAGACATTTGTAAGACCCCTGCTCAGATGGCCTGTTTGGTACCGAACAGCGTGGCATATCAACACGCCTAATCACCGGTGCTATGTTCCTGAGGCTTGGGAGCTTTCCCCAGTACATCAGCTACTGCTGCACTGGTGGAGGGGAACCCCGACCACTTGGAGGGTTGGTTGGAACAACCTAGAAAGGCAGGTGTGGCAGCACGAGTCCGGGAAGGGGCAACCTCCATCCCAGGTGTCCCCTGTCGCTATCCTTCCAACCAAAACGCCCAACCACCAGGGTGAAAAGAAATGGAGACAAGTTAATTATACAGAATAGAAATGCAAGGGTTTTCTAGAAAAATCTGCCCATAGGAAGGGGGAGAAGGGTACAAATTGGCTCTTACAGGTCTTTGGAACTGGCTCTGAACTGTTGGTTACAGTGGCTGAGATGCGTGTCCTGGCCAGACTGGCCAAAGTCCTCAAAATTCATAACTTGTACCAAAAAAACAACCCAAGGTATTGAGGGCCTATTTTATTACAGACACCCTGGAGGAGCCTCTGGACTTTTCACCACAACAACAGTACTCCCAAATGCATCGAGCCACCAGGGCAAGAGATGCAGACAAAAACAGGAATAGACTCTCAGGAAGAGACCTCCCCCACAAGCCTCCGGAGTCCACAGAGATGAGAGGAAGAAGCTGCCTCACCGGATGTGTGTTTCTATGGCTTGGCACCAGGCCTGTCCGTACATCACAGTTATTACAGCTCGGGTTCCCTGTGCGTAGACAAGCCTAGATGAAGCATGCCTCCGCTTATATAAAATTGGGATGGGCTAATGGGCATGCTTCCACGGACCCCCTTGGCCACTTCCAACCCAGAGGGTGCCCTCGGGGCCAGAATCTAAGGAGTTCTTCTTAAAGCACCCCCACCCAATTATAAGGCCATACTGTTACAATTCACAGCAATGTTAGATATGGCATAATAGGCATTAGACCACATTAATGCTGTAGCTAGACATGAAAAAGATAATTTTCCTGAAGCCCAAATCTTGTTTGCCAGTAAAGGCAAATGGCCCCTCTCCCCCCTTCAGCCAGGAACCCAACAGAGGGCCCCCGGAGATATTAGGGCTTCCAGGCCCCTTCTCAGTCCCGATGGAGGAGTGGCACCTCAACTCAGCTCACTCTCTCATTAGATGACCAAAGGTCCCTCTGTGTGAGTGGTTCTGGAGATCATGGGCCCCTAATCCAGGACAGCTCAAATACAAGCCGGAAGCCTTTGCTCAGGCACTGTGGGCTCTTCAAGACACCACCGGCCCACCTGGAAGGCAAATGTCATTACCGCTTGGAATGTCCCAGCCCTGGCACCAGGATCTGGGCTCCCAAACTCTGACCTCTGAGAGTAGAAGCTGCCAAGGCCTCTGCCCTAAGGACCCAGCAACTCCCCAGAGCTTGTCTCTCTTCTGGGAGGGACAATTACCCATACAGTTCCCTAATTATCCACTAGGACACACAAAATAGACAATCCTCCTATTCAAGTCTTCTGACAGTCTTAAATATTTTTTATACAATAGGCAGAAATCACAGCTTATTTTGAGGGCTGCTAGAATTGCCAGACATCTTACCAGGCTCAACAAAGGCTGTTCCCGAGTTAGTGGCCTACGAAGCTAATATATTGATCCTGCCCCCATCTGACCAGCAAAAGGCTCTCCCTGTACGCCCCTGTGGCTTGCCTGACCTCTGTCCATGGTGCTCAACTGCTCTCATGCAGGACATTTTGCAGTACACTATGTGATGCTTGGCAGGAGCCCCCACCGCCTTTTATAATCCTCCATATCTGCCCAGGAACCAACACCACATGGGTGCTTATGATCTACACCCTGTCCCAAGGAGAACCACTCCTGTGGCCTTGGGCCTCAATGCCCAACCATCCAGGAGGGACTTCCAACTTACTTTAGCTTCCCTGATTAAGCAGGGAATTGCACTGTGGGTGCAATGCCCTGGGGCTGTCATAGATACGTGGCTCTCCATATGTGCACTTCTTCCCTCAACCTCCAATGCATTTGCCTCCGCGCCAGCCCCCACGAGTCCTGTCTATTCCTACCAGTGTACTTCAGTCTCCCTGGAGCTACCCTTACACATCGCTGAACAGGACCCGCCAATCCGTATCTCTGCCCCCTCACGTGAAAAGCATACAGTATTCAACCCCATTATATTGGGCACAGGTCTGCTGTTATCCCTCACTGGGACTGGGCTAGCTGCCACCCCACTAGGCACACGACAACAAATTATTAAGATAAACAGCAACCTGTCAGCCACCCTGCCAAACACACTGGACTGTTACACCAAAGCCCAGCCCTGAAGAAGCAGACAGTTTTGGATAACCGTTTAGTTTTAGATTATCTACTGGCCAGGGAAGAAGCTATATGTGCTGTAAAGGGCCCGTCTGCTGCATGAATATTAATAATTCTGGAAACATTCAGACACATTTACAAAAGATAGCCCAACAGGTATATGTATTCCATCATCTTACCCAGGTTTTTAATCAAATACCTACCTTAACCTTATGCAAGGGCTTTGGTTTATTTTCTTTGCTGGACCTCAACAAATGGAGAGGGTCATTACAAACAGCATTTCCAATTGTTGTCTATAGATATTGCTGACTGGCATTTTTGCTTTGCTTAGGTGCTTCATGTGCTGGATGACCAAAACCCTGCCAGTGGCTTGTAATACCTCCACCGTTCAGATAGTGCCTATGATTTTCCCTAAAGATTAATGCCTAGGCATCACGGGGTCAGTTGTGATGAGAAAAACAACTATTGTTCTTCTGCAAAAACAACTTTGTTTTTCTGAGTTGCTGCCTAGGCATTTCACACTATGATAACCCTGCTCACACCCAGAGTCTGTCACTTAGATAAGGACTTGAGTTTAGGATTTCCGCCATAAATTTCTGCTTTGCTTTTGTCAGGGCATCTTTTAAAATAATCACTTAGAGTTAAGCCCACCAAAAAGTTAAGTGACCTCTATCCCAACCATCCTATAAGTGATAGGTGCCGGCTACCTTTCTCTATCTCCTGCTCATTCAACCTGGAACAGAAGACTGCCCTTCCCCCAGCTCACTGAGCCCCCCTGCTTCTGGAATCTGTCATTAAACCCTATGACTCTGTTTCCTGTGTATGGGTGTACTGAAACTGTAACTCCAGTCAAAATGACTGCCTGAATTTCATTTCCCCAAAAGTGGGAGCTCAGATGCTGAGGGACTACCTGCCTACCCCAAGTGAATGGCTTGTGCTAACCTCATCTAGCGGGTCATAATCTGCATATTCCTTTTTTTTTTTTTTTAATGTTTACTTATTTATTTGAGAGAGAGAGAGAGAGAGAGAGAGAGAGAGAATCCCAAGCAAGCTCCATGCTGTCAGCACAGAGCCCGATGTGGGCTGTGATCTCAGCCACGAACCCTGAGATCATGATCTGAGCTAAGATCAAGAGTTAGACGCTTAAATGACTGAGCCACTCAGGCGCCCCTAATCTGCATATTCTTAATTCAATACACCAGCTCACTTCTCAACACAAGGTATTAGGGGAAAGATGCCATGCACAGAAAGTGAAGGGAAAAGGGAACATTACAGAGAATGGCCGGGAAGAGGCACGAAGCAGAAGAACTACTGGTGACATGGTTTCCAAACGATCCTCAGTAGAAAAACATCTCTCAGGGAGACTTGGGATCCTCCCACCACTGCACCCACTGAAGTGACTGTCACCTCCTTTACATACTGGATGTCCCCTTGAGGTTTCACTCAAAGAAGCATTCCAGTGCTTTAAAACCAGAAGAGGATAAAACTTTCTCTACGTGTAAAAACATAAGCAATCAGCCAGACTAGCCCCCCTTTACTTCACTTGTTGAGATGCCAAGGGCAACTGAAGAAAAAGGACCCACTGAACTCCACAGAGAACCCCCAATCTTCACTCAGCACCTGTGCTAACCTGAGCTTTTCCAGTGAGAACGTATGCTCTCTCCCCAGTTAGAAATTAAAAAGTCAGGGCGCCTGGGTGGCTCAGTCGGTTAAGCGGTTTAGCGTCCAACTCTTGATTTCGACTGAGGTCATGATCTCGCAGTTCATGGGATCGAGCCCCATGTCGGGCTCTGCATTGGCAGCATGGGGCCTACTTGGGATTCTCTCTCTCTCCCTCTCCTCTGCCCCACCCCTACACACGCTTTCTCTCCCTGTCTCTCAAAACAAATAAATACACATTTTTTTTTAATAAAAAAGAAATTAAAAAGTCAAAAATATAGTCTCTGAAATCAATTTATCCAGCAGTGCCACCAATCAGCACACAAATGTAAATAACGTAATCTATCAAATCTTGATTTTCACTATTTGGAAGGTGGAACTGGATGGAGTTAAAAGGAAAGAGCAGAACTCGGTGCCTGAATAGAATCGGGGCTGCCAGTTTGCGAGAGGGTCAGGTCAAGTGGAAGAACAAAAGTCAGTTGTAAGCTACCCATCAGTCCTGTCAACAAAGCCTGATGCCAAACTACTTCTGTTATGTGTTGAGAAAAACTTAGTTGCATCACTGGTTATATATGGTATTTACTATAATTTTCTAATGCTGAATTAGCAAGACATGTGACAATGCCACCCAGTTTGGAAACCTAAATGGGTCTGGGGTCCATTAGGTGTGTGCAGGCCCAAACCACATGCTCATGGTAGTGTGGCCTACAACATATCACGTGACATGACTTAGGATATTACTTTTTCTATTAAAACATAATTCTTAAAATAATAGTCAATGCATATGAATTACCTATATTTACATTTTCTTACATTTCAAGTAAAATGTAAGGCATATTATCTCTAGCCAGAGAGTTGCTTTCTCTAAAAATCCACAGCTTCCTGTGACTGAGTTCAGGGCCTATATCTATTTTTTGGTATCTAAAGCCTAATTCTGGATACTCTGATTTTTATCACCACTTTGCCCTCAGGGTTTCAAATGGCCGGAAAGATCTGAAGAAACCCAAAGATCTGATTGACAGTGCTGAGAAAGACATGAATTTCCCGAAGAAATATCCTATCAGGTGAATTCCTCTCCAAAGTCAAAAAATGGATTGTTATGTTAAGATACACATTCTCTCCCACTCCCCCTGGGCTGCTGCCTGAGCACACACAGCTCAAGGCTAAACAGCTACATCAGGCATCACACCCCCCTAGTCATCCACTGCCTCCTTTGAGGCCAACACTAGAAACTGCCTATTCCCAATAGGGAACTACTTAGGCTTCTCAACTTCTGGAATTTTATGCCTACTTACACAGACGATTTCTTACTCAACTACTCCTGAAGTGACCAAATCTAAGTATTCTAAACATAGAGTGGTTTTTAGCCACACATCACCAATGCGAAGTGCAATGCCTGGACACTGGATGGATGGATGGATGGATGGATGAATGGGTAGGAATGGCAAAGCTGGCCATGTCCAATCTTGTCTCACCTCTCTTCCTGCTTCCTTCCTACTTTATTTCCACCCCTTGGCTCTACCAGGTACTAAAATATGCCTGTAAGCCATTTGTGCAACAGGTGTCCCACACATAAATGACCCAAAATAACAGCCTCCATACAGCCCAAGTTCTCATCTCCTAATCCTGGTCACAACACACAGCTCTTAACACCCAATTTCTTCCCTTGCTTATAGTTTTCTCTCACTTTACTCTGAATGACTACCTGAACCTCCAGTTAACAGTCTTTGCTTTTTGTCCTCACCTTTCCCTCATAAACCACCCAATGAACCTTTGGTCCCCCCTTGAAAGCCCCACAGCCTTTATCACGTCTTCCAAACTGTTTTCTTAGTCCCCAGCTATTGATAAACTGACCATCTCCTTTAGTGTCATAATCCACAACTATTATTGTATTTCCTCAACTCTGAGACATGCACTGACTTATGTTTTCGCATCCTGACACAGGGACACACCCTACAACGTGTGCATTTCATGTACTGCTTCTTTCTTGTTCCCAAAAAGCTGTTATGAAATTTATAATGTATCTTGTCAAGAAAATATGGTATATCATATACTCCTCCCGTGATTTCAAATGTTTCCTGGAACCATTTCATTGCCAAGAAGCTTCCATATACTGTACTTCAGTGTCTTCCCTAGAATACCACCCTACCCCTCATCTTAAATGAAAACGTGTTCTCCCTTTCAAACTGTGCCAAATGCTTGCTTTCCTAGGTCTACAATCTTGGAGCCGGGGATAAAAGAAAGTATTCTGCAGACTTACAGCTACACTCTACAAACACACACACACACACACACACACACACACACACACACACACTTACTTCCTTCTTTCATGAATTCACCTCCTTTGAAGTTTGTGATTTTTAATTGTACCACCTTCAAATATCCAGCCTTGTTTACTGACCAGGAGGTACTCTCCTCTCCCCTGTATATCTTTCTTTCTTTCTTTCTTTCTTTCTTTCTTTCTTTCTTTCTTATTTATTTATTTAGTACATCATCCTTATAAACTCTGACCTGTATTCATACCTTAAGCATCACCATTACCTAGGAGGACTGGCAGTGTCAGAATTGAAAGCCAGTCAGCTCTGGCTTAAATTTCACTCTGCTATATCCTCATTTGCCCAGTCTATCTGGTCTTCTAATAAGCAGCTCAGTAATTTTGGTCACGTGGCTAAGAATCACGAGGCATAGCTGTTTAGAATGAAGGTTACTGGACCCATTCTCAAAGCTCCTATGTCAGTAGACACCCCTGAATCATGTTTGTGGCCACACAGCTGGACATGAACACATTTCAGTTGCGGGAACTGCCCACCACTGAGTCCCGCCTTCCTGGCCAACCTCTCATACGTATATGGCCTCCCACTTTATCAGGAACACTGAAGTAATAGGCATGAACCCCCCTAACTTTCTCCACCTCATCTCCCAATGAACTATATATACTCTTGCCTCAGGGGAGAAGAGGTTCTTGCTTTCCAAGGCTAATTCCTTGACTTGAACCTACTTCTGTTTCCTGTAAACTTCTCCAGAATCTGGCTCCATGGATACTTCCCTTCTGCTTCCTTGTATTTACCATCTCGAGAGTCTCTCTGGAATTCCCCAAAACTTGCTCAAGTCCATATCTTCCTAAAGAGTTCTTCCCTTGCCCCCACCTCCTCCAGATACCTTCCTCCATTCTACTTCCCTTTCCCACCACACTTTTTTTTTTAACCAACAAGTTTTTATATCCCTCTGAGTCACTTCTCCGGACAGTGTCTTTTGCACCCTACCCTACCCCTCTACTGAGACTGCATTTGGTGTCGCCTCTGTTTTCTCTATGCCACACTCAATGGCTTGTCACAGGTCTTCATTCCATCTGCTTTGAGGTATGTCACAAGACAGAACATTCTCTCCTCAAAACTGTGTCCTCATTAGCCTCTGGGACACTGCTCCCTGACTCCTTCATGTCCCTGACAGTTCTCTCTTCTGCTACTGACTACCCGTTGCCCCCACAAGTGCCAGTATTCTCCAGGGACCCACCCTTAGCATTCCCGTCTCACTTCCTCTGTTTCTAGCCCAGATCTCTCTGATGAAATTCAGACCCCAAATTAACTCTCCTGAGCTTTAAACAAGGCCCAAGTCTAACTTCCTCATTAACTTCCTTATTCTCCAAATGTGATGTTTATCCTGCATTACTTGTTTCAGTTAGCAATCACCAAGCCAGAAACTTGCTCATTAACCCTGATCCCTTGGTTGGCCACCACATCTAGCCGATGGCACCCCTAGGGCTTCTTTTTGGTGCCTTGTCCTCTCTCCAATGCCACAGACTCGGCATATGCTCTTGTCATTCCTCTTGGCCCAGGCAGAAAGCTCCTTGCTGGTCTTCCACGTTCTAGTATTTTCCCATTTTCATCCATTTTTCCACTTCTCATCAGAATAGTCTTTCTGAATACCATCTTAGTCACACTACTCATCTGCTTAGAGCAGTGGTCTTTGTTCATTTTGTTTTATCCTTTTTTTCCCCAGACCCTTTGAAAACTGTACACTCATCCTAGAGATAGGCACACAGGCCACAAATCAACCCTTTGCATATATGCTCAAGGGCCCTGCTCCCTCTGAGGCCTATCTCATGGATGCCCGGGGACTCCTGGAACCCACATGGCCTTCAAGGCCCCTCCCCTCCCTGTCCAGCCTCACTTCCCACCCTGGTCACAACAGACCACCCTCCATTCTCACAGAACCCTTCAGGCTCTGACACTGTTACCTCAGCTACTAGTGAACTATCTTGCAAGAGCCAGTTACAATGTCCCCTCTCACTGACATCTCCCTTTTCCTTTTCGAATGAACCATAGGTTCCCTTTCATCACATAATAACCCATTCATAGTGAGGACGCTGCTTTTCTGTGAGCGTGTTACCTGCTCTGGCTGTTAGACACAGGGCCATTCAGCTTCGTGTCTCCTCTGCCTGCCCCTGTGAACAACCCAAGGCCACTACATGTGCAGCCACGGTTCACTCGAAAATGGTTCCCATCTCTTTTTACAGTACACATGTGCATGATGGTTTGTCATAGTACATATTCTTTGAGCTTCTCTAAAGTGTACTTATCTTGTCCCTTTCTCCTGATTTTCATTTGAGTTATTGAAATTCATCTCAAAAAGTCCTTATAGCTTTTGTTACATTCCTAAGTCTAGCAACTATAGCAATTACCAAGGTTAAACCATAAAGGGAAATATTCCACAAACAGTAAGGACAAAATATATGAAAGTTACTGGAAATGTATTCTGTTCGAAGAATTAAAAGATAGGAAAACTCCAGGCAAGTCTACCTTCATTTTAATGCAAAGTACACAAATGACATTTTCCCCACTCTGCTTCACTCACAAAAATCAAACCATCCACGCTAAGCACTTGTTATTTTTTAGGTCTGGAAAAAGTGAAATTTCTACTTTACTTTGTTAGCAAGGAGAGTCTCACATAAATTTAAGAAAGCTGAAAATGGATTAGCCCTCTGGAGGATCTATAAATACTAACAGTGACAAAGAAGTCACTCATATTGTATAAATAACACACAGTAAAACAGATTTTACAGGGGCGCCTGGGTGGCTCAGTCGGTTAAGCGTCCAACTTCAGCTCAGGTCACGATCTTGCAGTCTGTGGGTTCGAGCCCTGCATCAGGCTCTGGGCTGATGGCTCAGAGCCTGGAGCCTGCTTCCGATTCTGTGTCTCCCTCTCTCTCTGCCCCTCCCCCGTTCATGCTCTGTCTCTCTCTGTCTCAAAAATAAATAAACGTTAAAAAAAAAATTTAAAAAAAAATTAAAAAAAAAAAACAAAACAGATTTTACAGGGGCGCCTAGGTGGCTCAGTTGGTTAAACGTCTGACTTTGGCTCAGGTCATGATCTCATGATCTTTGAGTTCAAGCCCCGCATCGGGCTCTGTGCTGACAGCTCAGAGCCTGGAGCCTGCTTCAGATCCTGTGTCTCCCTCTCTCTCTGCCCCTCCCCCACTCATGCTCTGTCTCTCTCTGTCTCAGAAATAAACAAAAATTAAAAAAAAATTATAAAATAGATTTTATGGTATAATTGACTGAATGTAAAATATTGCTGAAATCCATGAAATCCATTTTATCTAAATTCCAGCTGGAAAAGCCACAAGTTTATCTCTATGGTAATCCAGTGCTGGCAGTCCCATTGCTCCACCAGAGAAAAATAAAAAAGAAGCTACAGCTAGATAATCAAACACACCAATGTTAAGCCTCAACTTCACTTTTGGTGAAAATTACAGGAAAATTAAGTATCATTCATACTTGGACAGTTTTCATCAAAGTAGATCTTCTCCCTACACGGACTTCGTTTAACTATTATTTAGGGAGATACTGCATTCAATTATTTTGTGCAATATTATAAAAAGATTTTACACTTAGGTATTTTGGTATGCCATTCTCTATTATCAATGGGAAATAATCCTGTGAACTTAAAAAAAAAATAGGGATACATAGGTAAGTATAAAACCCCTTAACTCCACCCATTTCTCCCAGGTTTCTCATTCCCTTGATCATCACAACGTGTAGCTCCATCAAAGCAGTGAGGAAGAAAGAGAATATCAAACTAATGTCTATCAAGCTTAAAGCACTGCACTTCTTTTTATCCTTGCAACACTGTGAAGTTGATACAATACTCCCTAGTTTACAGATAGGTAAAGTGAGGCTCTATTTTGCAGAGGTCACATGACTCAGTGAAGGGGCTCTCCTGGATGGCTCAAGTAAGGCCCTCTTGGAAGAAGCCTCATTATATTGGCTGTTCCCACGGCCCCGTTCTAAGTAGTTATTTGTACATGACCAATCTTCTAACTACGACATGGGGGTGGTGCTGGACCCAAAGCCAGCAGCCCATGAGGAGGCCTTCTGTGAAAAAGGTGGCTCGCCCAACCAGTGTGATCCTCTCTTGTGAAGAAGACTCTGACGGAAGCAGTGATAAGGAGCAGTAGCAGCAGGACATTCAGTGACAGGGCAGTGAGTGCGCAGCAGGCCTGACAGAGTCTCTCAAGCACCACGACAGGGACATCTACAAGTTCTGGGCTGGAGGAGAGCAGTGCTAGTAGGAAGGCCTGGCAGGCAGATGCTTTTAAACAGAGTTTAATTAGTACCCATAAAGCAGTAATTAAGAAAATGGCAACTAAACCGAGAACAGAAAGATTTCCTAAGACTGTAAACCCTTGAATATGCAAATTATGAAAATGAAATTATTATAATCAATATTTCAACAGAACATTACTTAGTGGTTTCAGTACTGCACAGACAAAAACATTCATTTTTAGAAAACCAGGGCTACAATAACAAAGTAATGACAAATACACGGCCACAAAAATCATAGCTTCATTCTCTATTATAAGACAGCAAAGAGACAGGAAGATTCGAGTCAAGTGAGAATCTTTTTTAAAATACCCATGCCCCCTGTCAGATTAATAAAATCACTTAGAGGTTGGGACCAAGAATCACAAAAGTTCCTCAGGCCTGATATAGCCTACTCTAGGCTGGTGGCTAGAGTAGGACGTACTCCAGATTGGTGGCTCTCAAAGTGTGGCCCAAGGATCACCAGCACCCAGGAACCTGTTAGGGATGAAAATTCTCAGACCCCACTCAAGATGTATGGAGTCTGAAACTCCGAATGTGGAGCACAGCAACCTGAATTTTAAGACTATCCAGCTGATTCTGATGCACCCCCAAATTTGAGACCCATGGCCTTAGATGACATTGAAAGGGGACTCTTGATTGTAAATATATAATTTCAATAATTTACCAACGATAAACTTTCAGTTTATAAATATGATAGGCAAAGGCCAATTTCTTCAAGAAAGAATACTTATGTAAAGACATAAAAAACACATTTTGATACTGAGTGCTTTAGAACCCAAGGATAAATAAGCAATTCAAAAGGATATTTATTTAATTTTTTAATTACATAAAAATCAACATATAAGCTTATCTGTACAGATCATGCTTAAAATTGGGGGAGGGGAAACATACAAAGAAAAAAATGCCAAAATGATAGCCCTGCAGCTTCTGAGTGATTATAGTGGGCTTTTAAATGATCATGTACTGTTTTCATAATTTTGAAAAAATATGTATTTTTAAAAATACATATTTTTAAAATACACCATCTTTGTTGCTATCTCATACACAAAAGTTAAGTACAAAATGGTAAAACTATTAGAAGGAAATAAAAGAGTATTTGTACGGCCTTGGAGTAATATAGAAAGCTTTCTTGAGACAGAAAAAGCAAAAACTTTAACACGATTAATACACTTGAAAATATCGTAACTTTAAACTTCTATAAAACAGAAGATTCCATAAACAAAATGAAAAGACAAGCCAAGGACTGTGAAAAGCTGTTATACAATACATACAGCAGACAATAGGTCACTGTTGGAATATATGTAAAGAACTTCCATTAATCAGGACAAAAGCCCAATTAACCAATATGGAATCAATAAAGCACACAACTGAGTGAGTCACAGGAGAGAAAATTCAAAACCACTCACTAACCCATCAAAAGTTACTCAAACCCATTGCTAATGAGAAAAGTGAAAATCCAAACGAGATATCATTTTTTAACAAATTAGAAAATATATTTTTATCACATTAGCAAAAATTTAAAAGTCTATAATATCAAAATAGTTACATTCATGCTTTGATGTTGAGGATATAAACTGGTACAGCTCCAGGGCACCTGGGTGGTTCAGTTGGTTAAGCGTCAGACTCTTGGTTTCGACTCAGGTCATGATTTCACAGTAAGTGGGACTGAGCCCCGCAATGGGCTCTGTGCTGACAGCAAGGGCCTGCTTGGCATTCTCTCTCTCCCTCTCTCTCTGCCCTTCTCTGCTCACGTGCTCTCTGTCTCTCTCTCTCAAAAATAAATAAGCACTTGAAAAAAATGAAAATAAAAATAAAAATAAACTGGTACAGCTCCTTTGGTGCAAAACCAAGCCAGCCTATGTAGCAACTCCAGTTCTAGGGATGAACCCTCAAGCATATATGTACCACATGCAGAGAAATCTGTACCGTCCTGCTCCCAATAACACTACTTTGTGATAGCAAAAAAGTGGAAACCATGTAAATTTCCATCAGCAGGTAAAAAGGTAAATAAAATGTAGTACCCTTATTCAAATATGTACAATACAGTAATTAAGGAAAATAAGTAGATCTATATGTATCAATGTGGATCGTTCTAAAAAAATTAAGGAAGGGCGCCTGGGTGGCTCAGTCCGACTTCAGCTCAGGTCATGATCTCACGGTTGGTGAGTTTGAGCCCTGAATCGGGCTCTGTGCTGACAGCTCAGAGCCTGAAGCCTACTTCCAATTCTGTCTCCCTCTCTCTCTGCCCCTCCCCCACTCATGCTGGCTCTCTCTCTCTCTCTCTCTCTCTCAAATAAATATTTAAAAAAAAATTTTTTTAATTAAGCAAGCAAATTCTAGAAATAATTGTAATCTTAAGACAATTTATATAAATTCTTAACACCTTTGAGACATTATAACTGTCTACCTATTTCTGTAAAAAAATTTTTTTAAATAACCTGTAAGAACACATATCAAACTCACAATAGAGGTTGCTTCTGGGTAAGCGATAAGCTTTTTCTTCAACTTTTCAATCTCCCTCCCACCCCAAAAAAATGCTTTGTCCAAAAAAGAAATATCAAGTAACATGCTACATAACATGAACATTAGCACCCACAGTTAATGATCTGAGCATGGTGTGCTCAAACCATATGATTTGTATTATTTTATTATAACACAAGCAAACAGTTAAGTCAAAATTAGATGACACTTACGCATATAAGGCAGTTTTTCTGGACAGGGGAGATATGGTGAATATGTGAAGTTTTCCGGAAGATATGTTGTTGTTTGAACAAGATAATCACTTGAATTATTGCCTTCAGGATAATCTTGGAGAGAGAGAAAAAAGTTACAACCAAAAAACTCCCTTTTGCTTTCTTTGCTCCTAGTACGAAATATGTCACTACCACTGTGAGAAGGCCTACAGTATGCAATCTACAGAAGTACTTAAAAGCAATTATCTACAAAGAACCAGAGAAAAGCAAACGCAGCTGCTGTGGCTACTCTCCCATTCACCCTTCACTGCTGCTAAAAAAGACCTCTCAGCATGATTTCCCAAGGGAACTGGGGAAAAGTCTAGAGAGCAGCCTGGCCAGATCTGTGCATACATACAGAGCAGGCTTATCTGTAACCATAGGAGAACACCTGCTCCCATCCCTCCCCCGGCTGAGCAAGATCAAAAGGGAATGTGAAAGTATACCAGGGAATCCTCTCCACCGTCAAATGGCCAAGGGTATCCTGGACAACCACACCGTCACAGCACAATGCTTCTAGTAACCACGGAGCAGAGGGGTGGGAGTACTGTTTTCTCACCACCCCACACTTAAGAAACTGAGATTTACCACTCAAGTTACTTCTGTAATACGGTCCATTTTAAATCTTTTTTTTTTTTAATTTTTTTTTAACATTTATTTATTTTTGAGACAGAGAGAGACAGAGCATGAACGGGGGAGGGGCAGAGAGAGAGGGAGACACAGAATCGGAAGCAGGCTCCAGGCTCTGAGCCATCAGCCCAGAGCCCGACGCGGGGCTCGAACTCACAGCCCGCGAGATCATGACCTGAGCTGAAGTCAGACGCTTAACCGACTGAGCCACCCACAGGCGCCCCCATTTTAAATCTTTAAATTACTCATTCCCAATAGCAATAGCAGGTTGCAGTCCCTGGGGAGCTGTGAAGCTCTATCTCATGTTAGGTCCATTATTTTTAGATACTGCAAGTTATACAGCATACAGGGAGGGCACTAGTTAGGGTGCCACAGTCAAATGGGGAGTTCAAATCCTTGCTCCAAAATGCCCTAGCTTTGTGGCACAGGGCAAGACAATGTAGTTTCCCACCTGTGCCTACCTCATGTAGCCATTTTCAGGTTTCAGTTAGAGAAATGCTCAGAACAATCTGGAGCCCATATATATACTCACTGACTAGAGCTATGAGTGACTGGTTCAGAGACGTGCATGTGACTTAACCTGGGACAGTAGAACCTTAGGAATTTTGAACTTGGAACCAAAGAGATCATGTTTCGGCCCTTTCTGTAACAAGGTTCTGAGATTCAGGCCTGAGAACCATGACCTCTATGTAAAATGAGGCCAGTCTAAGAGAATGAGACCAACACGCAGTAAGAGACAAGACTCGGAAACAGCTGATTAAACTACTGTCTGTCTCCTAGGTCATAAACCGTGTCCCCACAGGAAATGAAGCTCTAGCAGACACTTTAGGAAAATGCAAAGATATTCTCTCAATCTCCAGTAATCTGCTCTGTTGAAACAGTTATTCCTATCTGAACTGGTCTGCATGAAAAGAGAGAAGAAAGAGGAGAAGAGGCATGTGACTGCAAAAAGAGGCCTGTCTGTCAGTGACCAGCAAGCAAAAGGCGAAAGGTAAAAATCACATACCTCACTAAACTGGAAAAACTAAACCCTCTCACTGTGGAAAAATGGTAGAATCCTGGCAATTGAATATGAATTATATTAGAATAATCAAATACCAAACACCTGCATACTTTTTGCCTAACATAGATATTCACTCATCATCAAAATGAATTTGACAAGGGATGCAGCCCGGGCTCCAGGATGGCACTTCCGAGGAAAGAGACTCTCCCCACCCCCAGGCACACCTGCTGGACGGGACCCTGCAGAGGCTGCAAGAGGAGGTATAAGGGGATCTGGTACCAAGGAGAAGACAGAAGCTGGAGGAGAAGGTCCAATTCTAAAGGACTACATGGAAATCCCAGTTATGAATTTGGCAGGGCACGGGGAAGGTTTTAAGGGAAGTGCATTTACTGCCAGGAAACCCCACGATAAGATGTACAACTGCTAAGGCCTATTCCACCAGGAAGCTGAAAAGCCCCAGCGACAGAATCCTCCCAATGCCCCTCTCCAGAAGAGCCCTGGAAAGCACTCAACAAAGAAAATCCTCCAACCCAAAGGGGAGGGGGCGTTTAGTGGACATTAATTGTTTTGTAACCAGGGACACACCAAGAGCATTGAGACCCCTCTAGCAGTCCACACCCTATATGTCCCCCATATATATCTGAATGATTTAAGATACTGAACATAAAAGAAGTGTAAGTCCATTAAAGTTCTGATTCTTTCCTTAAGATGCTTTTTTTTAAATTTTTTTTTAACGTTTTTATTTATTTTTGAGACAGAGAGAGACAGAGCATGAATGGGGGAGGGTCAGAGAGAGAGAGGGAGACACAGAATCTGAAACAGGCTCCAGGCTCTGAGCTGTCAGCACAGAGCCCGATGCAGGGCTTGAACTCACGAACCGCGATATCATGACCTGAGCCGAAGTCGGACGCTTAACCGACTGAGCCACCCAGGCGCTCCTCCTTAAGATGCTTTTTATTTTTTTTTTTATTATTTTTTTTTTTTAATTTTTTTTTTCAACGTTTATTTATTTTTGGGACAGAGAGAGACAGAGCATGAACGGGGGAGGGACAGAGAGAGAGGGAGACACAGAATCGGAAACAGGCTCCAGGCTCCGAGCCATCAGCCCAGAGCCTGACGCAGGGCTCGAACTCACGGACCGTGAGATCGTGACCTGGCTGAAGTCGGACGCTTAACCGACTGCGCCACCCAGGCGCCCCTTAAGATGCTTTTTAAAAAATATATCCAGATATAGATCAAATTTCAAGTTATATTCAAAAAACTTTTCTTCATTTATGGGGACTCGTACTATAGTAGGCATTTACTATACACTATGCATTTGTAGGAGCTAAAAACAGCAGATAAATAAGGTTGTCCCTGGACTTTATGTGTTCAGAAGATTCATTTTCTTATAATCCTGAGGCAGATAAATATTAACATTCTCAAAATTCCCAAGCAATTTCTTCATGTCATGTAGTTAACTTTAAATAAGAGTATTTTCTTATTGTGCATAATTTATTATTTCTTGTTATTAATGTCTGGCTCCTTCTTTTAGCCACTTGCTATGATTCTATAAATCTACATCCAACTCACAGAAGTAATAAGCTGTCTAGACATTTCTGTAAAACAAACTGTTAACGATAGCTCCCCCTGGGAAGCCTGGTGGCAACGGGAGGTCTGGAGGATTGTTTCACTTTTTATTTTAGTGCTAGAATGACTGAGTCTTTCGCAAAGTACCCTTGCATCAGTTTTTAAAGAACCATTAAAAATAAAACAAACCTCAAAGACACACAACAGGAATATATTCACTTCCTTTAAACACAAAGTTTTGGAGCTAAACATGTTATTCTTGGCCACATCATCACAAATGATCATAAGGGTCTCAACTCATTGCCAGACTTACAGAAAAGTCTCCGCACCCCTTGAGTACTGCGTCCAGTGGGACTTATGTCATCCCGATGTATTATGTATAAATCCATCCACTCAACCCCTGCCACTAGTCTGAATATCTTTTTTTTGATATCAAATTGCCTTTGATTTCCAGTATCTAATAAAGTATCTACAACATGGTAAAAAATTTACTGTAAATGAACACCTCACAACTGATAATACAGCCAACAATTTAAGCTTTTGGAGGCTATACTGTAATAAACCCACAAAATCATTATTCCCACAAAAGTGCTTAGGTCCATCAAGTAAAACCACTGCTTTCAAAATCAGGAGCAGTTTTAAAAGGTTATGCATGATAGATGCAGTTGAGACTGATCTACCACAACTGCTGTAAAATATAGACATTATTTCATCTAATGAATGGATGGATGAAAACACAATGAGTTCTGGGCCCCCAGCCTTCTTCCTCTCTTCTAGCACCACACCTGAAGGAAAGAGAGACACAGAATGAAAACTGCTGGGCAGGTCCCCTCCTCAGCTCTCATAGGACCTTATGACTAATGGAAAAAGGACCCTCAAGGGCGTAGTTTTTCCCACAAACGGCAGCTTAAAACAGGTACAGAAACTCAGTGAGAGTTCTAGCCTGTTTACCGCTGTTTATGGTGTGTTGCCTGTGGCGTCTCAGACCCTGCATCTATCAAACGAGGAAGTGTGCTGGGTTATTTCTAACAAACCTACCACTTCTAACGCTGCATGACAACTATCCTCTGCTTCGGTAATTATTCACTGATTACATCTTGTTTTCTAAACTTGACTAACTCTGTAGCTATAAGGCAAAGCATCATTTGATCATGAGAGTGTGTAATTTCTTTACAAAAGTATTACATACAGTATGTATTTACATTTGGTGCTTCAGAAAGCCAGGTAAGAGGTTAAAAACCCTTTTCTGAAATCAAATGTGTGCTTAGAAATATCACAATCTATTTGCCATCAAGTGTTAAATTTTAAATGAGCCAGTACATGTTAATCGATTTTCCCCTAGAGTTCAGTTAGCTCTTTGTACACCTTATTGGCCATTATCTCCTTTTTGCAGATTATATCTGTATGTCTGTGCAGAAATAAACTGCATTATATTGGTGCACCTGGATGGCTCAGCCGGTTAAGCATCTGACTCTTGATTTCCACTCAGGTCATAGTCTCAAGGTCATGGGATTGAGCCCTGGGTCAGACTCTGTGCTGAGCATGGAGCCTGTTTGGGATTCTCTCTCTCTCTGCCCCTCACCCACTCACACATGCCCGTGCTTGCACGCACACACATGCACACACTCTCTCTCTCTCTCTCCCAAAATGAATAAACTTAAAAGAAAAGAAATAACAGTATTATAAATAACCATGTATGCTTCCATCTCTCCCAAAAGCCTAGAGATCCTCATACAAAGGGAGGATATTGTTCTTAATGTTGTATCTCCAGTATCTAGTAAAGTACACTAACCATACCAATTGTTCAATATCAGTGAACATGGCAAAAGCCTCATAGTTGCCTACTCAAACTCCATTTTCTCTTTCTCCTTAGGTAACAGAACCCCAATTTCATTCAAAGCACCAGTGTACCCAGCTCAAAGACTGTAATTTATAGCCTGTTATAACAAAGTCCTGGCCAACGAGATTTAAACAAAGATACCATGTGAAACTTCTGGGAAGTCTCCTTAAAAGGGTCCCTCTGTTCTTCCCTCTTCCTTTCTTCCTTCTTACTGACCCAAGTACAAATATAAGGACTGGGGCCCTATAACAACCTCAGACTGTAAAACTCTGTGACAGAGCAGAAGATGGAAGGCATGTGAGGACACTCTCCACCACAGCCACAGATAGCCAACTTCCAGACATAAGAATATAAAGCCTCATGTGCTTAAGCCACTGCAGCCGGGTCTTTCTTATGACCAATCCCGATCTGTAGCTGATACAATGACTGTCCCCAGAGAACAGTGTTACCACCAGTGAAGGAACCATGTGAAAAGTTTTCAAAGGTTGACAAAAGTAAGCCAACTCTTACCAAAGCTGGCATGAGTTGTTGGGTCACTATTGAAAATACGAGATGGAAGGGGCACCTGCGTGGCTCAATCGGTTGAACGTCCAACTTCGGCCCGGGTCATGATCTCACAGTTTGTGAGTTCGAGCCCTGCGTCGGGCTCTGTGCTGACAGCTCAGAGCCTGGAGCCTGCTTCAGATTCTGTGTCTCCCTCTCTCTCTGCCCCTCCCCCACTCATACTCTGACTCTCTCTCTCTCTCTCTCTCTCTCTCAGAAGAAGTAAACATTAAAAAAAATTTTTTTAAAAAAGAAAGAAAATATGAGATGGTAAAGGGGAAAAGAGGATTTCCCCATTTCTTTCTTGTCTTCCAGTTGTGGGGTCTTGACTCAGTAATAAATTCTCTTAATCAAGCTCAATGTTCTCACATAAAACTTATTCATGCCCCAGGAAAAGAACCTGATCATGCACAGAAGTCCAGCACTCCCTTATACGAATACAGTAACCTAAGATGCTGAGTATTTCTGTTCAGTGGAGTGAACTTTTAGTGAACACTTTCACAATCAACTTATTCAACCAGAACAAGTCCTAAAGAAGCTTTTATAATGTTTAAACTGCTCCTAACACTGACCTACTACTCAGAAGACCAATTAAAGCAGAAGACCAGTTAACAAGATTTTTACTATACTATTAAAATTCCAAGTACAATGACAGTCTTTCTAAAAGAAATTTCTTTAAAGTTAAAAGGGAGAAAACAAGAGTGTTTTGATTTGTGACATCATCAAACAAATCAGGCAAATGGCTAGAATGGATTTCATAGAAGCACGTGTGAAATTAAATTAAGAATCAATATGATACAGTCTTGAATTTTTTAGAAGGGTAAAACTATTACCCACCTTAACAGACATTTTAAGAAGATCTATGGTTGGAAGATAGGGACTTCCTATTAATAGAGTGTGTGTGTGTGTGTGTGTGTGTGTGTGTGTGTGTGTGTGTCTGCCTCTTGTTTACAATGGCACATTGGAGAACTATTGACATAAATTAAATCTTTTTTTTTTAATGTTTATTTATTTTTGGGAGAGACAGAGACAGAATGCGAGTGGGTTGGGACAGAGAGAGAAGGAGGCACAGAATCTGAAGCAGGTTCCAGGCTCTGAGCTATCAGCACAGAGCCTGACACGGGGCTCAAACTCACAAGCTGTGAGATCATGGCCTGAGCTGAAGTCGGACACTCAACCGACTGAGTCACCCAGGCACTCCAAATCTTTAATTTTAACTGCTTAAAATGAGAATATAGAGGATGCAACAAGTGACAATGAATCACTAAAACCTTTAAGTAACCTCTAATAACACTTCAGGAGACACCGCAGAAACTCTGCCACATGGGGGCATGAGCATTCTTCCACAGTAGTTAAAGCTATTTACATCAAGTCTACCTTCATTAAAGCACTACTTGGGCATATTACTTAAGTTTTAACCAAATGTGATTGTGATGGAGAGTCTACTTCCAGATAATATTTTTAAAGAAGAGCAGCTAGCTACGGATTTCCAATCTTCAATAATTTCTCCTGAAGCCCCCTTAAAAAGCCATACAATTATTAAGAATCTTCTGCAATTAAAAACAGTAAGTATTTTCTAGACATAGTTGAAAAACATTTTAGGAGTCAGAATGGGCATAAAGAGAGACAGCAAAAGGACTAATATGGATAAACTACTCTCTCTGTGGTTAATTCCTCTTGACAATAGGTGAATTGGAAAAGCTTTTTGCATTGTATGCTTGCAAGAATTAAGTATCTTTGGACAAAACCCCCGTCCCCTCTGTGAGAACACTTTTACATATCCTAAAACATGGGACAGCCCTGGCTCACGCAGTACAAGAACCTCCCCGCACAGACAGTAGGAGACACCTTCATCATTAACAGAGTTACTTAGAGACAAAACCAGAGGCTGCGAGACTTGGTTTACCTCTTTTCGCTACAAACGTTAAGAAACAGAAGCAGAGAAGGAGGAAGCAGCTAGCCATCTCACCTGTACCGTTGAGTGTGGTGTTCTTGTTTGTGTACAGCCTGATCATATGTCCTATGGTTTTCACATTTTCTCTCAACATTATTCCTCGAGCTTGTACCATGAAGAGATACGTGTTGGCTACAAAAGAAAAAAGATGAAGTATCATGACTCAGTATGCTTTTGTTTTTAATTTAATAAAATAATAGTCAGAATGAGGAACTGTCCAACAGACCCCAACTGACTTAATCAGCATGTCCAAAGAGAAAACAGAAATATAAAATGATTACTGCCCATTATCAAAAACTTATAAAAACAGGGGTGCTTGGCTGGCTCAGTGGGGAGAGCATGGGATTCTTGATCTCAGGGTTTTAAGTTGGAGCCCCAAGTTAGGAGTAGAAATTTCTTAAAAAAAAAAAAATATATAAAAAACAACAACAACAACAAACAAAAACATAAAACAAACTGCTTTTTTAAAACAATAAAAATGAAAGATTTAAGTAGTGATGTCCATCAAATAGAATGAGACTAACTGAATATCATAATTCCTTTATTCATAAATTATTTTCTACCATAAAATATACTTAGAAATTTCAAAAAAGGCATTTTACTACAAATATACAATCACATAATATACTTTCTCTAATTCTATATGAATTCCCTCAAATCAAAACTCCAACAAAGGCAAGCATTCCTTATCTAATCATAAATATATCATAAATCACCACATCTAGTATGAATATGAATCTCACAATAGATCTTGCAAATTCTCAGTGTCTTTGGGGAAGGAGAGTTAGGGGGCAGAATGACCTAGAATCAATACCTATTTTGGTAATTTCTCTCTACTGAGTTAATTTCTTGGAACTTTTACACTCCCTTTCAATCACAAATCTACCTACCAGGATTGTAAAAGCAGACACAATCAAAATCAATGTGCATTTTCAAGTTGGTACATTTAATTCTTAGTGGTTAAGTGCTTCGAACTAGGCCCCAAATGTCTTCCTTTGGGAGAAACTGGTAAATTGACCAAGATTACAAAAATCTCTGCCTTTAAGAGATGCCAGGCCTCTTCAGAGAGGCACAGAAGTAATCAAAAGATCCTTTCTTTCTCAGTCATGATTCTACAAGCACAATGCAGGCATAACTTTGGACAGCTCACCGAATCTTGGCCTCCTCCCCTAAAAAAGGCAGTACTGCCCTGGCTGTTCTCTAAAGCCCCTTCTTCTCTAAATTCTCCAAGCATACGACCAAAACATCATGAACTCCACACAGTCAAAGGGAGGAGGATCATTTTCATGGCAAAACCAAAAAACTGCAAGGTTCACCTAATGACTCTTAGGATTTTAAAATAATCTGACCCTGAACACTGTAATGACACTCTCAAAAAATGAATGCCAAGTTAAAAAATCTTAAATGCCAACTAATTTTCTGGGTCTTATTCTACTTCCTTGAGATGATACAAAGAGATGAGCAAAATGTAATGTTTACTACCTCCTTTCCCATTTTTTATGTCAATGTTAATTTGCTCAAAATACAAAGGAGCAAAGTAAATAAAACTAGTAGAGAACAGAGTAAAATAACACTCTCCTCTTACCTTCAATCTGTAACAGAGACAGAAACAGAAATCCAAGCTTCACATAAGTTCTACCTCAATCATTTTAAGAGCATGTCTACATCCTCTCTAGAAAGCAGTCCTATAATTATATATAACTCATTTAGGCTTGAATTTATTACACCCGTGGGTTTATAAACACAAGCTTTTATTACCTTTTTGCCCTTCAGTGGACTTTAAAAGAAAGAAGAAAACAAAGTGCAAAATGAAAACAAAAGAATAGCCAACCAAAACAAATGTAGGAAAACAAAACTTCAACTGAATTGATACAGGGAAAAACCATCAAATAGAAAACTAATGCCAACTGGTTTTCAACACCCTGGATCATTTAAACTTGAACTTACGTAGGAAATTTATTGTCGGTGATGTAAATACCTTGTAAGACTTGTTCCATACCAAACTGGGGAAAAGACCTGTCATGAAGCAGCAGGACTGAGGCCCCTGTCAAAGTCTTAGCCTCCAGGAAACAGTACTGAGCCTAAGCAAGGATGTGCGAGTAAGAATGTAGATGCACTACCATGTGTCCTAGAAATGGAATTTTTTTTAACTACATTGCTTTTCCTTTTAACACACCAACTCATATACAGAAAATTGTCTGACATCTTGAATCCAAGTCAGATTTAAGCAGCAAGGAAAACATCGGGTATAGAAAAGAAACATCAAAGTCAAATGGTCCTAAAAACTTCAAAACATCAGGTAACAAAACTGCTAAGGAACATTAAAAAATAAAAAAAAAATTAAAAAAAAATGCCTGCTGGCAACTGTGACAAAGGTGAACCATTTACTGAAAGAATGCATTTATTACTCGTTAGATGGATAGAGAAAAAAATTCAGGAAAGCAAGACACCAAGCCCTCCAAATGGAAAATCTATTAGTTTGTCTTAAATCATTTACAGCTAATTGAGTTACATTCCTTAGGTTAATGGTCCTCGTGGGTTTAATCCCCAAAGATCAAAATCCATTAGGGAATGAAGCTGTTTTGTTTAGAGTTGTCATTAATGGGAAGAATGCAAGGTGTCAAAGTATTGCAAGGCACACTAAACCAACATGAGAATGGTTCCAACTACCTGATTTCCAAACACCCTACATTATTAACCACAAATAACCATTTGACTGCTAATTATCACAAATATAAAATGGAGTATCTTACTGGCAAACCAACAAATTCGACAAAATCCTCTTCTAAAATTTCTATTCCAAGGGTAAGAAACTGCATTTCAGAAAACAAATAGGAAAAACTTTCTCAGCTTTGCCCTTTGGTCTTGAGACAACTCAGAAATACACTAAAAACTACCACTGTTTAATTAAAATCATGCCCTGTTCTCTAGTTAATTTGCTATTTGCCTCTGCTTTATGAGACAAATTTATTTACATTGTTCTGTTTTTGGGGTGGGGAGGGGATACCTATAACTTAACAAAAACAAAAAAACTTCAAAAATCAACAGTTTACAACTTCCAGACATCTCACCCTGGGTTTGCGAGGCAAGAAATTTATGAACTTGCCTCATTCTCAACATCAGAAAACTAAGGAATGTACTGTGTCTCCCCATCTCTTTCCACATCTAGCTTTGTTCAGTGAAAAAAGTATTCAGTATTCAGTGAAAAAAGACAAGGAGTATGTGCCAGTCTGCACTGACCTGGAAATGTTTCCCGAGCTTCAAAGGCCTCAAACACAGTATCCCCTTGGTCCCAATACCACGTTCCTAACCTTACGACACGCTAGCACAGATCCTTTAACAGAAAGTAACCCAGTGAAGGAGATTATGTGAGTTAGGTACATTTTAAGTGTAGCACTGGAGCTAAGAAAGAGGTGCAAGAAATACAACTTGGGGTGACATGTATTTAAGAGTGGGAATTGGGGCACCTGGGTGGCTCAGTCAGTTAAGCGGCCGACTTCAGCTCAGGTCATGATTTCACGGCCCGTGAGTTCGAGCCCCGCGTCAGGCTCTGTGCTGACAGCTCAGAGCCTGGAACCTGTTTCAGATTCTGTGTCTCCCTCTCTCTGATCCTCCCCCGTTCATGCTCTGTCTCTCTCTGTCTCAAAAATAAATAAATGTTAAAAAAAAATTGAAAAAAAAATAAGAGTGGGAAATATGGCAGTGAATTACTGTAGAAAAATGATCCACAGAAGAGATAAATTCAGATGCATGGAGAGAGACCGCAAATAGGGTCACATAGATAAAAGATCCCAAGATGAATTAGTCTGAGCTTGAACACAGTGCAGGAGAAAGAGGAAATGGTCAACTATATCAAATGCCAGGAAGGCTAAGAAGAAAAACTAAAAAGAATAGCTTGGGGTGCCTGGGTGGCTCAGTCAGTTAGGCATCCCGCTCTTGATTTCAGCTCAGGTCATGATCTCGCAGTTCGTGAGATTGCACCCTGCATCTGTCCACATGGAGCCTACATGGAATTCTCTCTCTCTCACTCTCTGCCTCTCCCCCCATCAAAATAAATAAACTTAAAAAAAAATAACAGCTTAAAAAAGTAAAACACTAATATTCAGTACATACTCCTTACCAGACATCCTTAGAAAAGCTTCACATACACTAACCGAATTAATCCTTACAAGCAACCGTACAAGATAGGTACTAATATCATTCCCATTTTACAGAGTAAAAAAAAAAAAAAAAAAAAAAGAGGCATGGTTAAGTAATTTGCTCAAGGTCACACAGTTATCAGGTGGTGGTGGAGGCAGAATTCAAATCCCAGCAGTTTAGCTCTTTACCACCATACTATTTAGCCTCTTAAAAATGCTATTAGGAGATCACTGTCAATCTTTTAAGAGAAGAGTTTCTGGGAAGCAATGGAAACAAAAGGCAAACAGGAAAGAGTAAAGTGGGTAGTGGCAAAGTGAAAACAATTTTCAGAGAAAATTGTGAGAGCAAAGTCAAGGGAAAGTGCGTTTTGTTTTTTAGAATAGGAGAAACCTGAGCATGGCTGTGGCCTAAGTAGAGGGAAGAAAAAGTACATTTAAATTTAAGGCACAAAAAGAAGTAAAAGGAAGGACAGGAAAGCACATTTCCACTGATGGGACAGTGTACATAGAGGCTGTGGGGTACACAGGTGCTGAGCATATCCGGGAGTAAACAACCCAACTTGAGTAGAGTTTGGAAGCAATGGAAAATGATTTGTAAAGGTCCACATGGATGGATGGTGTGGGGGGAAAAAAAAAACACAGAAGAAAAAAGGGGAGCAGACTTGAGGTCTTTGTGAAGATGAGAAGTAATGTTAACAATGGTGAGAAAGTGCCAGAAGTATAAGATTAGGAAGACTGTGGACTGGGAAGTGCCAGGGAGAACAGGTCACAGCTATGGGGACTTGGCACATGGGAGGATGGAAGACAAGGACCGGACTGCCTGATGGCCACCGAGAGAGACGTCAGTGGGACAGGAGGTGGAGCTGGAAGGTTCTGAACTGATGCAGGCATATCTCAGAGACACTGCTGCAGTGGTCTGCTGCAGACCACCACAATAGATTTTTTTAATTAATTAATTAATTTATTTATTTATTTTATTTTACTATAATAAATCAAGTCAAACAAACGTTGTCACTTCCCAGTGCATCTAAAAGCTACACTTACACTGTACTCTAAGCATGCAACAGCTTTATGTCTTAAAAAGCAATGTACATAGCTTTTTTTTTTAATGTTTATTTATTTTTGAGACAGACAGACAGAGCACGAGCAAGGGAGGGGCAGAGAGAGAGAGGGAGACACAGAATCCGAAGCAGGCTCCAGGCTCAGAGCCCGAAGTGGGGCTCAAACCCACGAAGCACGAGATCATGACCTGAGCTGAAGTCGGATGCTCAACCGACTGAGCCACCCAGGTGCCCCAAAAGCAATGTAATACCTTAACTAAAAAATACTTTATTGCTAAAAAATGTTAATCATCATCTGAGTTTTCAGCAAGTAATAACCTTTTCGCTGATGGAGGGTCTTGCCTCAAAGTTGATGGCTGCTGACTGATCAGGGTGGTGGTGCTGAAGGCTGGGATGGCTGTGGCAATTTCTGAAAATAAAACAACAACCAAGTTTGCCACATCAAATGATTCTTCCCTCCACGAATGATTTCTCTGGAGAATGTGATGCTGTTTGCTAGCATTTTATCCATAGTAGAACTGCAAACCTGGAGTCAATCCTCTCAGACCCTGCCAATGCTTAATGAACTAAGTTTATGTAATATTCTAAATCCTCTGTTGTCATTTCAGCAATCTTCACGGCATCTTCCCCAGCAGATTCCATCTCAAGAAACCACTTTCTTTGTTCATCCATAAAAAGCAACTCCTCACCCGCTCGAGTTTTATCATGAGATTGCAGCAAATCAGTCACATGATCAGACTCCACTTGTAACTCTAGTTCTCTTGCTATTTCCACCACATCTGCAGTGACTTCCTCCACTGAAGTCCTGAACCCCTCAAAGTCATCCATGAGGGTTAGAATCACTTTCTTCCAAACTCCTGGTAATACTGATATTTGGACCTCTTCCCTCCATAAATGTTCTTAATAGCATTTAGAACGATGAATCTTTTCCAGGTTTTCAACTTACCTTGCCCAGATCCATCAGAGGAATCACTATGTATGGCAGGTAAAGCTTTATGAAATGTATTTCTTAAATAATACTTGAAAGTCAAAATGGCTCCTTGACCCATGGGCTACCGAATGGATGCTGTGTCAGCAGGCATGAAAATACTAACTTCATTGTGTATCTCCGTCAGAGCTCTTGAGTAAAGGTGCCTTGTCAATGAGCAGAAATATTTTGTAAGAAACCTTTTTTTCTGAGTAGGTCTCAACAGTGGACTTTAAATATTCAGTAGTAAACCATGCTGTAAACAAATGTGCTCTCATCTAGGTTTTGTTGTTCCATTTCTAGAGCACAGGCAGAGTAGACTTAGCATCATTCTTAGGGTCCTAGAATTTTGGGAATGGCAAATGAGAGATGGTTTCAATTTAAAGTCACCTGCTACATTAGCCCCTACCTAACAAAAGTCTGCCTGTCCTTTGAAGCTTCGAAATCAGGCATTGACTTCTCTTCTCTAGCTATAAAAGTCCTGGACTGTGTCTTCTTCCAATAAAAAGCTGTTTTGTCTATACTGGGTATCTATTGTTTAGTGGAACCACCTAACTAATTAGCTAGACCTTCTAGATAAGTTGCTATGGCTTCTACACCAGCACTTGCTGCTTCTCCTTGCACTGCCATGTTATAGAGACAGCTTCTTTCCTTAAACCTCATGAACCAACCTCTGCTAGCTTCAGACTTTTCTTCTGCAGCTTCCTCACCTCTCTCAGCCTTCCCAGAATTGAAGAGAGTTAGGGCCTTGCTCTGGACTAGGCTCTGGCTTCAGGAAATGTTGTGGCTGGTCTGATCTTCTATCCAGACCACTAAAACTTTTTCCATTTCAGCAATAAGATTGTGTCACTTTCTTTTCATTCATGTGTTCACCAGAGTAGCGCTTTTAATTTCCTTCAAGAACCATTCTTCTGGGGGCACCTGGGTGGCTTAGTCAGTGAAGCATCCAACTCATTGATTTCAGCTCAGGTCATGATCTCGCAGTTTATGAGTTCAAGCCCCATGTTGGGCTCTGTGCTGACAGCATGGAGCCTGCTTAGGATTCTGTGTCTCCTCTCTTTGCCTCTCCCCACTTGTCCTCGCATGCACACACATGCTCTCTTTCAAAAATAAACAAACTTTATGGGGTGCCTGGGTGGCTCAGTCAGTTAAGTGTCCAACTTCGGCTCAGGTCATGATCTCACGGTTCATGAGTTCAAGTCCCACATTGGGCTCTGTGCTGAGCATGGAGCCTGCTTTGTATTCTGTGTCTCCTTCTCTCTCTGCCCCTTCCCTCCTCGTACTCTCTGTCTCCCTCAAAAAATAAATAAACAAAACATTAAAAAATAAAAAAATAAAAGAAAATAAAAAAACCTTTCCTCTGCATTCATATCTTGGCTGTTTGGTGCAAGAGAGCTTTCCACCTGTCTTGGCTTTCGACATCCCTTCCTCACTAAGCTTATTCATTTCTAGCTTTTGATCTAAAGTGAGACGTGCAACTCTTCCTTTCACTTGAGCACCTAGAAGCCACTGTAGGATTATTAATTAGCCTAATTTCAATATTGTTTTGTCTCAGGAAATATAAGGAGGCCCAAGGAGAGGGAGACTGACAGGGAAGGGTCAGTCAGCAAAGTGTCAGAACACGCACATTTATTGATTATTAAGTTTGCTGTCTTAAGTTTGGGTTCATGACACCCAAAACAATTACAATAGTAACATCAAAGAACACAAATCACCATAACAGATATAATAATAATGAAAACGTTTGAAATATAGTGACAATAACCAAATGTGACACAAAGACATGGAGCAGAAGCTGTTGGAAAAATGGTGTCAACAGACTTTCCCGACGCAAGATTGCCACAAACATTCAATTTGTAAAAAATGCATTATCTGCAAAGCACAATAAAGTGAAGCATAATAAAATGAGGTACGCCTGTACTAACTGCCAAAATCATCCCAGGATGCAGAATGTTGGGGGCACAGGCTTCTAAAGAGAAGAGAAATGAATGAACATTTATTGAGTACCTACATTGGTCAAGCTACCTGCTGTATACAAATATATGTAAATATATATACATATAATTATATTTAATTCTTTTTTTAGTTTTTTTAATGTTTATTCGTGAAAGAGACACAGAGCATGAGTGTGGGGGGGGGGGAGAGAGAGAGAGAGAGAGAGAAAGATAAAGAGACAGAATCCAAAGCAGGCTCCAGGCTCCAAACTGCCAGCACAGAGCCCAGTGCAGGGTTCGAACCCATGAACCGCGAGACCATGACCTGAGCCAAAGTCGGACGCCTAATCAACTGAGCCACCCATGCGCCCATGATTATATTTAATTCTTAAACTGCCTGTATGTATCAGGTTGAATGGAGACCCCCCCCCCCAAAAGATATGTGCACATCCTAATTCCCAGAAGCGGTGAAAATGTTATCTTATTTGGAAAAGGAGTCTTTGCAGATGTAATTAAGGATCCTGAGATGAGGAGATCATCCTGGATTATCCGGGTGGGCATAAAATCCAATGACAAATGCACGGACAAGAAAAGGGCAAGGGATCATTTACACACACACACACACACACACACACACACACACAGAGAGAGAGAGAGAGAGAGAGAGAGAAGAAAGAAATGTAAAGATGGAAGCAGAGACTGGAGTGATGTGGCCACAAGCCTAGGAAGACAAAGAATGCCAAGAGGCACCTGAGGCTGGAAGAAGGAAGGAAGGATTCTCCTTGAGAGCCTCCAGAGGGAGCACAGCCCTGACACTTGATTTCAGACTTTTGGTCCCCAGGACTGTGAGATAATAAATTTCTGTTGCTTCAAGCCACTCAGTGTGTGGTAATGTGTATAACGGCCATAGGAAACTAATACACTACCACATGGCATGGGTACAATTTTCCCCATCGTAAGATCCAAAAACAAACTCAGAAGCTGCATAGGTAGGTATTAAAAACTGGGATTCAAGGACAGGTCTGAAGGACTCTGAGGGGCAGCAATGTGTTAGAAGCAATGGTTGAAAGTCATAGAGCAGAGGGAGGGACAAAAAAGAAAAAAAAAAAAGAAAAATCTTCAATGTAAGAAGTTCTGAGGGGAGTGAGAAGGGATCAACCAGATTCCAACTAGTGCAAGGAAGAAGAGGAGGAAATCAGAAGGGGCACTTATAGTTTCCCATATTATCTACAGAACACATAAAGAATTGAACAATGTGGAAAAAAGAAAAATACTGCTTCCATTACACCCCTTGATATTAGTACAGATATCTGAATCAGATAGCTCTGAATTTCTAAGAACTCACAATAATCTTCTAAGTATCTATTTCAGATGCTTAAAGGTTTTCTTCTTCCCACATCTAGCCCTCGTTCAACAAATTCCCAGAAATTACTCATCCAAGATGGTAAAGCTAAACATATTATCTCTGTTAATCATGTTGTAAACCCCAGAATTAGGCCAGATAATATGTGAAATATTGTTCATACTTTGTCTAGGACCAAAGTACTGCCTGGGTTAAAAACAAAAAAGTAACAAATTTCTAGGCTGTGCCAGGCTGTAAGACAAACAATTCACTTTATGTCAAGGTACTATTTAAGCAGAGTACCTCACCATGGTGATGATAATTCAAAGCCAGGTATGGGCTCAAGGAAATCTGTAGTGCAAATAATTACCAACCTACAATAACTTCCTCCCCATCTTTCAAGTGAGTCATGGGCTGACTAACGAATAAAGAGAATGAAAGACTTCTTCTGCATTCAGAATCCCATTTTATCAAGGAATAATGAATTTGGTGGTTAGACACGGTACAGATCTATTTCAGATCTTAGCCAACAGCTACAGCTTTGCTGATGTAGACACTAAAAATTAACACGAAATTCTTTACAACTGGTGCTTTTACCACTTCCACTCTGCAATTTAGCAGTCTTAAGTTATTTCTGGGGATTATTTCTGTTTGAATACTGATCAAAATTAAATATTTTTAAATAAAGTTGGACTTTTCCAACAGTCTTAAAGACGTTCAGGGTGGAGACGTGTTTGTTCAACACATATTTACTGAACGCTTACCATTTGCCAAGCAGTACCAGAAATTAAGGGGTCAGGGAGGTTCCTTTGTAAAAACCAAAATCCTAAAGCAGCATAAACTACCTAAAACATCAGAAGTACTTTTGCAGATCATCAGTGAAGCCTCGTTTAAACTCAGCTGATAATTCTAAAAATAGACTCTGAACCTAGCAATATGAAAACACTAACACAAGATATCAATCTGCACTGACATTTCTTAGTTGACTGTTGTTCACTTAAAATAGACACACGTTTCTTTAAAGCACAAACAAAAGTTAAGCATTATGCACCACATTGTAGGAAAGGAAAATTAGGAGGAAATGAGGGAATCAGGGAAGGAAGAATGTAGCCAATTAAATAGATTTTTTAACCTAATCGGTAAGGAAACTTATCTAATGAAATTACAGACTAAAAGATCAAACCATAAATAAACAGCCAGGCAACATTATTAAATTTCTGAAAATTAATGATTTCAGAATACATAAGGTGAATGTGAAATGAACCTTTACTGAAGAATTCTATCATGTGGGGCGCCCGGGTGACTCAGTTGGTTAGGTGTCCAACTTTTGATTTCAGTTCCAGTCGTGATCTTACGGCTCCGCACTGACAGCACGGAGCGTGCTTGGGATTCTCTCTCTCCCTCTCACTGCCCCTCTTCTGCTCACGCACTCTCTCGCTCAAAATAAGTAATTTTTTTTTTAATTCTCTCATGAGGAAAAAAGGTGAAAAGTATTTGAACTATATGTTTTATAATTATCCCCAATTTCCTTGTGTTTTCACAATTAAAATACCTTTTGAAATTTCAACTTATTTATGAAAGGAAAATGATTCTGTAACAAGCAGGAGAGAAGGAGACACTGTGGGAAATGAATTTCAAAGACTTCCAAAGCTAGAGCATATTTTCAAATCAATAAACAAGGCACCTTATAATTCTCTACCTTAGGTCTCTTGATTCAAATAAAAATAAAGTCCAATTTCTCTTCCTCTGAGTCAAACTAGAAATTGCATAAATCATAATTTCTGAGGTATTAGCGTAATTATCAGGAAAACAATATATATAACATGGTTTCAATAAGGTCACATTAACACTAGCAAACCTCAAATATTTAAAAATAAAACAAGACCCAATATTTCAATCGAGATTATAGCACCAAGTTTCATATACCTACTTAAGTGTAACAATATTACGAAGAGACTTTTCTAGAAAAATGCTATATAAAATGTTTTTAAATCATTGGCTAACATGCCAGGTTATCTGCTTTAATCCCTTTTACTGATCTGATTAAGTAAATTACAATGTATCTTTCTAATAATTAAAAACACTAACAAATTTCAGATCAACCTATAACTCAGTCACATAGTCAGTGCAGATTCACAAAGAAACACATGATCCTGGTTGTCTTAAAGGATGTATTTGTCCATTCTGTCCATTTCTATTCTGGAGGAAAAAAATTCTTCACCATGACAGCCATCTCCACTCCAGTAAAACATGATGCTATAAACAAGTTAATCTAGTTTTTAAAAAGTAAGATTTCTTCTATGAAAGATCAAATGATATAAGATGATTAATTTAGAGAGGTAAACCTGTCAAGCACTTAACTTTTTTTCACCCACCAGTTGCGGTATTTGTCAGAAATAAAGTTCCCAGGGTCCAGAATTACCTAAGATGTATATTTAAAATGAACCAGAATCAGAATCAGAATCTCAGGTGATGAAACGTAGGAAATAAGTTTGTTTATGCAAACCACCTTAAGCACATTCCTGTTTGAAAAACCACTGCTTGTAGTAACTCTTTAAAAATAACATTTGTAACAAGCAAAAAATTAGAACTTCCTTTTACATCAGTTTAATTATATTAAATAAATCCTCTTTACACAGCTTTCTAATTCATGCACAGTTCATTCAGACATGGAAGAATCTAAGTTTACCTCCTAGTATAATGGTATCACACGATGATTTGGTTGAATCAAAGACTTTCACACACTCGAGTAATTAATCATGAAAACATAGATGCAAGCAAAAAGCCATATTTATTATGCCTCTGGAGAAAAAAACAAGTTAATTACAAATTTCAGATTTAAAATTACTAAGTATGTTTTCCTAAACATTTCGCCACGCCACGCAGCCAAAAATATAACTGCTGACGAACACCCTTTAAGCTATCTTTCCTATTTTAACTGAGGGTTTTTGCTGTGGCTTTAAACTAAACTTTGCCAAGTTTTGATATGACTAAAAACAAGTATGCTGATGAAACATAACAAATCAAGTTGGCTCACTGCAGGATTTATATACTAGAGAAAAATAAAATTGGGGTGTTACCTGAAATTCCCCAGTGAATCCAAGACATGGGATAAAAATGTCCAGTACTAACTGGAGTAAAGTCTTAATTTTGCAAAGGCGTGTTAATGGTGGTGTAGGTATCCTCGGAAAACCTACTTTCAACGTTGAATCAGCCTGATCTTCACCATAAATCACAATATTACCTGTATAGTACTCTCTTTGCTACTATGCTGACAAAAGGCAAAAATGGAAAAAAATAGTCTTTTAAATATTAAATCACTGTGTCCTCCATGAATTAAAAAGAGGAAAGAGAAGAGAAGAGAAAAGAAAAGAAAAGAAAAGAAAAGAAAAGAAAAGAAAAACAGATACAGAGGGAAAAGGGGAAAAAAGGATGACAGAGATGACAGGGACAGGCTGTTCTGATTAAACTGGTAAACTGCAGTCTGAGGCAGTGGTAACAACAGCCAGCTCGGTCTAAAGCAGCCAGGAAAACTGACCAGGAGAATAGTGCACAAATCAATGCTCTTGGGAATTCCCAAAAGTGACCTAGGAAATCCAAGCTCTAGAAAAATCACTGCAATGTACCTCTTTCCACTGTCTCCCTGCAGTCTCCCCATCCACCCCCACACCTACTTAAGACAAACATGAAACGCAGGCTTGAAAGGGAAAGGAAGTCATAAAAGGCAATGTGGGGGTGGGGGGACAGGTGGAGGAACAGGTCTGCCCCTAAGATGGGTGAGCAAGGGTGCTGTGGAGGTTAACATAGCATAACTGAGTGTAAGAGGCTATTAGAAGTCTGACCAGTCTCCCAAGCAAAGCACCTTCTCCAGCCTTAACAGGTGGTCATCTACCCCCGGATTAAAAACATGCTTATGAAGCACTTATTTCATTGTTTACTGACAACTCAGAATGCTGCGGTTTCTTAAAATCTGCTTCATGGGGCACCTGGGTGGCTGAGTCGGTTAAGTGTCCAACTTCGGCTCAGATCATGATCTCCCAGTTCGTGCGTCCAAGCCCTGCATTGGGCTCGTGCTGATGGCTCAGAGCCTGGAGCCTGCTTCAGACCCTGTGTCCCCTCTCCCCCACTCATGCTCTGTGCCTCAAAAATAAACATTAAATTTTTTTTTTTTAATCTGCCTCTTTGTAACTAAATTACCTTTATGGCTATCTGACGCTATCCAAAAAAGTTTCATCTCTCTTCTACGTGGTCTTCCTTTAAGCTGAAGAAGACAGAGCTCATATTTCCCCCAAACCATCTTCCAGGGCAACAATGATCAGGTCCTTCAACTCAGGCACAGTGGAAGAGTCAGATACCCCAAGCTGTACATTTCAGCTCTGCCAGAAAACTACTTCAGCTCTTCCAACAACAACGTGTGAGACTTCGGACAGGTGACAACCTTTGGGAGCCAGTCTTGCCTTCTCTTTCTTTACAAGACTATTCCATTAGCATGGGGCTGGGGGTGTGGCAAGGACAACTCTATGAAGCTCCAACAGTGAAGCAGTGGGCTACATTTGGGATCTTTCTCCTGTAACTTCTTTCTTTGCACAAAGATTTGGTTCCAGAGACACGAAGGCCTCTGGGTCCAAGGTTCCCATGGCCCCGGCCCTTGAACAGAGGAGCAAACCTAGAGGCTCCAGTGGGGAAACAGGCAGCCATAGCTCTGACCGCCAGAGAGCCTAAGGCCTACAAAGCCAAGTGTCCTGATAAGCCTTGTAGTATATCCTCTGATAAACAGGCTGGCCACACGATGGGCTAGGAAACTACCCACTGTATATAATAACACTGCCTCAAGAGAAAAATCCATCCTGTTCCCAGCTAAATTCCAACTGGTATTTGGAATACCTGCCATACAGAGACTACAAACCTAGATTAGGAGTTCCCTTTTAAAAGTATCCACAGACGTGGCTATTTTTACCTTCAATAAACATTAAAAGGCAGTAATGGTAAACACTGCTGCAGAATAAATACATCATTTACCTCGTTCTGCCACATTAACAGACCTCAAATGTATTCATGGAAGAATAACATGAAGAATGGTATTTAGCATTGTCAGATTTCTAAT